>NC_090929.1:1714980671-1715283701 GCF_040938575.1 Ambystoma mexicanum | reverse complement strand
TCCAACCAGGCATCTGATTACTTGGCTAACCGCCTCACTGCACACACAGCCACCCGACCACTCAGATTGGCACAAGCACATTCACTTGCCATACCCAGATTTAAACTACAGAAAGCTGGGGGATCCAGCTTCCCAGTGCTTGCCTCCAAACTACGGAACACACTTCCCAACACACTCAGAACTGAACTCCCTTGTCTTGCTTTTAAGAACAAAGCCAAACTCAGGCTTACTGAGCAGGACTCAGCCTCCTCCATTGCTTAATGTAAATTTCTTTAAATCTCTGTAATATTCTGTAAACTTAGGATCCGATGTTAATGGTTCTGTCCTAATCTTGCAACGTATTCTCTGTAAATACCTTACATGTTGATATCTTCTGTATATTCTACAGGTACATGCGTCCCATATCCCTAATCACAATGCTGCCCCCTTAAGCCCTTAACCTCCTTTAATGTATGCACTAGTTGATGTTATCAGTGAGCTTTTCTATAACCTTGTAAGCAATGCACCCAGATGCCCCCGGGACAGGCGCACAATATAAATGAACCAAATACAAAATACATATACAACTGGAGAACTTGGAAAGGACTGCTCTCCCAGCAGGGTCCAATGACATCTTCTGTCAAAGAAGTGGTGTGAGACCGCATTTTTTAAAGGTAAAAGTCCACAGATGATTGGACTAAAGTTAGCCTGCTGTAAGGTTCCAATCCCGGCTCTTGAAATGAGTGCACTTTGGCTTTCTGACATCACACCCAAAGTGCTTTGTGCTGCAGGAAGTGGCGGGACAGGAAAGAGAAAGAGGCAGAGAGAAACAAGATGACATAAGATTCCAAAACTTGCACAGATCTCCTTCTGACTGCACTAACCACGCCCCCTCCTTTCTCAGCAGAGCCAAAGGCCTTTTATAAATACAGCACCTTGATGGGAGGCCTAGCCCTTGGTGAATGAGTGTGCCCTTTGATTCATGCTCCCAGGCAAGCTTCCCATGGAGTATCTATCTCTGGGGAAAGGGCGTTGTCTGCCCTCACAAAGGAACAACGAGAGGCAATCCCCCAAGGATATAGTTCTGCCAGTGGGCAGGAGGGGCCTTGTCTGGACATAACCCTTCCACGACTGAACTAGACCCACAGGGCTAATACATGTGTGATATGAATTTGATGTGGCTGGGATAACTGTGAGAGATGCTGGCCAACTCAGGTCTGGCTTATATTTACTGTTTAGAATGCCTCCACAGCAGGATCCTCGGTTATGCAGTTTGTAGAAAAGGGGGGCATTTCTTAAATGCAGCCCCTGAGCTGCAGAGACTCTGAATCTGAATCTGCTCTGTGCCACTGGTAGAGCAGACACTGCAGATCGGGATACTGGCGCAGCAGGGCACAAGGACACACTGAGCTTTTGGCACAGAGCTTATGAATGGGGAATCTGGCCAGCAGATTTCCCCTCCAGAGATGGAGTTACTCGCTTCAATTTATCATTTAAAAAAGCCAGGCTTCGACACACTTGCCAGGTGGCAATTCCTCACAGTGAGCGTATGTAATTCAGGGAACGCAATATTATACAGGATTCATTGAGAAGATCAGAGATTCAAGCCTCAGCAGCACATTACACAATATCATTGAATGTGTTATTTATGTTTTGTAAAAATCGGCACTGCCTTCTATGTATCAGGCAGGGATGAGCGGCCCCACTGCAGGGGGCTGTGAGGTGCAGCACACACGCCCTGTTTGCCCTCCCACAAATATGTTTTGCTCTATTCCGAGTGGTTTTCCTCAGTGTTAATCACCGTCTGTACTTTATCAAAAAGCGAAGAAAGCAGGAACACCAAAGAGTGTAGGCAACAGGTCTGCAGTATGTGTGGCTTTTAATACTAGAGAGAGAGTGGCCAAAAAAGCTATTCTATTTTACCAACAATGACAGAGCAGGTTTGGACAGGGCAAAAAATGGTCTCAGGCACTAAAGAAAAAATGGCCCCTTCCCTTTGTGACAGACTGTTTTAGTGCTACTCAGGGGTGAAATACAGACACAGAGCACAACATTCACAGAGAGGCCCCGGAGAGTGATTACTATATGTACCTCTGGATCAGTGACATTTAGAGACATTATGCTGCCTTGACCCAGCCGAATATGTCTGCGTGGCCAAATTTTCCACACCCCTTTTACAGACTCCACCCCTTATCCAGGCTCTTCCCCATGACGTAGAAGCACGAATATGGAATTTGAATGGTAAAATACACGGCAGCCCCATGAGATTTTAGGCTTTTGCACTGCACTGAAAAACAGCTGACTTTATTTGTCCCATTGTGAGATTAGTCCAAATGAAAATCCATCCCACATTTCGTGTGTCATTGTTGCAGCCAGCCCGAGCCTCTATCCGCACTGCTAAACCACCAGTAAGATTGGTGCAAGGACATTCTGAATATGAAGTACAGGCCATCTTAAACTCCCAACAACGTAAAGATGGACAGATCTCATAGACTGGGTGGGATACGGCCCGGATGTTAGGGAGAATTCTCATTCTATGGCTAATTTCCCTCACCTAGTGAGTTCCCCAGCAGCTTTGCTGGATTTTTGGAGTTTCATTTTTTCACTTGGTAAGAGCTTTTCCCCCACTCTTACCCATGTTTTGCCATGTGTACTTCAACTTTTTTTGTGATTGTGGACTCTGGAGTACACCACTTCAGTAGCCCCCTTCTTTTGTGTGTTACACAGCACCTTCAGCGAAGTGACACAGGATTGTCTTTTAGACTTCCCACCAACTCCATTTTCTGGGGTTGACTACTGTCCCCCAGAAAAGGGTAAAGTTTCCATTAACTTTACCTAGTCATTTAACCACAGATCCAGTACACCCCATCTTACATGGAGTACTGGAAAGGGTTAATCCGTAGCCCTTTTTATCTGTACCTCCTAGAGCCTTGTTTTGCTCTTTTAACATTTAGACTTGGCTGGTGGCAGTGGTATCTACCCAAACTTTTCTACCGCGATTATACTATATAAACATGGTATTGGTTTAGGCTGTTATATCAGCCTCGAACATAAACCCGCTTGACCAAATACTTTTTCTTTTGGCTCCGGTCGGGTTTATTCGCCATTTCTTTTTGATAAAGTCCTTGTGTTTTACTTTGCGTGGCAAACCAGGTTTGCCTTCTTTGTTGACTGTCTTTTGGTGGGCTTCTGCTAAGAAGCCCACCTCTGGGCGCCTGGGTGTCTAGGTGGGCTGAATGTGAGGGAGGAATGTAGTGACCCCCTACACAGGGTATCCTAGGAAACCCAAGTCGCACTTTGCCATGATTGGCTGAGGTGGTTGTCTGGGCTGGACAACCCCCCTGCTGGGTGATTGACAGCCAGGCTGTGTGAATGGAGGATTTTCGGATAAAAGGCAAGACTCTTGGGGTAGAAGTCTGAGTCGCCACTGGAACTACAAGGAACAAAAGAGAAGCGGAGAAGTCGGCTGCTGCAACTACCCCGTCCCAGTGAAGCCCTGCTGCAGTCCTGAGCTATCTACCCTTCGACGACCAGAGAAGATCCAGTCCGGAGTCTTCTTCCCTTGAGCTTGGTGGTGTCAACCAGCTCATCTTCCACAGCCAGAGGATCCTCTTCGTGGTCGAAATCGCTGCACACTGCTGTAGTGTAGTAACTTATCTCTGGAAGACTTTACTACTGCCTTTAGAAACGCAACTAACAAGGTGTTTGATATTCTTGCCCACCTCTGTCAGGAAAAAAGGAAGAAGAAGCAAAGCTTCAAACTTCAACTCACCCCCAATATAATCACTGCTAGAAAAAACAAACGGAGATGTGAACGCCAGTGGCGCAACCACACATCCCCCCTCACCCTACTGACCTATCAAGTCACAGCTAGAGAATACAAAAGTCTTGTGCTTGAGGCTAAACAACTATCTCTTAACAACAGAATTGAAAAAGCCGCAATAAAATCTAAAGAACTTTTCACAGTTCTTAACAAACTCAAACATCCCAATACTGATCATAGGATCACTATAAACAATGAGTGGTGTCAAAACATACTTGATAGTTTTACTCAGAAAACTGAACTCCATCAAGGACGCATTAGGTATAAAATTGAGTCTCAATGTCTAACGGAATCATCACTTCCATCTCTGCCAGAATCTTCGCATCACGGCATAACACCTTTTTCCTTTACTAACATGACAGAATTAGAGGTCCTAGCGATTATTGAGGGCCTAAAACCGACGTCATGCAAAGGAGACATCTTTCCCACTTCACTTTTTAAGGAATTCGCCAGCTCCCTTACCCCATGGGTAACAGAACTTGTCAATCGCTCCTTTCAGGAAGCTGCTGTTCCTGTTGGCATAAAGGAGGCATGGATCACCCCTCTACTTAAGAAGGACAATCTTGATCCTTTGCTACCTGAGAACTATCGTCCCATCACAAATGTTCCCTTTATACTTAAAATACTGGACAAAATAGCCTATATCCAGCTGGAGAAATTTGTCGAAAATAATAACATTCTTGCCAGGGAACAGTCTGGTTTTAGAGCCAACCATGGAACTGAGACGGCGTTATTGGATCTTAAGGCCAATATAACGGAGATACTTGAGGAGGGTAACTCTGCTTTACTGCTCCTGCTGGATCTCTCCTCTGCGTTCGACCTAGTCGACCATGAATTACTTGCTGATAGACTCCAAAAAAACGGCCTATGCTCTCCCGAAGCGATACGGTGGCTAAAATCCTTCCTGGGTCCTAGGAATACTTGTGTCGCGAAGGGATCTTTTAAATCTCAAGAAATTCCTGTGACCTGTGGTGTCCCACAGGGATCTTGCTTATCCCCACTACTTTTTAATATCTACATCAAATGCCTATGTGATTTACTGAAATCAATGGGCATACAATTTGCTAACTACGCCGACGACACGCAGATAGTGATTAAACTATCTGGTGTCTACAGGGATGATTTGGCTACTGTAAATGAAATGTATGATACCATTCAAAAATGGATGGCTCTTAACTCTCTCGCACTCAATGATAAAAAAACAGAGTTGCTGGTTATCAGTACACCTTTTAGGCATAAAAACATGGACACAGACTATACAGCCTTCGTAATTGGCGGTAACAACATTCATGTATCAGATTCTGTAAAAACGTTGGGAGTATATTTTGATACTTATCTTACATTTCAGAAGCACGTATCCTACCTCAAGTCATCTTGCAGCTTTTTCACACATCTCTTATGGCAAATAAGACCATATCTGTCTGAAGGTAATAGAGCATCCATTGCAGCAGCCATAATTAACACCAAGCTGGACTACTGCAACAGCCTCCTGATAGGCACCTCAAAAAGAAACATTAGGAGTCTCCAAACTATACAGAACGGAGCTGTTCGAGCTGTATGTGGCCTAAGTCGCCAAACGCACATCTCAGAACATCGAAGAAAGTTACACTGGCTCTCTATAGAGCAACGGCTTAAATTCAAAGGACTAGTTATAGTTTTTAAATGTCTTTCAGGCAAAGCCCCGGAATATCTAAAAACTAGGCTACAGACAGCGATTCCAAAGCGCACGCTACGCTCAAACAGTCTCTTACTATTGGCACAACCACGTACCCTTCTGAAGAAAGTGGGTGAAGCAAGCTTTGGGGCCTGGGGCCCTAAGAAATCCCTCTCCAACTTAAACAGTCCACCACATTGCAACAATTCAGAAAGCGTTTTAAGACCTTTCTTTTTGATATCTAATCGCCACCGTTTGCCCTAAAGATCTCTGGCTATCTCTCAGGATGTGTTAATCGCCATCGCGGCCATTTCTTTTTCCTTTTATTTTCCAATTTATGTTATCTGTTTGTGTTGTTATGTAAGCGCCCTGAGACCTTTGGGTGAGTGATTGCGCTATATAAGAAACTCTTTAGTTAGTTAGTTAGCAGTGGTCTGGATAGCCACCTGAAGAGCCTCTCCTGTTTTAAAGGAGCGCACCTTTTATTCACCGTCGCTGCTGCTGGCTTCATCCCTGTGTGGTGCAGACCCCTCCAGACATCCTCCTTTTTGCCGAAGCTCCAGGAACCGTGGGTCTGCAGGAAACTACCAGGAACAACTGCCGTGGCACCAGCTTCTCCATTGAATAAGGTACTGTGTTCTGCTTGTGGAATTAGGGTGAACCCCTTTTCTACTCATCGAAGGCTTGCCCTTGTCTTTTTCTCTTCTTATAACTATTGCTTCCTCTGTTGACAATATCCAAGTACTCCTGGCAATGTTGAATCTTGAACTGTCTGACTGTTTGATCCACGACAACAGGAACCCGGTTCCACTTGACACTGGCTCTGCCTATTGACTTTTGAATTTCTGTCAGCGAGTGTTCTCTGATTCTGTCTGCCTTGACAAAAGTATTGCATACGATTTTTGCCCCCAACTCTCTCTGGTTAGCCCAGGTGCTAAATGTGTTTTTGCCCCGCTAACGTTTCTTACCGCGGATACGCGTTTCTTTAATATGACCGAGCTGTCAAAAAGTGATCGCATATGTGTTCCCGGTAACATCTTTTGTTTCACAACACCGGTCTGCCAAAACATAAGATACTTACCTTGAATTATACTGTACCAAGTGAATTGGTTGTGTGTGGTGTATTTTACATGTGGTTTTGAATTTATAGAAGTGTTGTGCTTTATAACAGATGGTTTAAAAATAAATGTACTTATATTTTTTTACCTGAAACCTCGAGTCAGTGTTTGCTTGAGTCACAGTAATCGTGGTCCTTTGTGTAATCTCTACTACTGCTCATTTGCTCTTGAGATAAGCCTGGCTGCTCCGCTACTGCTACCACTCTAACTGTGTGGTACAGGCTTGTACCAAAGGGAAACTTGTATTACCACTTGTAGTCTTAATTGTGTGTAGTGTTCCCTAAGGGCACTGCACAGGATTCTGCCTAACACTGGTGTACAGCGGTGAGGATTTGGAAGTAGAGTGATTACACTTAGAGTGCTGCTGTTGCTTGGGTTCAACTAACCACAAGGCTAAACACCACTAATTCTATTTAACTGCTAAATCATGTCTAATATGGAAAACTACAGTGAAGAGGGTCTCTTAAACTACACTGCTGAGGTTCTGAGAACCATGTGTAGAGAAAAGAATCTCTCTGGTAAAGGAAAATAATCTGAACTGGTTGCAAAGTTAATGGGAAAACAAAGTCTGGAGAGTGGGTCAGAAGGGCCTACCACTCCAGCAAATGTGGATACTGATGTTTCCGATTCTGAGAGTGTTGGATTATAAGAAGTAGATGAGTCCTTGTTAGGAAACCCTACAACTCCCTTACCTGCTCAGAAAGCACAACCTCTGTCCACAGGGACGCCCACAGGCCCTGCACTTACTCCTGAGTTTATTGCACTTGAGAAAATGAGACTTGAGTTATAAGTGAAACATATTGATGCACAAACTGCCATGAAACATCAAGAGTTAAGGCTCAGGGAAATGGAGCTGAACCACGAACTAGAAATTAAGAAATTGTCTTTAGAAAATGCTTCTCTCCCAGAGTCTTCTAGGTCTTCCAGCCCTAAGAGACCCCGTATGCCAAAGGAGATGATTGGTATGTATGAGACTAAACTTGATGTTTTGGATTGGTTAGCACTGTTTGAGTACAATCATGGGATTCAAGGCATCTCAGGGAATCAGTTGATTCCTTGGCTTTTCTCTAGGCTCCCCCCTGTTGCAAGTGATGCTGTAATGGAGTTGGGAGAAGAGGATAAGCAGGATTATGAGTGTGTGAAGCTAGCATTAATAGCTAGATTTGGGAAGACCCCTTTTCAGTATCTTAACAGGTTTAGAACCCTCAAAAAGCGTGATGGTACCCCTTGGGCTACCTGGGTGTGTGAATGTTTGAAAAACCTAGATGGTTGGGTTAAGGGTTACAAAGTGAACACTTATGAAGGTTTGAAGAATCTTGTAATGTTGGAGTCTATTTTTGATGTCTGCTCTCCTGAGTTTAGACAGCACTTGGCTGATTCAAAGGAGATAGATCCTAAGAAGTTAGCCAAGGCTGCTGACGTGTGGGTTGCCAACAGGGCTACTCACAATGATTCTGTGGCAACTCAGAAGAAGGAAGAGGGATAGCAGTCAAAGAAAGACAACAAAGAGAATTCCAATAATTCCAATCCAAAAGAGGGCCCCAAACATAACCAGAGTAAGCCACAAGGGAAACCGAATCAGGCCAGTGTACCATCTGGTGCCAAACCAGATGGAGGTCAGAACAAACCCCCATTCCAGAAAGCATTTGGAAAATGTTTTGTTTGTGGGTTAACTGACCATGTGAAAGGAGATCCCAGATGTAAGGGTAAACCTTCAGGGGTTCACACTGTCTCCTTAGCCTTCTCCCAGGTGGATGAAGTACTTATAGCGAGTGGAAACTTTCAGTTACTAGCTGATGAGTCCATGAGAGTCTCAGCTAGTGTTTCTTTAGTGTCCTTGGGTCTTTGGGAACAACAGAACTTAGATGTTTATAACTCAATCCCAGATAATACTAAAGAGCATTATAAAGATAGTGTTCTTGTGAAAGGTCAGGAAACCCCTTCCATCAGAGACTCTGGAGCCAGCATAACTGTGGTTGATGAATGTTTTTTCAAGGTGGAGGATGTTGCTAAGGCACCCGAGCACCTAACCAAGTTAGCTGGAGGCCCTGTGCAAATGGATCCCCAGTTGCCAGCTCTCATCCAGTGTAATGACATGACTGTCAGAATACCTGTAAGTGTGCAAAATAACGTACCTAGGAGGGTCCTTCTGAGTAATGACCTTAAAACCCTTGGAGTTGTGTCTAGTACCGCCAGGCCCCCCAGAAGAAGGAAACAGGATCTCACAAGGTCTGCAAAGGAGAAAACCTTGAGAGGCTCTCCTGGGGACATGATAGAGGAAACTATCACCCCAAGTCCACAGGACTTACTTACTGCAATTGCAGGTCAGAAAGAGAAAAAGGGGAAATCCAAGTCTGCCAGCAGGAAACTAGCAAGCACTCCTGTGCCCAGAAGGACATCTCCAAGACTGTTCAAAGTCACATCAGTGACTTCTCCACCAGCTGAGGCTGAGTGTGAGGTTCAACCCTGTATGATTCAACTAGATACTGAGGAATCAGATCTAGAAGAAAATCTTACCCTAGTTGGAGATCTTGACCCTGTTGACCATCCTGAGCTGCAGTCTTTACTGGCAGAAGGTGGACCCAACAGGGCAGACTTCAGCAGAGGACAAAGAGAGAGTCCTACTCTTGAAGGTCCACGCCTACAGGCAGCTTCTCTGCTCGATGGGAAAGAGCCTGGAAAGTATAGGTCACACTGGGAAGATGGCCTCTTCTACAGTGAACCAACTGAGTCAACCCCTGCAGACTGCAAAAGACTTGTAGTGCCTCTAGTGAACCGACTCCAGTTTCCGCAGTTAGCCCACAAGATACCTTTGGCTGGTCACTTAACCTTTAAGAAGACCAAGGAAAGGCTCTCTCTTTACTTCTACTGGCCCAAGATGGGGTCAGAAGTAGACAAATTCTGCAGGAGCTGCCACACTTGCCAAACCTCTGGCAAGAGTGGAGCTAAGAATGTGGCACCCCTGGTGCCTCTCCCAGTGGTGGGATTTCCTTTTGAGAGGGTGGGCATCGACATTGTTGGTCCCTTTGATCCTCCCACATCTCCAGGCAACAGGTTTATCCTGGTTGTAGTGGACCATGCCACTAGGTATCCTGAAGCAATACCTATGAGGTCTGTTACGGCTCAGGCTGTGGCTAAGGCCCTACTTGGTATTTTTACCAGAGTAGGTTTTCCTAAGAAGGCGATATCTGACAGGGGGATCAAATTTTATGTCCCACTACATGCAAGCCATGTGGAAAACCTGTGGGGTCACCTACAAGTTCAAAACTGCCTACCATCCCCAAACCAATGGATTGGTGGAGAGGTTTAACAGAACTATGAAGAGCATGATAAGTGCTTTAGAAGAACCCCTTAAAAGAAAGTGGGATCTTCTACTGCCATGCCTTCTCTTTGCATATAGAGAAGTCCCTCAGGAGGGAGTAGGTTACAGTCCCTTTGAACTTCTTTATGGCCATCCAGTCAGAGGTCCATTGGCCTTGATTAAGGAGGGGTTGGAGAGTGCTCCTTCCCCCAACCCAGTCAGAGTGACTGACTATGTGATAGGTCTCCGGAGGAGAATGTCACACATGATGGCAGAGGCAAGTGATAACTTGAAGGCTGGTCAAGCTCTGGTCAAGCATTGGCATGGCCAGAAGGCTAACACGGTTGAGTTTACTCAAGACCAGCTTGTTCTTGTTATGGTCCCAAAAAGGCAGAGGGTCTTGCAGGACAAATGGATAGGACCCTTCAAGGTTGTGGGTAAACTTGGAGAGGTGAACTATCTGGTGGGCTTATGCAATTCTAATGAGGCTCCCAGAGTCTTTCACACCAACCGTTTGAAGGCTTATGTCTCTAGGCATGACATAGGAGCTTTGCTTCTAGCTTCAGCTCAGGAGGACGAGAGTGAACCTCTGCCTGACCTCCTCAGAGGCTTACCTTTAGATGAGCAAGTGGAAAGAGTTAATCTTTCTTCCAGTCTCACATCTGACCAGCAGGATGAGTGCAAGATACTGTTAAATCAGTTTGCCTCCCTGCTCTCACTTTCACCAGGCTTGACCCCTTGGGGCCAGCATGATATACTCACTGGTGACTGTTTGCCTGTCAAAAGCAGGGGGTACAGAATGACAGACAATGTAAGAACCCATATAAGGAATGAGGTCAACAAGATGCTTGATCTCGGGGTTATAGAGCCCTCTACTAGCCCATGGCCTAGCCCAGTTGTGCTTGTACCGAAGGCAGGATCCATGGAGTTGAGATTCTGCGTGGACTATAGTGCTCTAAATGCAGTCACAAAGACTAATGCCCATCCTTTGCCTAGGACAGATGAGCTGGTGGACAAACTTGGTGCAGCCAAGTACCTGAGCACATTTGACCTACCGTCAGGCTATTGGCAAATAGCCCTGACAGACCATGCCAAGGAGAAAACTGCATTCTCCACTCCAGCTGGAATCTACCAATTCAAGGTAATGCCTTTTGGGCTAAAGAATGCACCTGCTACATTTCAGAGGATGATCAATCAAGTTCTGAATGGGATGGAGGACTTCTGCATGGCATACTTGGATGACATTGCAGTGTTCAGCCTTACATGGAAAGAACATATTGAACACCTGGGATATGTATTGCAAGCTCTGTAACAGGCCCATCTGACCATAAAGGCAAGCAAATGTCAAATTGGTCAGAGTACAGTGGTCTACCATGGACATGAGGTAGGAGGAGGTGAAATAAGGCCATTGCCTAGCAAAGTACAAGCTGTACAAAACTGGGCCACCCCTACTACTCAAACCCAAGTGAGAGCCTTCTTAGGTTTCACTGGGTATTACAGGAACTTCATAGAGAACTATGGGACCATAGCTTCTCCATTGAATGTCATCTCATCTCCCAAATTTCCTAAAAAGGTCAAGTGGAATGAGGAGTGCAATCAAGCTTTTGAAGGTCTCAAGAAAGCCCTTTGTCAAGCTCCAGTCCTAACACTCCTGATACCACCAACCCTTCATTGTACAAACTGATGCTTCTAATGTAGGTATAGGTGCAGTCCTTAGTCAACTGGATGTGAAAGGTAGGGAACACCCCATTTTTTCCATTCATTAGCAGGAAGTTAAAGTATCCTGAGACAAGGTGGACAACAATAGAACGAGAATGTTTTGCCATTGTGTGGTCACTGAAGAGGTTTAGACCAAACTTGTATGGATCTACCTTCACTATTCAGACTGACCACCAACCCTTGAGATGGCTGATGCAAATGAAAGGGGAAAACCCAAAGTTACTCAGATGGTCAATCTGCCTGCAAGGAATTGATTTTTCCATTGAGCACAGAGCAGGAAGTCACCACCAAAATGCTGATGGTCTCTCTAGGATGTTTATAACCGACCAGAGGTATGATATCCATCCAGGAGTGGATTAAATCCTCCTGTCCCTTAGTCTGGGGGGGCTCGAGTGTTAGGGAGAATTCTCATTCTATGGCTAATTTCCCTCACCTAGTGAGTCCCCCAGCAGTTTTGCTGGATTTCTGGAGTTTCATTTTTACACTTGGTTAGAGTGTGAGCTTTTCCCCCACTCTTACTACTTGTGTTTTGCCAAGTATATTTCCTCTGTTTTTGTGATTGTGGACTCTGGAGCACACCAGTTCAGTAGCCCCCCTCTTTTGTGTTTTACACAGCACCTTCAGTGTAGTGACACTGGGTTGTCTTTTAAACTTCCCACCATCTCCATTTTCTGGGGCTGGCTACTGTCCCCCAGAAAAGGGTAAAGTGGCCATTAACTTTACCTAGTCATTTAACCACAGATCCAGTACACACCATCTTACATGGAGTACTGGAAAGGGTTAATCTGTAGCCCTTTTATCTATACCTCCTAGAGCCTTGTTTTACTCTTTTAACGTTTACACTTGGCTTGTGGCAGTTGTATCTAGCCTAACTTTTCTACCGCTATTATACTATATAAACGTGGTATTGTCTTAGGCTATTATATTAGCCTCGAACATAAACCCGCTTGACCAAATACTTTTTCTTTTGGCTCCGGTCGGGTTTATTCACCATTTCTTTTTGTTAAAGTCCTTCTTGTGTTTTACTTTGCGCGGCAAACCAGGTTTGCCTTCTTTGTTCACCGTCTTTTGGCGGGCTTCTGCCAAGAAGCCCTCCTCTAGGCGCCTGGGTGTCTAGGTGGGCTGAATGTGAGGGAGGGGTGTAGTCACCCCCTGCACAGGGTATCCTAGGAAACCCAAGTCGCACTTTGCCATGATTGGCTGAGGTGGTTGTCTGGGCTGGACAACCCCCCTGCTGGGTGATTGACAGCCAGGCTGCGTGAATGGGGGATTTTCGCATAAAAAGCAGGACTCTTGGGCTGGAGGTCAGAGTCGACACTGGAACTACAAGGAACCGAAGAGAAGCAGAGAAGAAGTCGGCTGCTGGAACTACCCCGTCCCGGTGAAGCCCTGCTGTAGTCCTGAGCTACCTACCCTTTGACGACCAGAGAAGATCCAGTCCTGAGTCTTCTTCCCTTGAGCTTGGTGGGGTCAATCAGCTCATCTTCCACAGCCAGTGGATCCTCTTCGTGGTCGAAATCGGTGCACACTGCTGTAGTGGTCCGGATAGCCACCTGAAGAGCCTCTCCTGTTTTAAAGGATTGCACCTTTTATTCACTGTCGCTGCCGCTGGCTTCATCCCTGTGTGGTGCAGACCCCTCCAGACGTCCTCCTTCTTGGCGAAGCTCTAGCAACCATGGGTCTGCAGGAAACCAACAGGAACAACTGCAGTGGCATCAGCTTCTCCGTTGAATAAGGTACTGTGTTCTGCTTGAGGAATTAGGGTGAACCCCTTTTCTACTCCTCTTCTACTCCTCCAAGGTTTGCTTTGTATTTTTCTCCTTCTTATAACTTTTGTTTCCTCTGTTGACAATATCCAAGTACTCCTGGTAACGTTGAATCTTGAACTGTCTGACTGTGTGATCCTCGACAATAGGAACCCGGTTCCACTTGACACTGCTCCGGCCTATTGACTTTTGAATTTCTGTCAGCGAGTGTTCTCTGATTCTGTCTGCCTTGACAAAGGTATTGCATATGAATTTTGCCCCCAACTCTCTCTGGTTAGCCCAGGAGCTAAGTGTGTTTTGCCCCGGTAACGGTTCTTACCACGGATACGCGTTTCTTTAATACGACCGAGCTGTCAAAAAGTGATCGCATGTGTGTCCCCGGTAACGTCTTTTGTTTCACAATACCGGTCCACCAAAACATAAGGTACTTACCTTGAGCTATTCTGTACCAAGTGAATTGGTTGTGTGTGGTGTATTTTACATGTGGTTTTGAATTTATAAAAGTGTTGTGTTTTATAACAGATGGTTTAAAAATAAATGTACTTATATTTTTTACCTGAAACCTTGAGTCAGTGTTTGCTTGAGTCACAGTAATTGTGGTCCCTTTGTCTAATCTCTGCTACTGCTCATATACTCTTGAGATAAGCCTGGCTGCTCCGCCACTGCTACCACTTTAACAGTGTAGTACAGGCTTGTACCAAAGGTGAACTTGTATTACCACTTGTAGTCTTAATTGTGTGTAGTGGTCCCTAAGGGCACTGCACAGGATTCTGCCTAACACCGGAAGACCAGTCCTGGGAGCTAGCGCACAACGTCCATGCCACTAGATTAGTTAAGGCATTCCATAACAACCATCCCGAAAAACCCAAACCCAGGTCTTTCCATGCGGGGGGAAGTACTGTCAGGGCACAGAGTGTGAGTGCATGTGGTTTTAGAGTGGTAGTGGACTCAAGGGGCAACCTCAACGGCCCCAGACAAGGGAAGCAGAGAAAACACACAAAGCAGAAGCAAAGAAAAACATTCCAGCCTTATAAAAGGCTTCTTTGCCCTCATTGCAGGAGAAAGTCCCTCCAGACTACATTTCCCAGCAGCCGCTGAGCCAGGAACTACACTTTTCAGGCCACGCTGGGAGTGGCACATGCATACGCATACGCAAAAGCAAAAGCACGGGGCTTGTGCTCAGGAAACCGACACAAGCAGTTGCATCAGCAGGACCTCTGGCCACGGGGATCAAGGCGAGAGGCCACGCCCCAAGGAATCTCCATTCCGTCCAGTCGCTTACAAAAGATAAATAGCGCTGATACTGAGGGGGGAGCGGAGCACCTGGGGAGCACACGCAGGGGGTTCAGCCCAAGTAGAAATGTCACCCTGTTCTCACCAAAGATAAGTGAAGTGCGCAACTTGTTTCCTGCAGTGAAACCTCTCCCTGCATGAGGCGCGCATTGGCAATCCACATTAGACTGTCACAGAACACTGCGAGCATTGCGCTGCATGTATGAGTAGCCCTGAGCGGCCCAGATGCATTAAAGCCATGGGCGGCCAGCAAATCACACCGCATTACCTCCACGTCCACTCTTCCTCGTCCCAGTACTTACTTCATGAGGCACCTGCCTCCGACACAGGACCTTCTTCTATTTCTTTAAATCTCTATAACTCCTCCCCCACATCCATGTCACTCAGTTTTAATTTTTCCTGCCTCCGGCAGGTTGGACTTTTTCTTCCCGGTGCGGGGCACCAGAGAGCACCGATTGCTGGCCCCCTGGGGGGGGGGCTGTGTGGCGGGGCCCTCGGCTTCCTCAGGTGCGGCGCTGCTCCTGGGCCCCCTGCGGGGCTTGGGGTCACAGTTGAGCTGGATTGCCTCGCTCGGTTCTTTGCTGGGCTCCGGACCGCAGCGTGAGCATTGTGTCCCGGGTCCTGCACGGCCCCGGGAAGGTAAGGAGAGGGGAGGACTGGGCTTGATGTTTTTCCCCTCTCCTCCTGTTTTGGCCGTCTTGATTCGACTTGGCAGTATGGGCTGGCCTTCCCTTTTGTTGTGAGGCCTCTCTGCTTCTTGTCGTGGGGTGACAGTGGCAGAGAGTCTTTGGGAGTGCGGGGGCTCTGTTCTGTCGCAGGCATATCACATACCACCTGCTCCTCAGACACACGGCCCAGGATGCACCGGATGTTAGCTGCATTATCTGGGGGAAGGTAAGGAGAGGGGAGGACTGTGCTTGATATTTTTCCCCTCTCCTGCTGGTATGGCCATCTTGACTCCTTCAACATGCCGTTTTCCTCATGCCTTGTGTGCACATCTTTATTGGAAATGATGGCAAGCACTTGGCAGTATGGGCTAAGCCTTCCCTTTTGTTGTGAGGCCTCTCTGCTTCTTGTCGTGGGGTGACTATGACAGAGTATTTGAAACTGCGGGGGCTCTGTTCTGTCGCAGGCATGTCACATACCACCCGCTCCTCAGAGACACACGGCCCAGGATGCACCGGATGTTAGCTGCATTATCTGGGGGAAGGTAAGGAGAGGGGAGGACTGTGCTTGATGTTTTCCCCTCTCTTGCTGGTATAGCCATCTTGACTCCTTCGAAAGGCCGTTACCTCGTGCTCTGTGTACACATCTTTATTGGAAATGATGGCAAGCACTTGGCAGTATGGGCTAGCCTTCCCTTTTTGTTGTGAGGCCTCTCTGCTTCTTGTCGTGGGGTGTCTGTGACAGAGTATTTGAAAGTGTGGGGGCTCTGTACTGTCACAGGCATGTCACATACCACCCGCTCCTCAGACACACACAGCCCAGGATGCACCGGATGTTGGCTGCATTCCTTGCGTGCAGCCTGTGAAGACGGCGCAGATTTGGACACGTTTGCAAGCGGCCGGAATGGTACCGGCCTGGCATAGTCTACACTTCGGGTTCGAGTATCAGCGGTGCTGACTCGGTCCTTCAACCTTCCTAGACCGACGCATTGGAACGATCTAGAGCATGGGGCTACCAGCTACTGGATACAGGGCTCAAGCCACCTCTCAGTCATGTGGCGTGTTAGTGGTGTGTTTGGGTCTGTGCTAGCTATGGATGCAGACTCCTTGTCCTGTCCTCTTCCTCTAAACTGCGCGAGGGAATGTCGAAGGAGTTGATTTGCTTTTCCCTTGTCCGGCATGGGATTATGGAAAATGCATCATGGAAGTAACGGCCATGCAGGGGGTTCCCAGTGTCTCTTCTTTTAGGGCCTAGGTCCTCCGGTGCTGACGTGTTGCTTTCACGCCTCCTCTCAGACTTGTGGGAAGTGATAGGGCACATGGTGGCACATGTCTGTGCTTAGAGGGGTTCTCAGAACCCCTGGTGCCGGTGGAGGGGGATGTCACTTCAGTGGGTTTTCCAGTATAGGCATACCTCAGGTAGGGGGTTGCCTTTGATGTCGGCTATCCGGGATGGATTGCTTTGCCCGCTTTGTGACAGTACTCTGCCCTTTTGACGCCAGCCTGGTGGCTCCTCTGTCAGCTGAGGGGGCCATAGTCTGCTGGACTTCTGGGCTGTCCAGTATCTTCCTTTTGATAGGTCAGATCTTTTTGTGGGCTGACAAGCATGCTGTTATATTGTGGCGCAGGCCTGTTTCAACGTCCTGTGATTTCCCTCTGGTGCAAGTGCAGTGACTGGCGGTTTTCCCTGGCTCCTCGTCTCTATCTTCTCGGAGGTGTATGGGACCGGTGGGGTTCGGCTTCCTGGGTAATGGGCTCCTTCTGGAGGGGGTATCAGTTGCCGTTCCTGTCTCCTCCTGTCCAGGTTTGCATGGTTAGGACTTTGGTACCCAGCTCACGGTCCAAGTAGTTGGCCATGGGATCCGTTCTCTCCGAACGGTTGTTGTGGGTTACCGTCTTGCCCGTTCCTCTCCCTGTTCAGGGTCAAGTTTTCTACTTGCGGGTGTTCCTGGTCCCTATGCCTTCTAGGATGTGTCACCTGCTTATGGGTCTCAAGACCCTGCACTGCTTGTCCGGATGTCTGGGGAGAGCGTACTCTGGATGTTGTGCAGGGGGGGCGCTTGCTGGCTGTTCTGGGCTGGGTTCTCAGAAGGCAGTATGTCTCGGCTCGCCTGTTGCTGAAGTTACGGGGCACGTGGCGTCTTGCATGTTTTCCAGTTCCTTGAGCCCGTCTTCGGTTACATCTCCTGGTGTCTTATACTCTCTCCCACTGGCTCCCGACATCTCAGCTTTCGTAGTTTTGTTTTCAGTGTCCCCAGCGCTGCGAGTGTCCCT
This sequence comes from Ambystoma mexicanum, assembly GCF_040938575.1. Classification (NCBI taxonomy): domain Eukaryota; kingdom Metazoa; phylum Chordata; class Amphibia; order Caudata; family Ambystomatidae; genus Ambystoma; species Ambystoma mexicanum. The sequence goes on along the minus strand of NC_090929.1, from coordinate 1,715,266,109 downwards.
GCTATGGTGGCGGGGGGTTTCAGGTCTACAGGCTGAGGTGTGCTTGGTCCTTCCTCCTGTGGCCTCTCCTACTACCAACACCAGCAGAAAGGGTCTACATTGGGGGTCCTCTCAGCTCAAGGGTTGTGAGATCTGGGGAGATCCGGCGATCATCCAATTGGCAAGAGTTGTGCCATTGTCCAAGCTCTGGTGTACTTCGAGGAGTTGCTGGACGGTCGGCGGTTTTTGGTCCGATCGGACAATACGACGGCCTTGGCATATGTCAACTGCAAAAGGGGTTCCGGCCACTCCTTGAATGCTCTGGCAGCGCTGATAGGCACCTGGGAGGACTCTCATCTGGTGTCTCTGGTGGCCTCACGTATCAGAAGGGTGGACAATGTTCAAGCGGATCTTCTCAGACACCGGTTTTCACTCCTCTGCGGAACTGGTCCTGTTGGCCCAGGTCTTTGCGGTGACCTGTGTCAGATTAGGGTCCCTGGTTCTAGACCTGTTTGCATCCCCGGCCTCAGCAGAAGTTCCCCTCTTCTGCTCTAGGTTTCAGGCTGAGGGGATTGGGCGATGGACGCCCTCTCTGTACAGTGGCCTTGGGGTTTTCCTTTATGCCTTTCCGCCTATTCCCCTTCTTCCCCGGGTGGTTTGGCGCATCAGAGTGTCCAGGGTGACTGTGTTGTTGTTAGCTCCGTTCTGGTCCCGCCGGAGTTGGCTCCCCTCTCTGTTGGAGCTTCGGTCCTAGGAACCTTGGCTGGTTCCGAGGTGGCCGTGTCCCCTTCAAGGGGATCTGCGGTTGGAATTCCACCAGATGCAATGGGCGGTGTGGCTATTGCTCAGTCTAGGTTGATATCTCAGGGGTTCTCAGATCCTGTAGTTGAGTCCAAATGGATGCTCTTAGACCCTCCACTCTGAAGGTGTTAGGCAGACTCTGGGGCCATTTCCGAGACTGGTATGGGCGGTCTGGGATCCCTCCCCTGCGTTCTGGCCTCTGCTATCCTTCAGTTCCTCCAGGAGGGGTTTTGACAGGGGCCTGGCAGTTTTCCAGGCTTCGCTCTCAGTGGGCCTCCATGAAATTACTTTTGGGGGACTCTGACGGTCACTTGGATGGGGAGGTGTTGGTGGGGAAATTGATCCAGGGTTTTTCTTCTTCCCGTCCTTGTGCTGATAAAGGGCTTTCCTCTTGGGATCTACCTCTTGTATTACGGTTCCTTCACGGGCCTCCTTTTGAGCCCATTTCCGAGATTGATATCAAACATCTTACACTGAGATCTACTTTTCTTATTGCCCTCACTTCTGCCCGTAGGCTTGGGGAGATTGGGGCTCTCTTATGTCACGCTCCTTTCCTGAGGGTGCTGCCAGACTAGGTGGTGCCGGGGTGTGGTCCGATGTTTCTCCCTTCAGTTGTCTCGCGGTTTTCACACCTCTCAGGGTCTGGTTCTCCCTGACTTCTTTCATGATCCAAGAACGCCTGAGGAGGTGGCTCGGCTTAACATTGATGTCCGACGGGACGCGTTGGAGTATTTGGCTTGGTTTGCCTTTTCCACCAATCTGATAGTCTTCTGATTGCTTGTGGTCTGGCTGGGACTGGGCATAACGCATCTGTGGTTTCCATTTTCCGGTGGTTCCGGGTTGTGATCTCTAGGGCCTATGTGGCTTCTGGCCTGCCTGTGCTTGCGCACAATCAGGGGCGGTCTGCCAGGGGTTTGGCGGCTTCCTGGGCCGATGCAAGGAGGGTTTTTCTCTGCAAGAGATTTGTATGGCTGCCGCCTTGGCTGGTCTAGGCATTTTCATCAACCGCTATGGGTTGAGTTTCTCCCACTCGGGAGTTGGTTCCTTCGTGGTTGGAGTTTTGTCTGTGGGGATGTGATTTAGGAGTTATTGTGGCATACATGCCAACATTCTGTGACCAAAAATCTGTAGGAATCTTAAAGTTTCAAAAACAGTCAGGCGAGGAGGTAATGATAGGAATAGGGCGCGTCAGCAGCCCATTGTCATTGAATGAGCCCGCCGCCGCGGGTGCATTCAATGACAATGAGGCGCCTGCCACGCCTTCTGCCATCACGCCAGCTCGGGGGAGCCCTTGAAAGACTCACCGGAGTTGACGTGGTGGGGGGCTAATGGCGCCTTTTGTGAAAGGCACTCGCGGCGGAGGGGCGCCTTTAGCCCACCGCCGTGGGCGCCTTTTACATCAAAGGCCTGCATGCTGCGCCTTCTCCCGCTACGCCAGCTCGGGGAAGTCCTTGAAAGACTCCCCGAGCTGGCGTGGTGGGGGGCTAATGGAGCCTTTGGCCAAAAGGCACCCGCGGTGGAGGGGCGCTTTTAGCCCACCACCGTGGGTGCCTTTGACATTAAAAGCCTGCATGCTGCGCCTTCTCCCGCTACGCCAGCTCGAGGAAGTCCTTGAAAAACTCCCCCGAGTTGGCGTGGTGGGGGGCTAATGGCGCCTTTTGCCAAAGGCACCAGCGGCGGAGGGGCGCTTTTAGCCCACCGCCATGGGTGCCTTTGACATTAACAGCCTGCATGCCGGGCATTCTCCCGGTACGCCAGCTCGGGGAAGTCCTTGAAAGACTCCCCCGAGTTGGCGTGGTGGGGGGCTAATGGCGCCTTTTGCCAAAGGCACCTGCGGCGGAGGGGCGCTTTTAGCCCACCGCCGTGGGTGCCTTTGACATTAACAGCCTGCATGCCGCGCCTTCTCCCGCTACGCCAGCTCGGGGAAGTCCTTGAAAGACTCCCCCGAGTTGGCGTGGTGGGGGGCTAATGGTGCCTTTTGCCAAAGGCACCTGCGGCGGAGGGGCGCTTTTAGCCCACCGCCGTGGGTGCCTTTGACATTAACAGCCTGCATGCAACGCCTTCTCCCGCTACGCCAGCTCGGGGAAGTCCTTGAAAGTCTCCCCCAAGCTGGCGTTGTGGGGGACTAATGGCGCTTTTGCCAAAGGCACCCGCGGCGGAGGGGTGCTTTAGCCCACCGCCGTGGGTGCCTTTGACATTAAAAGCCTGCATGCCGGGCATTCTCCCGGTACGCCAGCTTGGGGGAGCGCTTGAAAGACTCCCCCGAGCTGGCGTGGGCAAAAAAAAAAAAAAAAAGTAAAAAAAAAAATTTTTTTTTTTTTTTTTAACAAAAAAAAATCGGTATTTGGTGTCAAAAAATCGGTAGGCGGTAGGACTGCTTAAAAAGCGGTATCCTACCGCCTAAATCGGTAGGGTTGGCAAGTATGTTGTGGGTGTGTTTTGCTGCACTGTTTTTGGCTCTGTGTCTCATTGGGACCTTTTCCCCGTTGCTGCTTTGGTTTACCTCATGAAGTAAGTACTGGGACGAGGAAGAGTGGACGTGGAGGTAATGCTCTGATTACTTACCGGTAATCTTCATTACTCCTAGTCCTACTCTTCCTCGTCACAGTACTGACGACCCTCCTCACCCTCCCTCCGGGGAAGGTCCCATGCTCCGGCTTGGTAATATGAAACTGAGTGACATGGATGTGGGGGAGGAGTTATAGAGATTTAAAGAAATAGAAGAAGGTCCTGTGTCGGAGGCAGGTGCCTCATGAAGTAAGTACTGTGACGAGGAAGAGTAGGACTAGGAGTAATGAAGATTACCGGTAAGTAATCAGAGCATTAAACGCCACGTGCGGCTAGCCTCTAATGTACTGCATGTATACAGCCATGTGCGGCTAACCCTTTATGTGCTGCATGCTTCTGCCACGTGCGGCCAGAAAACAAACCTGCATGTGAAAAGCCACGTGCGGCTGACTTTAGAACCCTGCATGAGTGCAAATACTGGCGAATAGGAAAAAAGCCTACTCTTGCACACAAAAGGCCTCAGACTAATCCTGCATTGCATGAACGCTTACCCCAGGCAGTTTACCAGTCATAGCTGCATGTACTTCTGTGAGTCGTGCGCGGTATAACATGCAATCACTAATGCATGCTCTCTTTGCAGCATTTGAACTGATCCTGTTATCGGACCAGAGTGCGCAGGCCAGCACTGAGTACCAGAGCTAAGTGCCCTGCTGGTTAACATGTGTTTTATGTTTGTTGAAATACTGAGGGGAATGTATGCATGTGGGTGCATGATCATGTTGTAGTATTGTTGCTAATGTTATCCTATGTTCCCCAACCCGTCCACTACCTCTTCCTAAACCTCTTCCCCATTACCCTCATCACCCGTACCCATCCAACCAACGTGTTCCTAACCCTCCTTCCCTGCTGGGGTTGCGGAGGCCTGTCTAAGTCTAGACTTGCAGGCGCCAAGACTGCAGTGGGGGTGGTTGGTTCGTGCCACTCTTGCGCCTGGATATGTAAACAGGGAGGGGTCCTGTCCTCACAAATTAAAGGATGCAATAACTCCTTGCAGCAATAATGTACACCTTCCTAATGACCTAATCACACAGAACAGCGGTTGACTAATACGTGTTGCCGGGGGAAGAAGAACCAACAAACTACTGAAATTGGTCTCCATACACTTTTTTTATTATTTAGGCTAGATCTGTAGTTTTTCATTCATTTCTTCAAAAGTGTTAAAACCAACCTGATTTTTTGTATCACAAACATAAATAATAGTGACAATAAACAATAGTCAGTAAGAATACAGTCAACTATAAGCAACACGACAGGCAAAGGGCATTTAGTGTGCCTCTATACATATTTAAACAGCTAGAGATCAGCACAATATTACATCATATTTATCTCAACCTCTCAGTTACTGTTTTGTATAGTATCACATTTGTAACTGCTTGCTTAACTCCAAACAGTATGGGCCAATAGTATGGCGCTAATTGTGTAAATAATAAAAAGGTGTATGTAGACCAATCTCAGTAGTTTGTTGGTTCTTCTTCTCCCGGCAACACGTATTAGTCAACCGCTGTTCTGTGTCATTAGGTCATTAGGAAGGTGTACATTATTGCTGCAAGAAGTTAATGCACCCTTTAATTTGTGAGGACAGGACCCCTCCCTGTTTGCATATCTATTCTGCAGCCCATTATGTCTTGTCCGATCCAGGGATGTCCCTTATGTTACTCCTGCGCCTGGAAGCTTGGAGCCTTGCAGCAGCACACCACCCCCAGGGTCAGGATCAAGAAGCGTCTGCCTTTCCCAGGCCACAGGAGGAGGGTCCCAGACAAGGTTTCCGGGGAGAATCATCTCTGATTCTTGACAATATATACAGTTAGGAAGATCAGAGTTAACATAACACAGTACATGTATCAAAACGGATGTTTCTGCATTAATCTCCTTGGGTGAAACTATGAAAGCCCACATTGTTGTGCTCATTGACTATTTTGGGACATTGATAATATGATGGTTTTATGAGCCATTTCTGCATGGCTGTATGGAAATAAACCTTTGCTGCCTGCTTCCCTATTGGATTATTTGGTGATGATCTGTAGGTTTAGGCAATCCATGGCTGAATTCTGAAGTGTGATGGTGTGAAGGAAAGGACTTGCTAGTGATTGTTAAATTGAGCAACTAGAGCAGTGTTGATCTTTGTAAAGACTAATTTGATAGCGTAAACAATGAGAAGAGCGCAAGTGGATATGGTTCGATAGGCCTTGGTTAAGTTATTGAGGTTGGTATCATCCAGAATGGTGTCATGAACATTTGGGAGAGGTTGAAATAGTAGGTTGAGGTCTGTGAAGAAAAGGTTGAGGGGGTCAGGAGGGTGGTAAATGAGTAGAATATTAATGGGGAGTGAGTAAAGAGCTGGACAAAGATGGCTTGAAAGGAGGAGGGGCTGCAGTCAGAAGGAGGAAGAGGGACTGATGATTTGAAAGCAGCGGGAGAAGGTAGCAAAGACATTGTGATATGATAAGTCATTTTGTAACGTGCCTATACACCAGTGTTTCTAGGTGCAACAAGACAAGTGAGGGAAGACAGAGGGCGGACAAGCCAAACAATCTTACTAGGCCTTGTGTCATTTAAATCGTGCAAGTGTGCAAACGAGAAGTGCAAGGGGAAAGGGAGGGAGAGTGCAAAGCAGAGGGGAGGGGAAAACAGGGCAGCAATGCTCTGAGTAAGTGCACCCAGGGCAGCACAGCTCAGGGTAGTGCAAGGAGAACAAAGGACTGTAGGGTTACAATTACAGCCCCTAAGTGCATGGTAGGCCCAGAGGCAGTGCAAAGGTGACTGATCAAGTACGAGCCAGGTACCCAGTGAGACTCTAAGTGTAGCCAAGCAACCAGTCAGTACAGCAGGCAGGTAGGTCAGGTAGGGCAGCAGGGGAGGGAGAGAGAGAAAGCAGAGGAAAAAGAGGAATGTTTTGAGCTGCTTCCGGAACTTCAGGTGATCCGGCTCAAGTTTGAAAGGGGCAGGGAGGCCATTCCAGAGGGAGGCACCTGCAGAGGAGAGAGATCTACCCCCCACTCTCTGCCTGGAGAAGCATCTAACCCTTAGCGAGTTAGAGGTAGCTGAGCGAGGTGCTCGAGAAGGAAGGTATTTTGGAAGAGAGCGTTGGATGCAGTTCAGGACCCGGCTCCAGAAAGACTGGTGGACAATGCAAAGGGTCTTGAACTTGATCCTTGCAGCTGCTAGGAGCCAGTGGAGATATTTCAGGGTTGGAGAGATACAGTACCTGGCCTTGAGGCCAAGGATACGTCTTGCAGTCGTGTTCTGGATTAGTTGCAGAGAGCAGAGAGTAGAGTAAGGCAGATTGAGAAAGAGGCTGCTGCAGTATTCCAGCCTAGAGAGAATCAGAGCTCTGGAGACAGTGAGCTTCTAGAGGAAAGTGAGAAAGGGAAGAGTCCCTTTGAAGAGGTGCCGCTGGTAGTGGGACTTCTTGATGACGTCCGAGATGTGAGGAGAGAAAGAAAGAGTGGAGTTGAAGATGACACCAAGAGTTGTAGCCTCACAGGAAGGCAAAGGAAGAGGACCCAAGGTGGCCGGCCAGAGTGAGAGGGGGAAAGCAGGGGGATGGGTCCCCAATGAGAAGGATCTCTGTCTTACTGCCATTAAGGCAGAGATCGTTGGAGGCGCTCCATGTTTGAGACACCTGTGGACGGTGGTCAGCATGACAGGGACCAAAGGAGGGATCAATGTTTCAGTGACGCCCATCACAGAAGTTTTGGAGTGATGGGAGTTAAAACGGTAAGTGAGGAAGGAGGTGGTACTTCAAAGTGATTGGGCCCGGGTGATTCAGTGGTTTACAGTCAGTTCAGATGGAGAGCAAGAGAGCAAAAATGAAGGGTGTTGTGTCTCTTGAGGGAGATGAGTAGAGTAGCTTGATTTGAGGGGGTAGGGTAAGGTGAAAGGAATGAGTGCTGTTAAATAAGTATTGGGGATAGAGATGGGAAGAGAGGGAGGATGGGAGTGGAGGAGCAAAAGGATGGTTTGTGGTGGTAAGTGAAGGCTGCAGGAGAGAGCAAGAGAAAGGACAGTTAGGAGAAAAAGTATGGACAGAATCATGGTAAGCAGATACAGGGTCAAGGGATATGGAGGAGATGGTTTGAGGAGGCAGATCAGACCTAGAGGAGGGTGTCGTTTACCATGTCACATGATAGAGAGGCACAGGAGGAGCAAGAAGTGTGAACATTTGCCTGCCTATTGTTGGCTGACATGAACAGGAAGGCTCCCTGGAAAAACATCGCCAACACTTTGAAGGCCACAAAGACATGGTATGTCCCCATACTGATGCCACGGCGCAATGCATTCTTCATCGCCCACCCCTGCTCTTACCATGAGCAAAGGCCATGAAGGGCGCTGTACCTTGAGACGAGCTGCAATAGTCAGAGTTTGTTTTTTGTTGGAACGACACCCTTTTCCCACCATAGCCATTGTTTCCAGATCAACTTGAACAACTTGATCCTCATTACAATTTTCCATTGGGATGGAACATAGCGCACCACTCAAAGCAGCTGCTAACTTTCTATTTTGCCTTTTCTCAAGTTCTTGGTACATACCATCCTGTACAAGTGTTTTAGTCTCACAATCTGATCCTGCACAGACCTCATTAGAATTGTTACAAACATTGCGTGTGTACACTCTGTTCATCATGGTTCTGATCTCTGGCTAATAATAACAAAATCAAGTGGAACATTCTCATGTAGGTGACATTTTGCACATAAATGCTTAAGAAACAATGGTGTCGTTTGTTGATCCCACTCCTATATCGAAAAACAAGAAATATATATGGGGACGGCTGAGAGCGTGGATGACTATTCGGCAACAAGAGGTCATCCATATGGATTAATCTTCTCGAAACTAGAAGATCCTGGTGCATGTCCCTCCAAGGTTCAAGCCTGCGGGGTACCACAGATAGAGCGCTGTGAAGAGGATGGTTAAACGATTTGGGTACCCCGGGGTACCACAGAGAGCGCTGTGAAGAGGATGGTTAAACGATTTGGGTACCCCGGGGTACCACAGAGAGCGCTGTGAAGAGGATGGTTAAACGATTTGGGTACCCCGGGGTACCACAGATAGAGCGCTGTGAAGAGGATGGTTAAACGATTTGGGTACCCCGGGGTACCACAGATAGAGCGCTGTGAAGAGGATGGTTAAACGATTTGGGTACCCCGGGGTACCACAGATAGAGCGCTGTGAAGAGGATGGTTAAACGATTTGGGTACCCCGGGGTACCACAGATAGAGCGCTGTGAAGAGGATGGTTAAATGATTTGGGTACCCCACTGGTACCATAGATAGAGCGCTGTGAAGAGGATGGTTAAACGATTTGGGTACCCCGGGGTACCACAGATAGAGCGCTGTGAAGAGGATGGTTAAATGATTTGGGTACCCCACTGGTACCATAGATAGAGCGCTGTGAAGAGGATGGTTAAACGATTTGGGTACCCCGGGGTACCACAGATAGAGCGCTATGAAGAGGATGGTTAAACGATTTGGGTACCCCGGGGTACCACAGATAGAGCGCTGTGAAGAGGATGGTTAAATGATTTGGGTACCCCACTGGTACCATAGATAGAGCGCTGTGAAGAGGATGGTTAAACGATTTGGGTACCCCGGGGTACCACAGATAGAGCGCTGTGAAGAAGATGGTTAAATGATTTGGGTACCCCGGGGTACCACAGATAGAGCGCTGTGAAGAGGATGGTTAAACGATTTGTGTACCCCACTGGTACCATATATAGAGCGCTGTGAAGAGGATGGTTAAACGATTTGGGTACCCCGGGGTACCACAGATAGAGCGCTGTGAAGAGGATGGTTAAACGATTTGTGTACCCCACTGGTACCATATATAGAGCGCTGTGAAGAGGATGGTTAAACGATTTGGGTACCCGATCTCTGTGAGCAAGGGACACTCGCTCATCCACATATAATATCTGCTAGTTGCGTCATGTGTGTCTTCTTATATTGCAATATGTTATTTGATCTCTGTTTGAGGTGGTTTCTTGCTGCTGACCTGAATTCAATAAACCTAAAAGTGCGATTTCATTAATAGCCGAGAAAACAGCCAAGGACTTAAATCAATTCCAACACAGACAGTGGTTGGCAAAGTTATTAGAGAAGATATAACTTAGGTTAGTTTGAAAAAAGCTCTTCCACTCTGGCTTTTTGCTGCGTGCAACCACCAACAGAATAACTGCATCAGATCGCAGAGTCCAAGTGGGGTCTCTGTTGTTAAAGGTTTGACAAGGATTGCAAAGCTGTCTACAGCCAGGTCCCCATTTCTCCAGCTGCTGGCAAAGTCTAGGTTGGAGGTGAGTTTTGGAGAGAATTAATTTGTTTTTGGCAGGTTTTCATGCAATCCAGCCTGGGGTTTCCGGGTGTAAAAGCCGCCCAGATCACCATTTCTCTTGCCTGTGAGTCTGTTTTACAAGACTTCATTTCTGTTTCAGTCCCATTTCCTCCACTTTGCGCCCAATGAGTGTCCTGCTTCCTGTCCATATTTTTATTTTATTGTTTTATTTTATTGGATATTTATGAGGGTGACTAAACAACCAAACAATATTTCAAGACACCACAAGGCAAAAGGGAAAGGAACAAGGGAGAATGTAAAACTGTAATAACGACGATGAATAAATGATAAAAGTAAAAGCAGTCCTACTAGGCCTTGTGACATTCCGAGCATGCAAGTGCAGTGAGGGGTGACATGGATGGTGGGTGGGGGGTTGGATAAGTGCTGGAGGGCTCCTCCGGGTGGGGGAAGTGCCAGAGGTGCCTATGGGGGAGGTAACAGAAAAGTGCAAGGGCAGAGATGTCCCACGAGGAGGGGCGGGACGGGTCTACCACCGGCAGCTAAGTGCAAGTATGGTTGCAGATGTGGCAGATATCTACCGGCGGGCAGTCAGCATTGGGTCCAGCAGGCAGTGCAGGGGGTGCTGCTGGTGGTCACCAGGCAGATGGCCTGCTCCCTGTTGGATGCAGGAGGGACCAGGCCACCTGTCTCAGTGGCAGTGGGTGTAATTGACGGGGGAGAGAGGGAAGGAGAAAATAAAGGTCTTGAGTTGCTGTGATACGGAGAGAGGGAGGCTATACCAGAGGAGGGAGCCATCCGAGGAGAGAGATATTCCCCTAGCTCTCTGCTTGGAGAAACGTCTGATCAGTAGAGAGCTGGAGCGAGAAGATTGAAGGGATCTGAAAGCAGAGTATTTAGCGAGAGAAAGCTGCAGATAGCGTTGTTCTAGGCCCCAGAAAACCTTGTGGATGATGCAAAGTTAAGTTTAGTTTAGTTTCTTTGTTTGTACGGCGCGCCGGACCCTGGGGTAACTTGGCGCCAGAGATTTAGAGCATGTTATAACAGAATATAGACAAACAAGGTAATAACAGTAAGTGCAGTTGACCGGGTTACATGGTGGTAGAAAGGCACTCGAGCTCCCTGAGGATGATCAAGAGCTCTTTTGTTCTAGATTTGGCATTCTCAATTCTGTTGTCTTAGGTCTTTTTTTGGCCCTGAGGATAGAGGTTTTGTAGGTGGTGGCTGCTACCATGAATAGTGTTTTTGTTGGCCTGGTTGGGAGTTTTTCTCCAGGTGGCTACAGCCGCTCGTTTGGCGTTCCGGAGGATTTTAAGCTCTGGGGTGAACCATTTGTTCAGGTGGGCTGCTGGTTTAGCTTTAGTGCGTTTGATGGGGGCGATGATATCTACTGCAGATTCAAGTGTTTTATTATAGAGGTCAGCGAGTTTATCCACATCTAGGTTGGAGTAGTTTGCGGTAGCAAGCATGTTGTGGATTAGAGCGCGAAGGCTCTGCAGGGTGATGTTGCAGTTATTCCTGGTGAGGGTTTGCTGGGAGGTAGTTGGAGGGGTGTTCGGTTGTGTCTTCCCTTGGATGGAGAAGGAGATGGCGTGGTAGTCTGACCATGCGGTTGGTTCATTTTTAAGGATGCAGGTGGAGCACTTGTGATTCACCTACCAGTCCAATGTTCTGCCTTTGTTATGTGTAGGGGCTGTAATTCTGTGCTTGAACCCTAGTTGGAGATAGTGTTTTCCAGGGATAGCGCATTGGCGTCATTAGGATCACAGAGGCCCAAGTTGAGGACCCCTAGTAGGATGATTTGAGATCCTGTTTTGGTATTAGTGGTCAGGAGGTCTGATAACTCTTCCTCAAATGGGGAGATGAGGCCTGGTGGTCTGTAAACAAGGTGCATAAGGATGGTTTGTGTAGCAGAAAGTTGGAACTTAACTGACAGAAGTTCAGCGGACCGGAAGCTGGATAAAGGGTCTTCAATTTTATCCTGGCAACCTCCACAAGCCAGTAGAGGGATTTAAGAGCTGGAGAGATACAGTCCCTGGGCTTGAGTCCAAGGATAGGTCTTGCAGCCTGTGAATGGGACGAAGGGGTGAAAAGGCAGCGGAAATGAAGGTTGTGTAATCAACACCAGGAGGAAGGAAGACCGCTGGGGAGCCACAGAGAGGGGGGAGAGCAACGCCTTCCAGGGCTGAACCCAGCGTCACATGGAGCCGAGGAGACGGATTGTAATGACCAGGCGGTTCCCGCTCCCTGGTCGCGTGGAGCCAAATTGATGACAGAGAGAAACAGTAATGACCCAGCAGTTCCCGCTCCCTTCATTCACAACCGGTCATTTTCCGAAATGGACACGGCTGACAGGGAACCATCGCATGTAACCGTGAGTCCCGACCAGAAGGAATGTCAGGCAAGGGAATACAGGCTCTTACACACACCCATCTCCCGTTCAGCCATGAACCACGCGGCTTCCCTCATAACCAAACAAAATCAAGTAACAGAAGCCGACACGATAAGGAACGTGTCCCGCTCCCTATTTTCCACATTTTACTCATCTGCCTGTTTGAAAAACAACACTCCGGAAAGTTTACTTGTGTCAGCTTGCATGGAGGCAGAGGAACCCCGCAAGTTTCCAGTGTTGACGGGAGAGGCTGGATGGCGAACCGCGGGCAAAGAGAAAGGGGGCGGGGCTTGGGGGAATATTTATAGAAAAAGAGCCCAGAGCAGCCCTGATTGGTCCAAACAGCCCCAACCCTGTATAAGGATGAAACTGATGATGGACTGGCTGTGTTTTTCCGAATCTCTTTCAGAACACCGGAGGAGAGAGAGATAGAACTGAACTGCACCTGAGACGCTCTGGGCATACAAGGACTAGGTGTCACCTTTTCATTGTTCATCCATATCACAGAGGAAGAAAGAAGATTAATTGAGAATCTTAAGACATCATTTTTTTTGTTTATCCTGAATAAAGGCTATTTAAGTTCCTTCAACCCAGCTGCTGGCTGCTGTATCATTGCACAGCCCTATTCTGGATCATCTGAAGGGGGCAAAGGGGGAGGGGGAAAGGGACAGGATGTTGCAGTAGTCCAGCCTGGAAAGGACCAGAGCTCTAGAGACATTGAGCTTGCAGGGCTGGTGAGGGAAGGAGAATGCCTACACCGAGAACTCACATCCAAGTCCCTCACTGGAACCTAACACTTATCCTCTGAATGTGGCCATGCAAATTTGTCAAGCAGATTCTGGGCGCCCATCCCTCTAACTTTACATAGCTTTTCCTTCACTCTTCTTCTCTTCCCGTTTATGTCTATTATAGAACTGGACATTCAGTACCGGGGGCCCCCAGTTCATTTTTTTTTGTTTTATTTTTTACATTTATAAAGCGCTCACACAGCCCGCAGGCATCGAGGCGCTGTTTTTCTTAGTTGCTAATTATGTTTTATTTTTTGTCTTAGTTACGTATTTATAACGCGCTTAAACACCCAGAGGTGTCTAAGCGCGGACCCGGGGATCGAACCTGTGTTTCTTCGTGTCGTCTTGCTTCCAAGATGAGCACGCTGCCGCTGAGCTATCCTCCCGGGACGTTGATGTTTATGTTTTGGCCTGCATCTTCACGTAGGCCCTGTCTACTCTTCACCTTCAGCGATGTTAGGAGGACGTAACGTGGTGTAACAATCCATGCGTTGCCACCAGCTATTGCATGCAGCTCGCGGAATCTCACTAAAGACTGCATCCTGCCCCTGCTAAAACCACTTCAATCAGCATGCCCTCCTCACCCAGACCCAGATACGCTTGCCAATGTATACTGCAACATGATGCTGCACGCAGTTGACACCACTGCGCCCTTAGCGCCTCGCAAAAAAAGCAATCAGGCACATTTACTCATGGTTCATGCCTGACCTCTTAGCTCTGCGCATAAAAAAAGCGAGGCTGAGGCCAAATGTAGAAAAACAAACCTCTGCCACCCAGAAACCCACCTTCACCGCTGCTGCTAAAACATACAAGTTAGCCATCTTACAAGCTAGATCTGCCACCTACAACACGAAAATGACCAACGCAAAATCCAATACACAAGAGATTTTTACCGTTCTCAGAGAACTGGAATCTTCCTCCTCCCCTACTCTCGACTTCTTCAAAGATGAGACCTGGTGCTCAAAAATCCAAAATATCCTCTTGGATAAAATTGAATTGATCCATGCTAAAATCCAACAGAGGCAAGTCACTACCAATACCAAAAGTCCACCTCTTCACACCACACCTACCCCAACAGCCTGCGAGACCTCCTCCCATTCTGCTTCAATTCTGTCACTGAAGAGGAGGTCAGCTCCACACTAAAAGGTCTGTAACCCTCCAGATGTAAAGGAGACACATTTCCAGCCACAATAGTTAAGGATTGTGCTGAAGCCCTGGACCCCTTTATCACAACATTCATGAACTCTTCGTTCTAGTCTTGCAGGGATCCCACTAGACTTAAGGAAGCCTGGGTACTTCAATTGCTAAAGAAGCCACCTTTAGACCTGTCTACCCCCACCACCTACCGACCCATTACAACAGTTCCCTTCCTCCTGAAGATCCTGGATAGGGCAACCTATATCCAGATCTAGCGATACCTGGATTCAAATCACATCCTGGATAGCTATCAATCTGGGTTCTGTCCAGGACATGGCACTAAATCAGCCCTACTTGACTTGAAGAACGAACTAGATGAAATCAAAGCCAGAGGGAAATCAGCACTCTTGCTACTAATTAATCTCTCAGCTGAGTTTGACTTAGTGGACCATAAGATTCTCTGCCAACATCTGACCTCTGCAGCCAACTTACAACAGAAGCCTCTAGTTGGATCGCCTCCTTCCTGAAGGACAGAATAATTAGAGTATTTGTGGAAAATGCAAGCATTCCCCCACACACCTGAGCTCCCATCTCTTCCGGCGTTCCCCAAGGCTCCTGCATCTCTCCAACACTCTATAACATCTTCACAAATCCACTGTTTGTCCTCCTGGACTCTATCGGCATATCTTACACCGACTACACCAATGATACCCATATCCTCCTACCCCTTCTTGATTCCAAGAAGCTAAACACTACCTACCAATCCATTCAAACTTGGATGGTCACCAACTTTCTTTGTCTGAACGACAAGAAAACTGAAATCCCACTCGTTGCCTACCCACGGTGCTCTATAAACTCAACCATCAAAACGCCTCCTTCACCATTAATGGCATTACCATCCCAGCCTCCAAGTCCGTAAAAACGCTGGGTGTCTACTTGGACACAACATTCCCTCTGACTCACCAAGTCAATGCTATCTCTTCCTCTGAGGCCCACACCATCAAACTCAACAAAGAAGGGTAGATACAGGAAGGTCTAAGAGAAGAGAAGAGCGAAAAAAAAGCAATACAAAATCAAAAAGGAAATAAGTTTAGTAGAGGAAAACAACAGGTTTTGGGAATATTAAAATGTTGGTAGGGACAGGATCGAGAAATAGAGGAAACATGAGTAGAAAAATATAATGAAGAATCTAGAAAAACACTAAGATTGCTAGCAGACGAAGAAATAGGAAGAAAAACGGTGGAACAGAAAGAGAAGGGGGACGAAGAGAGGGAGAAATGGTCGAAGCTGGAAAAAACAGAACCTCAGTCTTATTGGGATTAAGATGTAAATAATGGGCCGACATCCAAGACTGTATCTCAAGCAAACAGACAAAAAGAGAGGAGAGAAAAGAATCAGTAAAAGAAGGGAAAGATGGAAAAAATTGTGAATCTGAGGAACACTGAGAAGAAGTGTGAAAGTAAGATAAGAGTGACCAACCGAACAAACAGAGAAAGTGCGGCCTGTGAGTTAAGAATGAAACCAATTTAACACTGAACCCTGAAAACCCAGATTAGAAAGAGGGGCGAGAAGAATAGTGTGATCGGTCGCATCAAAAGCAGCCGAGAGATCAAGGAGAACAAGAAAAGATTAACTTCTAGAGTGATGGGCAGACAGAAGAGAATTAGTAACAAATAGTGAGGTTTCCATAGAGTGGCGGGGCGGAAACCAGACTGAAAAGAGGGTAACAAAGAATGGGCCTTAAAAAGGAAGAAACTTGGAGATGAACAATACGATAAAGGAGCTTAGAAACAAAAGCAAGGAGAGAACTAGGGTGAAAATTAGAGGGCAGAGAGGGATCAAGAGTAGTTTTTTCAAAATAGGAAGCATAGAAGTCAGCTTAAAACAAAAAGGAACAGTAGAAGTGATAAGAGATATTAGAAAGAACAGAAAGGTAAGGTAAAAGTGAAGAATAAACTCATCAGAAGAGGTAGGATTTGCCGTAGCAAGGGCTAAAGAAATATTGGCGTCCATAAGAGGTTCGAATGTCGATAATACAGGAACAGAAGAATGAGACATAGTTGAAAGTGAAGGAGATACAAACGAAGAAGAAGAAATAGAGGAACGAAGTAAAGACATTTTTGAGGTAAAGTAATTAGCAAATTCAGATGCAAAAAGATAAGAAGAGGAAGAAGGATCAGAAAAAGGAGGGGAAAAAATATGATTTAAGTCTTTAAAAAGACATTGAGGATGTGAAGCAAGTGAAGCAAAACGAGAAGCAGAAGTGGAATCTGGTGCGAAGACCTGGTATCTTCTTGTGCATTTAAAGGTTACAGAATGCCGTCAGGTATATTATTATTGCTGGAATAGTTAAAATGATTCTGAACTGCATGAACGAAAAATCTATCTCCCAAGGCCCTGCATTATTTCTGGCATATTTAATCTGGACCTGACCTGCTTTTCAAAACATAATGTGATCTTTAGGGCCCTGTGTCGTCGCTGGCACCAACGCCCATACCCCACCCCAACACTCTGCTCAAACCTTCCCAGGAACAAGCACTGGTTGAAATGGATAATAATTACCACAATAACCTAAGAATTGTATTCACATGAACATCTCACCTGAAATTACCAAAAAAATAATGGCCACCATAATAACCTAGACCCACACCCTCCCCCACACAGTGACTGCTAGTAGGGGGCATAATAACGTAGACCCACACCCTCCCCCTTACAGTGACTGCTAGTGGGGACATAATAACCTAGACCCACACCCTCCCCCTTACAGTGACTGCTAGTGGGGGGCAGAATAACCTAGACCCACACCCTCCCCTTACAGTGACTGCTAGTAGGGGGCATAATAACCTAGACCCACACCCTCCCCCTTACAGTGACTGCTAGTAGGGGGCATAATAACGTAGACCCACACCCTCCCCCTTACAGTGACTGCTAGTGGGGACATAATAACCTAGACCCACACCCTCCCCCTTACAGTGACTGCTAGTGGGGGGCAGAATAACCTAGACCCACACCCTCCCCCATACAGTGACTGCTAGTAGGGGGCATAATAACCTAGACCCACACCCTCCCCCTTACAGTGACTGCTAGTAGGGGGCATAATAACCTTGACCCACACCCTCCCCCTTACAGTGACTGCTAGTAGGGGGCATAATAACCTAGACCCACACCCTCCCCCTTCAGTGACTGCTAGTGGGGGGCAGAATAACCTAGACCCACACCCCCCCTTCAGTGACTGCTAGTGGGGACATAATAAACTTGACCCACACCCTCCCCCATACAGTGACTGCTAGTAGGGGGCATAATAGCCTAGACCCACACCCTCCCCCTTACAGTGACTGCTAGTGGGGGGCAGAATAACCTAGAGCCACACCCTCCCCCATACAGTGACTGCTAGTGGGGACATAATAACCTAGACCCACACCCTCCCCCATACAGTGACTGCTAGTAGGGGGCATAATAACCTAGACCCACACCCTCCCCCATACACTGACTGCTAGTAGGGGGCATAATTACCTAGACCCACACCCTCCCCCATACAGTGACTGCTAGTGGGGACATAATAACCTAGGCCCACACCCTCCCCATCAGTGACTGCTAGTAGGGGGCATAATAACCTAGACCCACACCCTGCCCTTACAGTGACTGCTAGTGGGGACATAATAACCTGGACCCACACCCTCCCCCTTACAGTGACTGCTAGTAGGGGGCATAATAACCTAGACCCACACCCTCCCCCTTACAGTGACTGCTAGTAGGGGGCATAATAACCTAGACCCACACCCTCCCCCTTACAGTGACTGCTAGTAGGGGACATAATAACCTAGACCCACACCCTCCCCCTTACAGTGACTGCTAGTGGGGACATAATAACCTAGACCCACACCCTCCCCCTTACAGTGACTGCTAGTGGGGGGCAGAATAACCTAGACCCACACCCTCCCCCATACAGTGACTGCTAGTGGGGACATAATAACCTAGAACCACACCCTCCCCCATACAGTGACTATTAGTAGGGGGCATAATAACCTAGACCCACACCCTCCCCCTTACAGTGACTGCTAGTAGGGGGCATAATAACCTAGGGCCACACCTTCCCCCTTCAGTGACTGCTAGTAGGGGACATAATAAACTAGGCCCACACCCTCCCCATCAGTGACTGCTAGTAGGGGGCATAATAACCTAGACCCACACCCTCCCCCATACAGTGACTGATAGTAGGGGACATAATAAACTAGGCCCACTCCCTCCCCATCAGTGACTGCTAGTAGGGGGCATGGTAACCTAGACCCACACCCTCCCCCATACAGTGACTGCTAGTAGGGGGCATAATAACCTAGACCCACACCTTCCCCCTTCAGTGACTGCTAGTAGGGGACATAATAAACTAGGCCCACACCCTCCCCATCAGTGACTGCTAGTAGGGGGTATAATAACCTAGACCCACACCCTCCCCCATACAGTGACTACTAGTAGGGGGCATAATTACCTAGACCCACACCCTCCCCCATATAGTGACTGCTAGTGGGGACATAATAACCTAGGCCCAGACCCTCCCCATCAGTGACTGCTAGTAGGGGGCATAATAACCTAGACCCACACCCTCCCCCTTACAGTGACTGCTAATGGGGGGCATAATAACCTAGGGCCACACCTTCCTCCTTCAGTGACTGCTAGTAGGGGGCATAATAACCTAGACCCACACCCTCCCCCATACAGTGACTGCTAGTAGGGGGCATAATAACCTAGACCCACACCCTCCCCCTTACAGTGACTGCTAGTGGGGGGCATAATAACCTAGGGCCACACCTTCCCCCTTCAGTGACTGCTAGTAGGGGGCATAATAACCTAGGGCCACACCTTCCCCCTTCAGTGACTGCTAGTAGGGGGCATAATAACCTAGACCCACACCCTCCCCCCGTACAGTGACTGCTAGTAGGGGGCATAATAACCTAGAGCCAAACCTCCCCCCTTCAGTGACTGCTAGTAGGGGGCATAATAACCTAGACCCACACCCTCCCCCATACAGTGACTGCTAGTAGGGGGCATAATAACCTAGACCCACACCCTCCCCCTTACAGTGACTGCTAGTGGGGGCAGAATAACCTAGACCCACACCCTCCCCCTTACAGTGACTGCTAGTAGGGGGCATAATAACCTAGACCCACACCCTCACCCATACAGTGACTGCTAGTGGGGACATAATAACCTAGACCCACACCCTCCCCCTTACAGTGACTGCTAGTAGGGGGCATAATAACCTAGACCCACACCCTCCCCCTTACAGTGACTCCTAGTGGGGACATAATAACCTAGACCCACACCCTCCCCCTTACAGTGACTGCTAGTGGGGACATAATAACCTAGACCCACACCCTTCCCCTTACTTTCACTGCTAGTAGGGGGCATAATAACCTAGAGCCACACCTTCCCCCTTCAGTGACTGCTAGTAGGGGGCATAATAACCTAGACCCACACCCTCCCCCTTACAGTGACTGCTAGTGGGTGGACATAATAACCTAGACCCACACCCTCCCCCATACAGTGACTGCTAGTAGGGGGCATAATAACCTAGACCCACACCCTCCCCCTTACAGTGACTGCTAGTGGGGGCAGAATAACCTAGACCCACACCCTCCTCCTTACAGTGACTGCTAGTAGGGGGCATAATAACCTAGACCCACACCCTCCCCCTTACAGTGACTGCTAGTGGGGGGCAGAATAACCTAGACCCACACCCTCCCCCATACAGTGACTGCTAGTAGGGGCATAATAACCTAGACCCACATCCTCCTCCTTACAGTGACTGCTAGTAGGGGGCATAATAACCTAGACCCACACCCTCCCCCTCACAGTGACTGCTAGTGGGGGGCAGAATAACCTAGACCCACACCCTCCCCCATACAGTGACTGCTAGTAGGGGCATAATAACCTAGACCCACATCCTCCCCCTTACAGTGACTGCTGGTGGGGGGCAGAATAACCTAGACCCACACCCTCCCCCATACAGTGACTGCTAGTAGGGGGCATAATAACCTAGACCCACACCCTCCCCCTTACAGTGACTGCTAGTGGGGGCAGAATAACCTAGACCCACACCCTCCTCCTTACAGTGACTGCTAGTAGGGGGCATAATAACCTAGACCCACACCCTCCCCCTTACAGTGACTGCTAGTGGGGGGCAGAATAACCTAGACCCACACCCTCCCCCATACAGTGACTGCTAGTAGGGGCATAATAACCTAGACCCACACCCTCCCCCTTACAGTGACTGCTGGTGGGGGGCAGAATAACCTAGACCCACACCCTCCCCCATACAGTGACTGCTAGTAGGGGGCATAATAACCTAGACCCACACCCTCCCCCTTACAGTGACTGCTAGTAGGGGGCATAATAACCTAGACCCACACCCTCCCACTTACAGTGACTGCTAGTAGGGGGCATAATAACCTAGACCCACACCCTCCCCATACAGTGACTGCTAGTAGGGACATAATAACCTAGACCCACACCCTCCCCCATACAGTGACTGCTAGTGGGGACATAATAACCTAGACCCACACCCTCCCCCTTACAGTGACTGCTAGTGGGGGGCAGAATAACCTAGACCCACACCCTCCCCCATACAGTGACTGCTAGTGGGGACATAATAACCTAGACCCACACCCTCCCCCATACAGTGACTGCTAGTAGTGGGCATAATAACCTAGACCCACACCCTCCCCCTTACAGTGACTGCTAGTAGGGGGCATAATAACCTAGACCCGCACCCTCCCCCTTACAGTGACTGCTAGTGGGGGGACATAATAACCTAGACCCACACCCTCCCCCATACAGTGACTGCTAGTAGTGGGCATAATAACCGAGACCCACACCCTCCCCCATATAGTGACTGCTAGTGGGGGGCATAATAACCTAGACCCACACCCTCCCCCTTACAGTGACTGCTAGTGGGGGGCAGAATAACCTAGACCCACACCCTCCCCCTTACAGTGACTGCTAGTAGGGGGCATAATAACCTAGACCCACACCCTCACCCATACAGTGACTGCTAGTGGGGACATAATAACCTAGACCCACACCCTCCCCCTTACAGTGACTGCTAATAGGGGGCATAATAACCTAGACCCACACCCTCCCCCTTACAGTGACTGCTAGTGGGGACATAATAACCTAGACCCACACCCTCCCCCTTACAGTGACTGCTAGTGGGGACATAATAACCTAGACCCACACCCTCCCCCTTACAGTCACTGCTAGTAGGGGGCATAATAACCTAGAGTCACACCTTCCCCCATCAGTGACTGCTAGTAGGGGGCATAACAACCTAGACCCACACCCTCCCCCCTTACAGTGACTGCTAGTGGGTGGACATAATAACCTAGACCCACACCCTCCCCCTTACAGTGACTGCTAGTGGGGGGCAGAATAACCTAGACCCACACCCTCCCCCTTACAGTGACTGCTAGTAGGGGGCATAATAACCTAGACCCACACCCTCACCCATACAGTGACTGCTAGTGGGGACATAATAACCTAGACCCACACCCTCCCCCTTACAGTGACTGCTAGTAGGGGGCATAATAACCTAGACCCACACCCTCCCCCTTACAGTGACTGCTAGTGGGGACATAATAACCTAGACCCACACCCTCCCCCTTACAGTGACTGCTAGTGGGGAAATAATATCCTAGACCCACACCCTCCCCCTTACGGTCACTGCTAGTAGGGGGCATAATAACCTAGAGTCACACCTTCCCCCTTCAGTGACTGCTAGTGGGGGCAGAATAACCTAGACCCACACCCTCCTCCTTACAGTGACTGCTAGTAGGGGGCATAATAACCTAGACCCACACCCTCCCCCTTACAGTGACTGCTAGTGGGGGGCAGAATAACCTAGACCCACACCCTCCCCCATACAGTGACTGCTAGTAGGGGGCATAATAACCTAGACCCACACCCTCCCCCTTACAGTGACTGCTAGTGGGGGGCAGAATAACCTAGACCCACACCCTCCCCCATACAGTGACTGCTAGTAGGGGGCATAATAACCTAGACCCACACCCTCCCCCTTACAGTGACTGCTAGTAGGGGGCATAATAACCTAGACCCACACCCTCCCACTTACAGTGACTGCTAGTAGGGGGCATAATAACCTAGACCCACACCCTCCCCCATACAGTGACTGCTAGTAGGGACATAATAACCTAGACCCACACCCTCCCCCATACAGTGACTGCTAGTGAGGACATAATAACCTAGACCCACACCCTCCCCCTTACAGTGACTGCTAGTGGGGGGCAGATTACCCTAGACCCACACCCTCCCCCGTACAGTGACTGCTAGTGGGGACATAATAACCTAGACCCACACCCTCCCCCATACAGTGACTGCTAGTAGTGGGCATAATAACCTAGACCCACACCCTCCCCCTTACAGTGACTGCTAGTAGGGGGCATAATAACCTAGACCCGCACCCTCCCCCTTACAGTGACTGCTAGTGGGGGGAAATAATAACCTAGACCCACACCCTCCCCCATACAGTGACTGCTAGTAGGGGGCATAATAACTTAGACCCACACCCTCCCCCATACAGTGACTGCTAGTAGGGGTCATAATAACCTAGACCCACACCCTCCCCCATACAGTGACTGCTAGTGGGGGGGCATAATAACCTAGACCCACACCCTCCCCCTTACAGTGACTGCTAGTAGGGGGCAGAATAACCTAGACCCACACCCTCCCCCATACAGTGACTGCTAGTAGGGGGCATAATAACCTAGACCCACACCCTCCCCCTTACAGTGACTGCTAGTGGGGGGCATAATAACCTAGACCCACACCCTCCCCCTTACAGTGACTGCTAGTGGGAACATAATAACCTAGACCCACACCCTCCCCCTTACAGTGACTGCTAGTGGGGACATAATAACCTAGACCCACACCCTCCCCCTTACAGTCACTGCTAGTAGGGGGCATAATAACCTAGAGTTACACCTTCCCCCATCAGTGACTGCTAGTAGGGGGCATAACAACCTAGACCCACACCCTCCCCCCTTACAGTGACTGCTAGTGGGTGGACATAATAACCTAGACCCACACCCTCCCCCTTACAGTGACTGCTAGTGGGGGGCAGAATAACCTAGACCCACACCCTCCCCCTTACAGTGACTGCTAGTAGGGGGCATAATAACCTAGACCCACACCCTCACCCATACAGTGACTGCTAGTGGGGACATAATAACCTAGACCCACACCCTCCCCCTTACAGTGACTGCTAGTAGGGGGCATAATAACCTAGACCCACACCCTCCCCCTTACAGTGACTGCTAGTGGGGACATAATAACCTAGACCCACACCCTCCCCCTTACAGTGACTGCTAGTGGGGAAATAATATCCTAGACCCACACCCTCCCCCTTACGGTCACTGCTAGTAGGGGGCATAATAACCTAGAGTCACACCTTCCCCCTTCAGTGACTGCTAGTGGGGGCAGAATAACCTAGACCCACACCCTCCTCCTTACAGTGACTGCTAGTAGGGGGCATAATAACCTAGACCCACACCCTCCCCCTTACAGTGACTGCTAGTGGGGGGCAGAATAACCTAGACCCACACCCTCCCCCATACAGTGACTGCTAGTAGGGGGCATAATAACCTAGACCCACACCCTCCCCCTTACAGTGACTGCTAGTGGGGGGCAGAATAACCTAGACCCACACCCTCCCCCATACAGTGACTGCTAGTAGGGGGCATAATAACCTAGACCCACACCCTCCCACTTACAGTGACTGCTAGTAGGGGGCATAATAACCTAGACCCACACCCTCCCCCATACAGTGACTGCTAGTAGGGACATAATAACCTAGACCCACACCCTCCCCCATACAGTGACTGCTAGTAGGGGGCATAATAACCTAGACCCACACCCTCCCCCTTACAGTGACTGCTAGTGGGGGGCATAATAACCTAGACCCACACCCTCCCCCTTACAGTGACTGCTAGTGGGAACATAATAACCTAGACCCACACCCTCCCCCTTACAGTGACTGCTAGTAGGGGGCATAATAACCTAGACCCACACCCTCCCCCTTCAGTGACTTCTATTGGTGTCATAATAACCTAGACCCACACCCTCCCCCTTACAGTGACTGCTAGTAGGGGGCATAATAACCTAGACCCACACCCTCCCCCTTCAGTGACTTCTATTGGTGTCATAATAACCTAGGCCCACACCCTCCCCATCAGAGACTGCTAGTGGGAACATCATAACCAAGAATGCTGCACTGACATTACATTTTTTAAAACATTTTCTATTTGGTGCATTTAGTTAATACACAACTTTTGCGCATTTAATTGGTTACAGAATAAGATTCAAACATCATTCAATAATAAAAACCATTTAAGAATACTCATAAAAATTGGACTTTTGCTACTGACTTCAGTAAGTAAAATTAACAAATATAATTTGAACATTAAGAGATAAAAGTGTGAGAAAAATGTCAAGCAAAGCTTCTTTCCACACATAATATGCCGCTGCAGAAGAAACAATAGTTTTGGTCCATACATCATACTCCAAAATTGTTCACCTTCAATGGATCTGATATCAGAAACAAGCCCAATATAGCATCAGTTCATAAGAAGGGGGCATGAGGTAATGAAACGGCGGGCATTTTCAAGCTCCATTTCACAAAGACGCCAGATTCTATCGCTGCGTGCCAATTTGATCCATCGCCCAGTATGTTCCCTGGACGGAAGAATGTTAAAATGCAAGTATGTGATTAATCTACAAATGTTACACGAGCATAATACAAATAATTTGTGAGGTGATTGTGGCAAAAGCTCTGAGTGCTGTAGGTTTCATAGCTATGTTATAAAAAACAGGAGATGTTAGCTATACAATCAAAATCATTAACTTTCTTCTTTAAAACATTACAAAGATTAGCCATTAAAATGCATTCATCAAGCTCTACATCAATCTTGTAGAAGTAATTAAAATCTGTTGCTCTTAAATGAGTTAAACATTGATTAGTGCCAGTCTGTCGATAAAATCTTGCAAGGTAAATAAAAATGTTGTTCACACTGGGGGTGAGGGGGGCGGATACATATCTGAGAAAGGTTTTAAGCGTTGAAGAAGCCACAGGGAACGAATAGAGGGGACACCAAGCTCACAACGTAATGCCTCCACCGGGACTGAGGAGGGGACTAGGAGAATAGAGCGCAGAATGTTACCCCCAATTTTTTTACCCGCCTTAGCATAGGCTCATGAAGGACTGCCAAGCCATAAATGATCCCTGGTAGAAGACTAGTACGGTAAACGGAGACTAGTCCCTCAATATTGTATCTACCTCTATTGTTGATAAAAATGTCTTAGTGCCAACCATTTTTTCCATATTTTTGTCTTCACAATATCACCATAGAAATTAGTGTGTTAGAGTATGGAGTATGTTTATTAGTGATCGGAGCACCCAGGTATATATAACTATCAACACTATCAAGGGGAGAGCCAAGAAATGTCTTCTTTTTTATGAACTCTTGCCAAATACCATAATTTTGGTTTTTGAGCTAATAATTTTAAGAGAGTTGGCCTCAACATATATTGCTCATGAATTCAATGACCACTGTAATCCAATGGGAGTTTTGTCACGGAGAATGGTATCGTCGGCATAGCCTAACCAAGGAACCGGGACTCGGGTTGATGTGGGAGGGAAATTTTCTGTAGATTCAATGGTCATGTCCAAATCGTAGACATATAAATTATAAAGCAATGGGGCAAGGGCGCTTCCTTGTTTAAGAACAATATCCGTGGTTATATCATCCGTAAATTCATCTGACTGATTCACTCGCACCACTACTGACATATAAGAATAAAGAGAAATAAAAGTGGGATCAATTCCCCAGTTTGACCAAAGTCGAGGACATAACACAGTATCGAAGGTTTTAGTGAAATCCACAAAAAAAATATAAGTTGCCTTCTGTAGCACTAAAAGACGGTGATAAAATAGCTTGTAGTTTGCTTATATTGTGGAGTGTACTATGGCCTTTTTCCGAAAACCCAGTAACGAAACGGGGAGAGTAAGTTACATGAAAGGGCCCACTTGGAGAGTTTCTTAGAGAGGATAGTAGAGAACCTCTTTGAACTAATATCTAGCATAGCTAGTAATCTGTAATCAGAGGGATTTGTCTGATCACCCTTCTTAATGATGGGTAGAAGTATTCTGGAATCCACCCTGATTTCAATATCCTCACATACAATTTCTCCCGTATGAAGGACCAAAAGGCATGATTATCCTTGGATATAATATTTGATGGCATATCCAGCCCAGGTCCCCGAGAGCCATTCAATGACTTTATTATTATTCCAAATATCTTCCACCTCGAAACCAATCATGAAATAAGGGTTAGGATTATAAGGATTAGATATCTCCATAATCACAGGACTATAGAAAAGTGTTGCATGTACGCATACTGAAGGGATTAAGTTCTAGTTCACGTTGGCCATTTAAAAATGTTCTAACCATATTCCAGAACCTTCTATTATCATTGCTCTGAAGGAGTGTAAATATAAGCTTCAGTTGCCACAACTAATAGAGGATTTAAAATTACGCAGCCAGTTTTTATACTTCGTTGAGAGGTGAGCTAACAAAATCTTTTTCTCTTGTGTGGAATAAGAATAAGCTCTCCTGATATTAGTGCATTGCTGATGGTGAATGGCCACATCGAAGTTGTTGGTATGGTTAGATCTCGAAGAAGAACTATGATGGTTTAAATTCAGGATGCTAATCAGAATGGGCATAGCTTTAGAAACATCCCAATTCTCACCTTGGAGCCATTCAGCGAAGGCAGATTCATTGTGATGTACAAAGTTACCTATTCTAGTCCGGTTAGTTTCACTCCAAATAATAACATTTCCCTGTACATTAGCAGTGGCACATGCATTGATATAGCGCAATATTCTGTAAGTAGCAGGCCTCGTAGACCAGCTGAGAATGGCAGGGTCACTAAGGCATTTGAATGTTATATTAAAATTAATGCAGTTATCCCAAGTAGTTCTATTAACCAGGATATAATCAATACATGAGGAACTAGCCCCATTAGTCCAGATGGGTTTGGGAGCTGCATTGTTGTTTTTCTTTTTTAATATGTAAGCAGAATAAATCATAGGTTTCATACAACTGATTCCAGTTCGGGCCTACGCTAGATGCAGTCAATAGCTTTCCCTTTCCACACTGAGTTACAGTATGCTCCGATATGGTAGGAAGGGAATGTATCAATTTAGGGGCATTACAATCTCCACCAACCACAATTTGCCATTAGGGCAGATTTCATTCAATTATTCAAGAGTGGACTCAATGTTAGTCATAATTACATTGGTATAAGTTCCACCAGGTAGGTTATAGATGTTGGTAATTAAGATCTTTGTAGTTCCTTCCAATAGGATTGCTGCCATAATAAAAGGAGAGGTGATTTTGCATGAAATGATACTAGTGAATATTTGACCTGAGCTCCAATAGCGAACCCCACAAGAAGGCGACCTCTCTCTCCTTTAATTGCATGGAAATATAATATATCACATCCATCAATTTTGAACCACTCGGTGGTCCAAGTTTCTTGTAGCATAAAAATGTCACTTTGCTCAATAGATTGGATCCCCAATGGATGTAAAAGGAATTATCTAAAACCACGAATATTCCAACACATCTAGGAGATGGACCCAGCATTGGGCAGAGGGCAATTTCCCTTAGTAAGTAGTTGAATCTTCCCATACCTACATTTTTTAACAGCAGTCACATGATCACTATTAGTAACAAAGCCCCCCCAAGTTCATTTCCATGTACATTTTCCCCTCCCTCCCCCTCAGCCAACTGAAGAACACAACACCCCCCGACCAACCACCCATACCTTCCCCCTCCAACCCCATAAGCCTACTCGACCCATGCCAACAAACCACCCCTTTTATACCCCTTCCCCTCTCTGAAAGTAGTACATCTCACCCTTGCAGAACGATAGCCTCGTCTCCTTTCCCCTACAACCCCCGACCCTCTCTCACGCCCCCATGGCACCAAATCCCACGAAATGCAGAAAACGCAACTGGTCCTCTCCTGCAACCCTCTACTCCTCTCCACTTCCTCATCAGCCCACCCTATCCATCCCCTACCCCCCTGCTCTCTTCCCTAACCCAGTTTACACCCCTTTTCTCTTGACTTCTCACCCTGCACACCTAATCCCCCTTTGCCCCAGACTCATTCCAAATTCTAACCACCTAAGCCCCCTCACACCATCTGACCCATCCACCACCCTCCCAACCCCCCTTGTCCCACCCCTCACCTCTCACACTCTTACCTCCGCCCACCTACTCTTCCCGCCCCCCATTGATGTAACCCTCTCAGCAGACATTCAGGTACCCAGCCCCTGCAGTACCCCTCCTCATCCTGTCTCAACACCCTTGAATGCTCCTACCACTCCCACCACCCCACCTGGCAGCCATGTTCCTCAAGCTCCCACTCCGATGAGCACCACAAAACCTGCATCCTCCATTAAGTCACTTGCATCCTTTTTAACGCCCGCTTGATAGCAAGAAAGAGACGCTGCATTTTTGACCTCCTATCCCCTGAAAAGCCTGACCTCATTTTTATCACTGAAACCTGGTTCTCTGACGACTTTGCCCTGTAGAACACAAAGGTTTCCACCGTGGCTACTCGCTCATCGCCCGCAATAGACCCTCCAGAGGTGGCGGAGTGGCAGTCCTCTTCAACTGTCATTTCTCCGGCTCACTTGTTGAATCCCAGACATGCACTTCCTCCTGTGAATCCCTTCTAGTAAAACTATCTCTATCACCGACCTTCATCCACAGCTTCCTTCTCATCTACAGTTCCCCTGCATACAACAGACATTTCGCCAACAACCTCTGTGCATTAATAACTACCATTCAAGTAAATCGCACACTCGTATGAGACTTTAATATCTGGTTAGATATCCCATCTAACCCCATGACTCACCGGCTGGTTGATAGTCTTGACGCGCTCAACCTCTCCTACCATACGACTGGTCCAACCCACTCTGGTGGGCAACAGTGGCGGCTGCTTTAATAGGGCGGGGGGGTGCCACCCCCCCACCCATAGCTCCTACAACACCAAGGAAGTGTGCAGACTCTGCAGAGAAGAGAACAGTGTTCACACAAGTTCTCTGATCTTCCTCTTCTGCTCTGCATAATTTTTGCACAGCGTGGCAGCAAATGAAATGATTAGATAATGAATATGCCAGCCGGTCTAATGTTGATGTGCTGTCTTCATGGCTGCTGGGCCTGCCACACTGACAGAGCAGGGGCGCGTCACATTTTCCGCAGCTTTTTTCAATGTAAAATGCGTGGAGCTCGTAGCTCCATGCATTTTACGTAGCTTCATGGAATATAAGATGCTGGTGGGGCGCTAGAGAGGTGGCCCCGCCAGTATTGATCTGTGCGCAAACAGCGCACCAGTGTCAGGATCTGACGCCCACTGTCACTTGGCATAGCAACAAGGAATGTATTGGAATGTCATTGGCTGTTTGTGGGTGGGATGATGGGCGCACGCTTGTACCTGGGGGCCCCCATCTCAGTTCCTGCCGAGTTGTTGTTGACTGTAGAAGTAGAAGACTTCTGAGCTGCCCAGAGAACAGCAGAGGGCCCGCATCTCGTACACAGCCAGGCTGGTAAGTGTGTGTGTGTGTGAGTGAGAAGGACACTTCTGCACGGTGCTCCCAGGACCAGAGGCGTTGCTAGGGAGGGGCTAAGGGTAACTATAGCCCCTGGTCTTTTGGTTGTAGCCCTGGATAGAATCTCAGGAGCTACAGCCAAAAGGCTAGCTAGCCCCTAGTCCCGACAGCTCTGACATGAGCATAGCCCCAGGTCTTTTCCAGACCTAGCAACTCCCCTGCCCAGGACTGTCCAAGCCATGCACCGGGAATGCAGGGCCTAGTTGTGATGTTAAGTGTGTCGCTGACTCTGTTAAGGCCAGGTAGGCCCTGCATCAGCGCTCGGCTCTCACTGCCAGCGTGACAGATGTGGCATATGGGTTGGTACAGTGTGCCCAGTCTGTACTGTAGTGCCTCTCATTTTTGGCAAAGTTTAAACGCGCGCACTTTGAAAATGTGGCATTTTTAAAGTCAGCATGTAAAAAGTATATTTATGAGGGTCGCGTTACAAGCACAATTAATATTTGGCAAAATTTGCGCTTAATGAACAAGGCACCTCAGCTAGCATCGTGTAGTTACCATATAGGCACGTATTTATTGAGGGGAAACAGTAAAGCACGCTTTTGTCTTTATTCCCCAAGTATTGGAGTCAGATGCCTAAATACATTCGCCTCCAATTTGTGGCACTTGTCAAAATCAATAATACACAGGCGGTAGTTTATGTACAATCTGTCTATAAACAGTTGATGACGCGCATTTTTGAATGTTCTACTTTTCATGAGACTGCTCACTTATAAATATTAGCAAATGCAGACATGAGAATTTGGAAAGGAAACGAATAATCGAAGATTCACCGCACTTAATTCAAATGTATGTTCTATTTAGGGATCCTGAGCCCCCTCTTGCACCCATGCTCAATGCTGACCCTGCATTGTATAATCTGCCTGAGCCCCCTGTGGCACCCATGTTTAATGCTGACCCTGCATTGTATATTCTGCCTGAGCCCCCTGTGGCACCCATGCTTAATGCTGACCCTGCATTGTATACTCTGCCTGAGCCCCCTGTGGCACCCATGCTTAATGCTGACCCTGCATTGTATACTCTACCTGAGCCCCCTGTGGCACCCATGCTTATTGCTGACTCTGCATTGTATACTCTGCCTGAGCCCCCTGTGGCACCCATGCTTAATGCTGACCCTGCATTGTATAATCTGCCTGAGCCCCCTGTGGCACCCATGCTTAATGCTGACCCTGCATTGTATACTCTGCCTGAGCCCCCTGTGGCACCCATGCTTAATGCTGACCTTGCATTGTATACTTACCTGAGCCCCCTGTGGCACCCATGCTCAAAGCTGACCCTGCATTGTATACTCTGCCTAAGCCCCCTGTGGCACCCATGCTTAATGCTGACCCTGCATTGTATACTCTGCCTGAGCCCCCTATGGCACCCATGCTTAATGCTGACCCTGCATTGTATACTGTGCCTGATCCCCCTGTGGCACCCATGCTTAATGCTGACCCTGCATTGTATACTCTGCCTGAGCCCCCTGTGGCACCCATGCTTAATGCTGCCCCTGCATTGTATATTCTGCCTGAGCCCCCTGTGGCACCCATGCTTAATGCTGACCATGCATTTTATACTTACCTGAGCCCCCTGTGGCACCCATGCTTAAAGCTGACCCTGCATTGTGTATTCTGCCTGAGCCCCCTGTGGCATCCATGCTTAATGCTGACCCTGCATTGTTTACTCTGCCTGAGCCCCCTGGGCACCCATGCTCAATGCTGACCCTGCACTGTATACTCTGCCTGAGCCCCCTGTGGCACCCATGCTTAATGCTGACCCTGCATTGTATACTCTGCCAGAGCCCCTGTGGCACCCATGCTTAATGCTGACCATGCATTGTATAATCTGCCTGAGCCCCCTGTGGCACCCATGCTTAATGCTGACCCTGCATTGTATAATCTGCCTGAGCCCCCTGCGGCACCTATGCTTAGTGCTGACCTTGCATTGAATACTCTGCCTGTGCCCCCTGTGGCACCCATGCTTAATGCTGACCCTGCATTGTATACTCTGCCTGAGCCCCCTATGGCACCCATGCTTAATGCTGACCCTGCATTGTATACTGTGCCTGATCCCCCTGTGGCACCCATGCTTAATGCTGACCCTGCATTGTATACTCTGCCTGAGCCCCCTGTGGCACCCATGCTTAATGCTGCCCCTGCATTGTATATTCTGCCTGAGCCCCCTGTGGCACCCATGCTTAATGCTGACCATGCATTTTATACTTACCTGAGCCCCCTGTGGCACCCATGCTTAAAGCTGACCCTGCATTGTGTATTCTGCCTGAGCCCCCTGTGGCACCCATGCTCAATGCTGACCCTGCATTGTTTACTCTGCCTGAGCCCCCTGGGCACCCATGCTCAATGCTGACCCTGCACTGTATACTCTGCCTGAGCCCCCTGTGGCACCCATGCTTAATGCTGACCCTGCATTGTATACTCTGCCAGAGCCCCTGTGGCACCCATGCTTAATGCTGACCATGCATTGTATAATCTGCCTGAGCCCCCTGTGGCACCCATGCTTAATGCTGACCCTGCATTGTATAATCTGCCTGAGCCCCCTGCGGCACCTATGCTTAGTGCTGACCTTGCATTGAATACTCTGCCTGTGCCCCCTGTGGCACCCATGCTTAAAGCTGACCCTGCATTGTATACTCTGCCTGAGCGCCCCCTGTGGCACCCATGCTTAATGCTGACCCTGCATTGTACACTCTTCCTGAGCCTCCTGTGGCACCCACGTTTAATGCTGACCCTGCATTGTACTCTCTGCCTGAGCCCCCTGTGGCACCCATGCTTAATGTTGACCCTGCATTGTATACTCTGCCTGAGCCCCTGTGGCACCCATGCTCAATGCTGACCTTGCATTGTATACTCTGCCTGAGCCCCCTGTGGCACCCATGCTTAATGCTGACCCTGCATTGTATACTCTGCCTGAGCCCCCTGTGGCACCCATGCTTACTTCTGACCCTGCATTGTATACTCTGCCTGAGCCCCATGTGGTACCCATGCTTAATTCTGACCCTGCATTGTGTATTCTGCCTGAGCCCCCTGTGGCACCCATGCTTAATGTTGACCCTGCATTGTATATTCTGCCCGAGGCCACTGTGGCACCCATGCTTAATGCTGACCCTGCATTGTATACTCTGCCTGAGCCCCCTGTGGCACCGATGCTTAATCCTGACCCTGCATTGTTTACTCTGCTTGAGCCCCCTGTGGCACCCATGCTTAATGCTGACCCTGCATTGTATACTCTGCCTGAGCCACATGTGGCACCCATGCTTAATTCTGACCCTGCATTGTGTATTCTGCCTGAGCGCCCTGTGGCACCCATGCTCAATGCTGACCCTGCATTGTACTCTCTGCCTGATCCCCCTGTGGCACCCATGCTCAATGCTGACCCTGCATTGTATACTCTGCCTGAGCCCCCTGTGCACCCATGCTTAATGCTGACCCTGCATTGTATACTCTGCTTGAGACCCCTGTGGCACCCATGCTTAATGCTAACCCTGCATTGTATACTCTGCCTGAGCCCGCTGTGGCACCCATGCTTAATGCTGACCCTGCATTGTATACTCTGCCTGAGCCCCCTGTGGCACCCATGCTTACTGCTGACCCTGCATTGTATACTGTGCCTGATCCCCATGTGGCACCCATGCTTAATTCTGACCCTGCATTGTGTATTCTGCCTGAGCCCCCTGTGGCACCCATGCTTAATGTTGACCCTGCATTGTATATTCTGCCCGAGGCCACTGTGGCACCCATGCTTAATGCTGACCCTGCATTGTATACTCTGCCTGAGCCCCCTGTGGCACCCATGCTTAATGCTGACACTGCATTGTGTATTCTGCCTGAGCCCCCTGTGGCACCCATGCTTAATGCTGACCCTGCATTGTATACTATGCCTGAGCCCACTGTGGCACCCATGCTTAATGCTGACCCTGCATTGTATATTCTGCCTCAGCCCCCTGTGGCACCCATGCTTAATGCTGACCCTGCATTGTTTACTCTGCCTGAGACCCCTGTGGCACCCATGCTTAATGCTGACCCTGCATTGTATATTCTGCCTGAGCCCCCTGTGGCACCCATGCTTAATGCTGACCCTGCATTGTTTACTCTGCCTGAGCCCCCTGTGGCACCCGTGCTTAATGCTGACCCTGCATTGTATACTCTGCCTGAGACCCCTGTGGCACAAATGCTTAATGCTGACCCTGCATTGTATATTCTGCCTGAGCCCCCTGTGGCACCCATGCTTAATGCTGACCCTGCATTGTTTACTCTTCCTGAGCCCCCTGGGCACCCATGCTTAATGCTGACCCTGCATTGTATACTCTGCCTGAGCCCCTTGTGGCATACATGCTTAATTCTGACCCTGCATTGTATATTCTGCTTGAGCCCCCTGTGGCACCCGTGCTTAATGCTGACCCTGCATTGTTTACTCTGCCTGAGCCCCCTGGGCACCCATGCTTAATGCTGACCCTGCATTGTATATTCTGCCTGAGCCCCCTGTGGCACCCATGCTTAATGCTGACCCTGCATTGTTTACTCTGCCTGAGCCCCCTGGGCACCCATGCTTAATGCTGACCCTGCATTGTATACTCTGCCTGAGCCCCTTGTGGCATACATGCTTAATTCTGACCCTGCATTGTATATTCTGCTTGAGCCCCCTGAGGCACCCGTGCTTAATGCTGACCCTGCATTGTTTACTCTGCCTGAGCCCCCTGGGCACCCATGCTTAATGCTGACCCTGCATTGTATACTCTGCCTGAGCCCCTGCGGCACCCATGCTTAATTCTGACCCTGCATTGTGTACTCTGCCTGAGCCCCATGTGGCATACATGCTTAATTCTGACCCTGCATTGTATACTCTGCCTGAGCCCCCTGTGGCACCCTTGCTTAATTCTGACCCTGCATTGTTTATTCTGCCTGAGCCCCCTGTGGCATCCTTGCTTAATCCAGACCCTGCATTGTGTATTCTGCCTGAGCCCCCTGTGGCACCCATGCTTAATGCTGACCATGCATTGTATATTCTGCCTGAGCCACCTGTGGCACCCATGCTTAATGCTGACCCTGCATTGTATACTCTGCCTGAGCCCCCTGTGGCACCCTTGCTTAATTCTGATCCTGCATTGTGTATTCTGCCTGAGCCACCTGTGCCACCCATGCTTAATGCTGACCCTGCATTGTTTACTCTGCCTGATCCCCCTGTGGCACCCATGCTTAATGCTGACCCTGCATTGTTTACTCTGCCTGAGCCCCCTGGGCACCCATGCTCAATGCTGACCCTGCATTGTATACTCTGCCTGAGCCCCCTGTGGCACCCATGCTTAATGCTGACCCTGCATTGTATACTCTGCTTGAGACCCCTGTGGCACCCATGCTTAATGCTAACCCTGCATTGTATACTCTGCCTGAGCCCGCTGTGGCACCCATGCTTAATGCTGACCCTGCATTGTATACTCTGCCTGAGCCCCCTGTGGCACCCATGCTTATTGCTGACCCTGCATTGTATACTGTGCCTGATCCCCATGTGGCACCCATGTTTAATTCTGACCCTGCATTGTGTATTCTGCCTGAGCCCCCTGTGGCACCCATGCTTAATGTTGACCCTGCATTGTATATTCTGCCCGAGGCCACTGTGGCACCCATGCTTAATGCTGACCCTGCATTGTATACTCTGCCTGAGCCCCCTGTGGCACCCATGCTTAATGCTGACACTGCATTGTGTATTCTGCCTGAGCCCCCTGTGGCACCCATGCTTAATGCTGACCCTGCATTGTTTACTCTGCCTGAGCCCACTGTGGCACCCATGCTTAATGCTGACCCTGCATTGTATACTCTGCCTGAGCCCCATGTGGCACCCATGCGTAATTCTGACCCTGCATTGTGTATTGTGCCTGAACCCCCTGTGGCACCCATGCTCAATGCTGACCCTGCATTGTTTACTCTGCCTGAGACCCTGTGGCACCCATGCTTAATGCTGACCCTGCATTGTATACTCTGCCTGAGACCCTGTGGCACCCATGCTTAATGCTGACCCTGCATTGTTTACTCTGCCTGAGACCCTGTGGCACCCATGCTTAATGCTGACCCTGTATTGTATACTCTGCCTGAGACCCCTGTGGCACCCATGCTTAATGCTGACCCTGCATTGTATATTCTGCCTGAGCCCCCTGTGGCACCCATGCTTAATGCTGACCATGCATTGTTTACTCTGCCTGAGCCCCCTGGGCACCCATGCTTAATGCTGACCCTGCATTGTATACTCTGCCTGAGCCCCTTGTGGCATACATGCTTAATTCTGACCCTGCATTGTATATTCTGCTTGAGCCCCCTGTGGCACCCATGCTCAATTCTGACCCTGCATTGTGTATTCTGCCTGAGCCCCCTGTGGCACCCTTGCTTAATTCTGACCCTGCATTGTGTATTCTGCCTGAGCCACCTGTACCACCCATGCTTAATGCTGACCCTGCATTGTTTACTCTGCCTGATCCCCCTGTGGCACCCATGCTTAATGCTGACCCTGCATTGTTTACTCTGCCTGAGCCCCCTGGGCACCCATGCTCAATGCTGACCCTGCATTGTATACTCTGCCTGAGCCCCCTGTGGCACCCATGCTTACTGCTGACCCTGCATTGTATACTGTGCCTGATCCCCATGTGGCACCCATGCTTAATTCTGACCCTGCATTATGTATTCTGCCTGAGCCCCCTGTGGCACCCATGCTTACTGCTGACCCTGCATTGTATACTGTGCCTGATCCCCATGTGTCACCCATGCTTAATTCTGACCCTGCATTGTGTATTATGCCTGAGCCCCCTGTGGCACCCATGCTTAATGTTGACCCTGCATTGTATATTCTGCCCGAGGCCACTGTGGCACCCATGCTTAATGCTGACCCTGCATTGTATACTCTGCCTGAGCCCCCTGTGGCACCCATGCTTAATGCTGACACTGCATTGTGTATTCTGCCTGAGCCCCCTGTGACACCCATGCTTAATGCTGACCCTGCATTGTATATTCTGCCTCAGCCCCCTGTGGCACCCATGCTTAATGCTGACCCTGCATTGTATACTCTGCCTGAGCCGACTGTGGCACCCATGCTTAATGCTGACCCTGCATTGTATACTCTGCCTGAGCCCCATGTGGCACCCATGCGTAATTATGACCCTGCATTGTGTATTCTGCCTGAACCCCCTGTGGCACCCATGCTCAATTCTGACCCTGCATTGTATACTCTGCCTGAGCCCCTTGTGGCATACATGCTTAATTCTGACCCTGCATTGTATATTCTGCTTGAGCCCCCTGTGGCACCCGTGCTTAATGCTGACCCTGCACTGTTTACTCTGCCTGAGCCCCCTGGGCACCCATGCTTAATGCTGACCCTGCATTGTATACTCTGCTGAGCCCCATGTGGCATACATGCTTAATTCTGACCCTGCATTGTGTACTCTGCCTGAGCACCATGTGGCATACATGCTTAATGCTGACCCTGCATTGTATACTCTGCCTGAGCCCCCTTTGGCACCCTTGCTTAATTCTGACCCTGCATTGTGTATTCTGCCTGAGCCCCCTGTGGCACCCTTGCTTAATTCAGACCCTGCATTGTGTATTCTGCCTGAGCCCCCTGTGCCACCCATGCTTAATGCTGACCATGCATTGTATATTCTGCCTGAGCCACCTGTGGCACCCATGCTTAATGCTGACGCTGCATTGTATACTCTGCCTGAGCCCCCTGTGGCACCCTTGCTTAATTCTGACCCTGCATTGTGTATTCTGCCTGAGCCACCTGTGCCACCCATGCTTAATGCTGACCCTGCATTGTTTACTCTGCCTGATCCCCCTGTGGCACCCATGCTTAATGCTGACCCTGCATTGTTTACTCTGCCTGCGCCCCCTGGGCACCCATGCTTAATGCTGACCCTGCATTGTATACTCTGCCTGAGCCCCATGTGGCACCCATGCTTAATTCTGACCCTGCATTGTGTATTCTGCCTGAGCCCCCTGTGGCACCCATGCTTAATTCTGACCCTGCATTGTGTATTCTGACTGAGCCCCCTGTGGCACCCATGCTTAATGCTGACCATGCATTGTATATTCTGCCTGAGCCACCTGTGGCACCCATGCTTAATGCTGACCCTGCATTGTTTACTCTGCCTGAGCCACCTGTGGCACCCAATCCTATTGCTGACCCTGCATTGTATACTCTGCCTGAGCCCCATGTGGCACCCATGCTTAATTCTGACCCTGCATTGGTTATTCTGCCTGAGCCCCCTGTGGCACCCATGCTTAATGTTGACCCTGCATTGTATATTCTGCCCGAGGCCTGTTGAGTTTTTTGTATAGATATGGGGCCTAGCAGTATTTTCTTACCGCCAAAATGAAAATAATTCTGTAATAATCACTCTTTGCATTCAGATTGGATTTGGTGTATAGTACTACAGTATACATACATTATTTCAGCACACTGATACATTTAGTGGTATACATTATGTTGGTATGCGTTATTGGTGGTATTTATGGGTGAGCATAACTCCTTTGTTTTATATATGTGACCACAATATCCAGAACCCCTTATTTTTCTTTAGTTTGTTCGTGTGATCACTAGAGAGACCTCAGGCTTGCATTTCAGAAACACCACATTTCCAATTGGAGTGCCACCATGGGCTGTTCTCACTGACTTATCTACGACAGCAAGCTATATGTGGTATTTATCACCAACTTATTTACGTTTGGTGAGCTATGTCCAGGGCCTCTCTTCCTGCCGACTCATAGACCTTCGGCAGCAGGCTATTTCATTTTGTTATTATTATGTTCCATTCAGAAAACACACACGCACTCATACACTGAATGGATTCATGCACACAGCTACCGCCATGTCTTATCTTTTAGCAACTTTTAAGAATGACAATTGCACTGTGCAAAGATCTTCCCATATTACCAGTGTTATAATGATAGATGCACAAAGGACAAGATAAAAATGAAACACACTTCCCGCCTGCTTTCAGGTAATTTTTTTGTATTATAAAACTTGCATTTCAACACGAGCTTACTCTTTTTTTACAGAAATAAATGGAAAACTCACAGTAACATTATCTGTAACAAAATGAAAAGAGAGTGGCTAGGAACAAGAATTCAATTTGCAACATTAAACATGTGTTTAAAACACAGGAATCTCCTCTCCTACTCTGACTGAATATTTTTGCACACATACGCACAGCCCCCACACTTCAGCGAGATAATTACCAGGCTTGTTCAGCATGTAACTTCTTTGGCTAGTCGCCTTCTGGAGGGGTTCACCCAGCAAGGACAAGCATTTGCTGTCACTCAAACTGGGACTTGTTGACTGGAAATCCCAGCCTCTGTAGCAGTATTGAATCTGCTTTAGGTATCAGGCATCCCCAGCTATCAACCCAGTCCTTCTCCGAGCTGTGTCAAGATGTCGTCTGCTAGCTTCTTCCCCGAGATTATACATGAAAACTCTGGTTACCTCCTAGCAAAGGATCCTAACCAATAAAATTCTATCTTGTCCTATCCACCCTCTGCACACAATAGAAATCTTTTACAGTAAGCAACTGTAACAAAACTGATTTCCTGCTATTCAAATCCTTGCTTCCTGCAAATACTGTGGACAAAGCAGCACAGAAAAACAAGAAGAAAAAACAAATCTGCACACAGTCTGAAATGAGTTTCAGCCTGCCTCATTTTGCAGTGGATAACACATTATATTATTAAGAAGTTTGAATCATGTTAGTACGGTTAATTATATTAGTTCATTAATCTTCAAATGTGTCTCTTGCAACATGGGCATTTCACATGAAAATGTTTGAATATGAAAAATAAAATGCGCTTTTAAATGAGAAAATGGTTTGTTTTTAGCCTGTGTAGCCTGTCTTCATTTACATATCCATATGTTGCACTGGCAACACATAGCTTGAAGCAATTGCATCAAACCCATGCAGTGGCGCTGCATAAAAAAATGCTCAATAACACATGTCTTGCTGTACCACATTGTAGCAATGCACCAAACCCATGCAGTGGTGCTGCATGAAAAAAATGCTATACAATGATCCTGTGTAGTGGCGCTGTACTCCAAAAACACACCAAACAATCCTACAGGCCCCTGTGGCACCCATGCTTAATGCTGACCCTGCATTGTATACTCTGCATGAGCCCCATGTGGCACCCATGCTTAATTCTGACTCTGCATTGTGTATTCTGCCTGAGCCCCCTGTGGCACCCATGCTTAATGCTGACCCTGCATTGTATACTCTGCCTGAGCCCCCTGCGGCACCCATGATTAATGCTGACCCTGCATTGTGTATTCTGCCTGAGCCCCCTGTGGCACCCATGCTTAATGATGACCCTGCATTGTTTACTCTGCCTGAGCCCCCTGTGGCACCCATGCTTAATGTTGACCCTGCATTGTATGTTCTGCTTGAGCCCCCTGTGGCACCCATGCTTAATGATGACCCTGCATTGTGTATTCTGCCTGAACGACCTGTGGCACCCATGCTTAATGCTGACCCTGCATTGTGTATTCTGACTGAGCCCCCTGTGGCACCATGCTTAATGCTGACCCTGCATTGTATATTATGCCTGAGCCCCCTGTGGCACCCATGCTTAATGCTGACCCTGCATTGTATATTCTGTCTGAGCCCCCTGTGGCACCCATGCTCAATGCTGACCCTGCATTGTATTCTCTGCCTGAGCCCCCTGCGGCACCCATGCTTAATTCTGACCCTGCATTGTGTATTCTGCCTGAGCCCCCTCTGGCACCCATGCTCAATGCTGACCCTGCATTGTATACTCTGTCTGAGCCCCCTGTGGCACCATGCTTAATGCTGACACTGCATTGTTTACTCTGTTTGAGCCCCCTGTGGCACCCATGCTTAATGTTGACCCTGCATTGTATATTCTGCCTGAGCCCCCTGTGGCACCCATGTTTAATGCTGACCCTGCATTGCATACTCTGCCTGAGCCCCCTGTGGCACCCATGTTTAATGCTGACCCTGCATTGCATACTCTGCCTGAGCCCCCTGTGGCACCCATGCTTAATGCTGACCCTGCATTGTATACTCTGCCTGAGCCCCCTGTGGCACCCGCGCTTAATGCTGACCCTGCATTGTGTATTCTGACTGAGCCGCCTGTGGCACCGATGCTTAATGCTGACTCTGCATTGCATACTTTGCCTGAGCCCCCTGTGGCACCCATGCTTAATGCTGACCCTGCATTGTATACTCTGCCTGAGCCCCCTGTGGCACCCATGCTTAATGGTGACACTGCATTGTATTCTGCCTGAGCCCCCTGTGGCACCCATGACTAATGCTGACCCTGCATTTCATACTCTGCTTGAGCCCTCTGTGGCACCCATGCTTAATGCTGACCCTGCATTGTATACTCTGCCTGAACCCCCTGCGCCACCCATGCTTAATGCTGACCCTGCATTGTATACTCTGCCTGAGCCCCCTGTGGCACCCATGTTTAATGCTGACCCTGCATTGTTTACTCTGACTGAGCCCCCTGTGGCACCCATGTTTAATGCTGACCGTGCATCGTATACTCTGCCTGAGCCCCCTGTGGCACCCATGCTTAATGCTGACCCTGCATTGTATACTCTGCCTGAGCCCCCTGTGGCACCCATGCTTAATGCTGACCCTGCATTGTACTCTCTGCCTGAGCCCCCTGTGGCACCCATGCTTAATGTTGACCCTGCATTGTATACTCTGCCTGAGCCCCCTGTGGCATACTCTGCCTGAGCCCCCTGTGGCACCCATGCTTAATGCTGACCCTGCTTTGTATACTCTGCTTGAGCCCCCTGCGGCACCCATGCTTAATGTTGACCCTGCATTGTATACTCTGCCTGAGCCCCCTGTGGCATACTCTGCCTGAGCCCCCTGTGGCACCAATGCTCAATGCTGACCCTGCATTGTATACTCTGCCTGGGCCCACTGTGGCACCCCCCCCAGTGGCACCCATGCTCAATGCTGACCCTGCATTGAATACTCTGCCTGAGCCCCCTGTGGCACCCAGGCTAAATGCTGACCATGCATTGTATAATCTGCCTGAGCCCCCTGCGGCACCCATGCTTAATGCTGACCCTGCATTGTATACTCTGCCTGAGCCCCCTGCGGCACCCATGCTTAATGCTGACCCTGCATTGTATACTCTGCCTGAGCCCCCTGCGGTACCCATGCTTAGTGCTGACCTCGCATTGAATACTCTGCCTGTGCCCCCTGTGGCACCCATGCTTAAAGCTGACCCTGCATTGTATACTCTGCCTGAGTGCCCCCTGTGGCACCCATGCTTAATGCTGACCCTGCATTGTATACTCTGCCTGAGCCCCCTGTGGCACCCATGCTTAATGCTGACCCTTCATTGTATACTCTGCCTGAGCCCCCTGTGGCACCCATGCTCAATGCTGACACTGCATTGTTTACTCTGCTTGAGCCCCCTGTGGCACCCATGCTTAATGCAGACCCTGCATTGTATATTCTGCCTGAGCCCCCTGTGGCACCCATGTTTAATGCTGACCCTGCATTGCATACTCTGCCTGAGCCCCCTGTGGCACCCATGTTTAATGTTGACCCTGTATTGCATACTCTGCCTGAGCCCCCTGTGGCACCCATGCTTAATGCTTACCCTGCATTGTATACTCTGCCTGAGCCCCCTGTGGCACCCGTGCTTAATGCTGACCCTGCATTGTGTATTCTGACTGAGCCGCCTGTGGCACCGATGCTTAATGCTGACTCTGCATTGCATACTTTGCCTGAGCCCCCTGTGGCACCCATGCTTAATGCTGACCCTGCATTGTATACTCTGCCTGAGCCCCCTGTGGCACCCATGCTTAAAAGCTGACACTGCTTTGTACATTCTGCCTGAGCCCCCTGTGGCACCCATGACTAATGCTGACCCTGCATTTCATACTCTGCTTGAGCCCTCTGTGGCACCCATGCTTAATGCTGACCCTGCATTGTATACTCTGCCTGAACCCCCTGCGCCACCCATGCTTAATGCTGACCCTACATTGTATACTCTGCCTGAGCCCCCTGTGGCACCCGTGCTTAATGCTGACCCTGCATTGTATACTCTACCTGAGCCCCCTGTGGCACCCATGCTTAATGCTGACCCTGCATTGCATACTTTGCCTGAGCCCCCTGTGGCACCCATGTTTAATGCTGACCCTGCATTGTATTCTCTGCCTGAGTCCCCTGTGACACCCATGCATAATGCTGACCCTGCATTGTATACTCTGCCTGAGCCCCCTATGGCACCCATGTTTAATGCTTACCCTGCATTGCATACTCTGCCTGAGTCCCCTGTGACACCCATGCTTAATGCTGACCCTGCATTGTATACTCTGCCTGAGCCCCCTGTGGCACCCATGTTTAATGCTGACCCTGCATTGTTTACTCTGACTGAGCCCCCTGTGGCACCCATGTTTAATGCTGACCGTGCATCGTATACTCTGCCTGAGCCCCCTGTGGCACCCATGCTTAATGTTGACCCTGCATTGTATACTCTGCCTGAGCCCCCTGTGGCATACTCTGCCTGAGCCCCCTGTGGCACCCATGCTCAATGCTGACCCTGCATTGTATACTCTGCTTGAGCCCCATGTGGCACCCATGCTTAATGCTGACCCTGCATTGTATACTTTGCCTGAGCGCCCCCT
This sequence comes from Ambystoma mexicanum, assembly GCF_040938575.1. Classification (NCBI taxonomy): domain Eukaryota; kingdom Metazoa; phylum Chordata; class Amphibia; order Caudata; family Ambystomatidae; genus Ambystoma; species Ambystoma mexicanum. The sequence continues at coordinate 1,715,222,769 of NC_090929.1, read as the reverse complement.
GTGGCACCCATGCTTAATGCTGACCCTGCATTGTACTCTCTGCCTGAGCCCCCTGTGGCACCCATGCTTAATGTTGACCCTGCATTGTATACTCTGCCTGAGCCCCCTGTGGCACCCATGCTTAATGTTGACCCTGCATTGTATACTCTGCCTGAGCCCCCTGTGGCACCCATGCTTAATGCTGACCCTGCATTGTATACTCTGCCTGAGCCCCCTGTGGCACCCATGCTTAATACTGACCCTGCATTGTATACTCTGCCTGAGCACCCTGTGGCACCCATGCTTAATGCTGACCCTGCATTGTATACACTACCTGAGCCCCCTGTGGCACCCATGTTTAATGCTGACCCTGCATTGCATACTCTGCCTGAGTCCCCTGTGACACCCATGCTTAATGCTGACCCTGCATTGTATACTCTGCCTGAGCCCCCTGTGGCATCCATGTTTAATGCTGACCCTGCATTGTTTACTCTGACTGAGCCCCCTGTGGCACCCATGTTTAATGCTGACCGTGCATCGTATACTCTGCCTGAGCCCCCTGTGGCACCCATGCTTAATGTTGACCCTGCATTGTATACTCTGCCTGAGCCCCCTGTGGCATACTCTGCCTGAGCCCCCTGTGGCACCCATGCTCAATGCTGACCCTGCATTGTATACTCTGCTTGAGCCCCATGTGGCACCCATGCTTAATGCTGACCCTGCATTGTATACTTTGCCTGAGCGCCCCCTGTGGCACCCATGCTTAATGCTGACCCTGCATTGTACTCTCTGCCTGAGCCCCCTGTGGCACCCATGCTTAATGTTGACCCTGCATTGTATACTCTGCCTGAGCCCCCTGTGGCAGCCATGCTTAATGTTGACCCTGCGTTGTATACTCTGCCTGAGCCCCCTGTGGCACCCATGCTTAATGCTGACCCTGCATTGTATACTCTGCCTGAGCCCCCTGTGGCACCCATGCTTAATGCTGACCCTGCATTGTATACTCTGCCTGAGCACCCTGTGGCACCCATGCTTAAAGCTGACCCTGCATTCTATACTCTGCCTGAGCCCCCTGTGGCACCCATGCTTACTGCTGACCCTGCATTGTATACTCTGCCTGAGCCCCCTGTGGCACCCATGCTTAATGTTGACCCTGCATTGTATACTCTGCCTGAGCCCCCTGAGGCACCCATGCTTAATGCTGACCCTGCATTGTATACTCTGCCTGAGCCCCCTGTGGCACCCATGCTTAATGCTGACCCTGCATTTTATACTCTGCCTGAGCACCCTGTGGCACCCATGCTTAAAGCTGACCCTGCATTCTATACTCTGCCTGAGCCCCCTGTGGCACCCATGCTTACTGCTGACCCTGCATTGTATACTCTGCCTGAGCCCCCTGTGGCACCCATGCTTAATGTTGACCCTGCATTGTATATTCTGCCCGAGGCCACTGTGGCACCCATGCTTAATGCTGACCCTGCATTGTATACTCTGCCCGAGCCCCCTGTGGCACCCGTGCTTAATGCTGACCCTGAATTGTATACTCTGCCTGAGCCCCCTGTGGCACCCATGCTTAAAGCTGACCCTGCATTGTATACTCTGCCTGAGCGCCCCCTGTGGCACCCATGCTTAATGCTGACCCTGCATTGTACACTCTTCCTGAGCCTCCTGTGGCACCCACGTTTAATGCTGACCCTGCATTGTACTCTCTGCCTGAGCCCCCTGTGGCACCCATGCTTAATGTTGACCCTGCATTGTATACTCTGCCTGAGCCCCTGTGGCACCCATGCTCAATGCTGACCTTGCATTGTATACTCTGCCTGAGCCCCCTGTGGCACCCATGCTTAATGCTGACCCTGCATTGTATACTCTGCCTGAGCCCCCTGTGGCACCCATGCTTACTTCTGACCCTGCATTGTATACTCTGCCTGAGCCCCATGTGGTACCCATGCTTAATTCTGACCCTGCATTGTGTATTCTGCCTGAGCCCCCTGTGGCACCCATGCTTAATGTTGACCCTGCATTGTATATTCTGCCCGAGGCCACTGTGGCACCCATGCTTAATGCTGACCCTGCATTGTATACTCTGCCTGAGCCCCCTGTGGCACCGATGCTTAATCCTGACCCTGCATTGTTTACTCTGCTTGAGCCCCCTGTGGCACCCATGGTTAATGCTGACCCTGCATTGTATACTCTGCCTGAGCCACATGTGGCACCCATGCTTAATTCTGACCCTGCATTGTGTATTCTGCCTGAGCGCCCTGTGGCACCCATGCTCAATGCTGACCCTGCATTGTACTCTCTGCCTGATCCCCCTGTGGCACCCATGCTCAATGCTGACCCTGCATTGTATACTCTGCCTGAGCCCCCTGTGCACCCATGCTTAATGCTGACCCTGCATTGTATACTCTGCTTGAGACCCCTGTGGCACCCATGCTTAATGCTAACCCTGCATTGTATACTCTGCCTGAGCCCGCTGTGGCACCCATGCTTAATGCTGACCCTGCATTGTATACTCTGCCTGAGCCCCCTGTGGCACCCATGCTTACTGCTGACCCTGCATTGTATACTGTGCCTGATCCCCATGTGGCACCCATGCTTAATTCTGACCCTGCATTGTGTATTCTGCCTGAGCCCCCTGTGGCACCCATGCTTAATGTTGACCCTGCATTGTATATTCTGCCCGAGGCCACTGTGGCACCCATGCTTAATGCTGACCCTGCATTGTATACTCTGCCTGAGCCCCCTGTGGCACCCATGCTTAATGCTGACACTGCATTGTGTATTCTGCCTGAGCCCCCTGTGGCACCCATGCTTAATGCTGACCCTGCATTGTATACTATGCCTGAGCCCACTGTGGCACCCATGCTTAATGCTGACCCTGCATTGTATATTCTGCCTCAGCCCCCTGTGGCACCCATGCTTAATGCTGACCCTGCATTGTTTACTCTGCCTGAGCCCCCTGTGGCACCCGTGCTTAATGCTGACCCTGCATTGTATACTCTGCCTGAGACCCCTGTGGCACCCATGCTTAATGCTGACCCTGCATTGTATATTCTGCCTGAGCCCCCTGTGGCACCCATGCTTAATGCTGACCCTGCATTGTTTACTCTGCCTGAGCCCCCTGTGGCACCCGTGCTTAATGCTGACCCTGCATTGTATACTCTGCCTGAGACCCCTGTGGCACAAATGCTTAATGCTGACCCTGCATTGTATATTCTGCCTGAGCCCCCTGTGGCACCCATGCTTAATGCTGACCCTGCATTGTTTACTCTTCCTGAGCCCCCTGGGCACCCATGCTTAATGCTGACCCTGCATTGTATACTCTGCCTGAGCCCCTTGTGGCATACATGCTTAATTCTGACCCTGCATTGTATATTCTGCTTGAGCCCCCTGTGGCACCCGTGCTTAATGCTGACCCTGCATTGTTTACTCTGCCTGAGCCCCCTGGGCACCCATGCTTAATGCTGACCCTGCATTGTATATTCTGCCTGAGCCCCCTGTGGCACCCATGCTTAATGCTGACCCTGCATTGTTTACTCTGCCTGAGCCCCCTGGGCACCCATGCTTAATGCTGACCCTGCATTGTATACTCTGCCTGAGCCCCTTGTGGCATACATGCTTAATTCTGACCCTGCATTGTATATTCTGCTTGAGCCCCCTGAGGCACCCGTGCTTAATGCTGACCCTGCATTGTTTACTCTGCCTGAGCCCCCTGGGCACCCATGCTTAATGCTGACCCTGCATTGTATACTCTGCCTGAGCCCCTGCGGCACCCATGCTTAATTCTGACCCTGCATTGTGTACTCTGCCTGAGCCCCATGTGGCATACATGCTTAATTCTGACCCTGCATTGTATACTCTGCCTGAGCCCCCTGTGGCACCCTTGCTTAATTCTGACCCTGCATTGTTTATTCTGCCTGAGCCCCCTGTGGCATCCTTGCTTAATCCAGACCCTGCATTGTGTATTCTGCCTGAGCCCCCTGTGGCACCCATGCTTAATGCTGACCATGCATTGTATATTCTGCCTGAGCCACCTGTGGCACCCATGCTTAATGCTGACCCTGCATTGTATACTCTGCCTGAGCCCCCTGTGGCACCCTTGCTTAATTCTGATCCTGCATTGTGTATTCTGCCTGAGCCACCTGTGCCACCCATGCTTAATGCTGACCCTGCATTGTTTACTCTGCCTGATCCCCCTGTGGCACCCATGCTTAATGCTGACCCTGCATTGTTTACTCTGCCTGAGCCCCCTGGGCACCCATGCTCAATGCTGACCCTGCATTGTATACTCTGCCTGAGCCCCCTGTGGCACCCATGCTTAATGCTGACCCTGCATTGTATACTCTGCTTGAGACCCCTGTGGCACCCATGCTTAATGCTAACCCTGCATTGTATACTCTGCCTGAGCCCGCTGTGGCACCCATGCTTAATGCTGACCCTGCATTGTATACTCTGCCTGAGCCCCCTGTGGCACCCATGCTTATTGCTGACCCTGCATTGTATACTGTGCCTGATCCCCATGTGGCACCCATGTTTAATTCTGACCCTGCATTGTGTATTCTGCCTGAGCCCCCTGTGGCACCCATGCTTAATGTTGACCCTGCATTGTATATTCTGCCCGAGGCCACTGTGGCACCCATGCTTAATGCTGACCCTGCATTGTATACTCTGCCTGAGCCCCCTGTGGCACCCATGCTTAATGCTGACACTGCATTGTGTATTCTGCCTGAGCCCCCTGTGGCACCCATGCTTAATGCTGACCCTGCATTGTTTACTCTGCCTGAGCCCACTGTGGCACCCGTGCTTAATGCTGACCCTGCATTGTATACTCTGCCTGAGCCCCATGTGGCACCCATGCGTAATTCTGACCCTGCATTGTGTATTGTGCCTGAACCCCCTGTGGCACCCATGCTCAATGCTGACCCTGCATTGTTTACTCTGCCTGAGACCCTGTGGCACCCATGCTTAATGCTGACCCTGCATTGTATACTCTGCCTGAGACCCTGTGGCACCCATGCTTAATGCTGACCCTGCATTGTTTACTCTGCCTGAGACCCTGTGGCACCCATGCTTAATGCTGACCCTGTATTGTATACTCTGCCTGAGACCCCTGTGGCACCCATGCTTAATGCTGACCCTGCATTGTATATTCTGCCTGAGCCCCCTGTGGCACCCATGCTTAATGCTGACCATGCATTGTTTACTCTGCCTGAGCCCCCTGGGCACCCATGCTTAATGCTGACCCTGCATTGTATACTCTGCCTGAGCCCCTTGTGGCATACATGCTTAATTCTGACCCTGCATTGTATATTCTGCTTGAGCCCCCTGTGGCACCCATGCTCAATTCTGACCCTGCATTGTGTATTCTGCCTGAGCCCCCTGTGGCACCCTTGCTTAATTCTGACCCTGCATTGTGTATTCTGCCTGAGCCACCTGTACCACCCATGCTTAATGCTGACCCTGCATTGTTTACTCTGCCTGATCCCCCTGTGGCACCCATGCTTAATGCTGACCCTGCATTGTTTACTCTGCCTGAGCCCCCTGGGCACCCATGCTCAATGCTGACCCTGCATTGTATACTCTGCCTGAGCCCCCTGTGGCACCCATGCTTACTGCTGACCCTGCATTGTATACTGTGCCTGATCCCCATGTGGCACCCATGCTTAATTCTGACCCTGCATTATGTATTCTGCCTGAGCCCCCTGTGGCACCCATGCTTACTGCTGACCCTGCATTGTATACTGTGCCTGATCCCCATGTGTCACCCATGCTTAATTCTGACCCTGCATTGTGTATTATGCCTGAGCCCCCTGTGGCACCCATGCTTAATGTTGACCCTGCATTGTATATTCTGCCCGAGGCCACTGTGGCACCCATGCTTAATGCTGACCCTGCATTGTATACTCTGCCTGAGCCCCCTGTGGCACCCATGCTTAATGCTGACACTGCATTGTGTATTCTGCCTGAGCCCCCTGTGACACCCATGCTTAATGCTGACCCTGCATTGTATATTCTGCCTCAGCCCCCTGTGGCACCCATGCTTAATGCTGACCCTGCATTGTATACTCTGCCTGAGCCCACTGTGGCACCCATGCTTAATGCTGACCCTGCATTGTATACTCTGCCTGAGCCCCATGTGGCACCCATGCGTAATTATGACCCTGCATTGTGTATTCTGCCTGAACCCCCTGTGGCACCCATGCTCAATTCTGACCCTGCATTGTATACTCTGCCTGAGCCCCTTGTGGCATACATGCTTAATTCTGACCCTGCATTGTATATTCTGCTTGAGCCCCCTGTGGCACCCGTGCTTAATGCTGACCCTGCACTGTTTACTCTGCCTGAGCCCCCTGGGCACCCATGCTTAATGCTGACCCTGCATTGTATACTCTGCTGAGCCCCATGTGGCATACATGCTTAATTCTGACCCTGCATTGTGTACTCTGCCTGAGCACCATGTGGCATACATGCTTAATGCTGACCCTGCATTGTATACTCTGCCTGAGCCCCCTTTGGCACCCTTGCTTAATTCTGACCCTGCATTGTGTATTCTGCCTGAGCCCCCTGTGGCACCCTTGCTTAATTCAGACCCTGCATTGTGTATTCTGCCTGAGCCCCCTGTGCCACCCATGCTTAATGCTGACCATGCATTGTATATTCTGCCTGAGCCACCTGTGGCACCCATGCTTAATGCTGACGCTGCATTGTATACTCTGCCTGAGCCCCCTGTGGCACCCTTGCTTAATTCTGACCCTGCATTGTGTATTCTGCCTGAGCCACCTGTGCCACCCATGCTTAATGCTGACCCTGCATTGTTTACTCTGCCTGATCCCCCTGTGGCACCCATGCTTAATGCTGACCCTGCATTGTTTACTCTGCCTGCGCCCCCTGGGCACCCATGCTTAATGCTGACCCTGCATTGTATACTCTGCCTGAGCCCCATGTGGCACCCATGCTTAATTCTGACCCTGCATTGTGTATTCTGCCTGAGCCCCCTGTGGCACCCATGCTTAATTCTGACCCTGCATTGTGTATTCTGACTGAGCCCCCTGTGGCACCCATGCTTAATGCTGACCATGCATTGTATATTCTGCCTGAGCCACCTGTGGCACCCATGCTTAATGCTGACCCTGCATTGTTTACTCTGCCTGAGCCACCTGTGGCACCCAATCCTATTGCTGACCCTGCATTGTATACTCTGCCTGAGCCCCATGTGGCACCCATGCTTAATTCTGACCCTGCATTGGTTATTCTGCCTGAGCCCCCTGTGGCACCCATGCTTAATGTTGACCCTGCATTGTATATTCTGCCCGAGGCCTGTTGAGTTTTTTGTATAGATATGGGGCCTAGCAGTATTTTCTTACCGCCAAAATGAAAATAATTCTGTAATAATCACTCTTTGCATTCAGATTGGATTTGGTGTATAGTACTACAGTATACATACATTATTTCAGCACACTGATACATTTAGTGGTATACATTATGTTGGTATGCGTTATTGGTGGTATTTATGGGTGAGCATAACTCCTTTGTTTTATATATGTGACCACAATATCCAGAACCCCTTATTTTTCTTTAGTTTGTTCGTGTGATCACTAGAGAGACCTCAGGCTTGCATTTCAGAAACACCACATTTCCAATTGGAGTGCCACCATGGGCTGTTCTCACTGACTTATCTACGACAGCAAGCTATATGTGGTATTTATCACCAACTTATTTACGTTTGGTGAGCTATGTCCAGGGCCTCTCTTCCTGCCGACTCATAGACCTTCGGCAGCAGGCTATTTCATTTTGTTATTATTATGTTCCATTCAGAAAACACACACGCACTCATACACTGAATGGATTCATGCACACAGCTACCGCCATGTCTTATCTTTTAGCAACTTTTAAGAATGACAATTGCACTGTGCAAAGATCTTCCCATATTACCAGTGTTATAATGATAGATGCACAAAGGACAAGATAAAAATGAAACACACTTCCCGCCTGCTTTCAGGTAATTTTTTTGTATTATAAAACTTGCATTTCAACACGAGCTTACTCTTTTTTTACAGAAATAAATGGAAAACTCACAGTAACATTATCTGTAACAAAATGAAAAGAGAGTGGCTAGGAACAAGAATTCAATTTGCAACATTAAACATGTGTTTAAAACACAGGAATCTCCTCTCCTACTCTGACTGAATATTTTCGCACACATACGCACAGCCCCCACACTTCAGCGAGATAATTACCAGGCTTGTTCAGCATGTAACTTCTTTGGCTAGTCGCCTTCTGGAGGGGTTCACCCAGCAAGGACAAGCATTTGCTGTCACTCAAACTGGGACTTGTTGACTGGAAATCCCAGCCTCTGTAGCAGTATTGAATCTGCTTTAGGTATCAGGCATCCCCAGCTATCAACCCAGTCCTTCTCCGAGCTGTGTCAAGATGTCGTCTGCTAGCTTCTTCCCCGAGATTATACATGAAAACTCTGGTTACCTCCTAGCAAAGGATCCTAACCAATAAAATTCTATCTTGTCCTATCCACCCTCTGCACACAATAGAAATCTTTTACAGTAAGCAACTGTAACAAAACTGATTTCCTGCTATTCAAATCCTTGCTTCCTGCAAATACTGTGGACAAAGCAGCACAGAAAAACAAGAAGAAAAAACAAATCTGCACACAGTCTGAAATGAGTTTCAGCCTGCCTCATTTTGCAGTGGATAACACATTATATTATTAAGAAGTTTGAATCATGTTAGTACGGTTAATTATATTAGTTCATTAATCTTCAAATGTGTCTCTTGCAACATGGGCATTTCACATGAAAATGTTTGAATATGAAAAATAAAATGCGCTTTTAAATGAGAAAATGGTTTGTTTTTAGCCTGTGTAGCCTGTCTTCATTTACATATCCATATGTTGCACTGGCAACACATAGCTTGAAGCAATTGCATCAAACCCATGCAGTGGCGCTGCATAAAAAAATGCTCAATAACACATGTCTTGCTGTACCACATTGTAGCAATGCACCAAACCCATGCAGTGGTGCTGCATGAAAAAAATGCTATACAATGATCCTGTGTAGTGGCGCTGTACTCCAAAAACACACCAAACAATCCTACAGGCCCCTGTGGCACCCATGCTTAATGCTGACCCTGCATTGTATACTCTGCATGAGCCCCATGTGGCACCCATGCTTAATGTTGACCCTGCATTGTATGTTCTGCTTGAGCCCCCTGTGGCACCCATGCTTAATGATGACCCTGCATTGTGTATTCTGCCTGAACGACCTGTGGCACCCATGCTTAATGCTGACCCTGCATTGTGTATTCTGACTGAGCCCCCTGTGGCACCATGCTTAATGCTGACCCTGCATTGTATATTATGCCTGAGCCCCCTGTGGCACCCATGCTTAATGCTGACCCTGCATTGTATATTCTGTCTGAGCCCCCTGTGGCACCCATGCTCAATGCTGACCCTGCATTGTATTCTCTGCCTGAGCCCCCTGCGGCACCCATGCTTAATTCTGACCCTGCATTGTGTATTCTGCCTGAGCCCCCTCTGGCACCCATGCTCAATGCTGACCCTGCATTGTATACTCTGTCTGAGCCCCCTGTGGCACCATGCTTAATGCTGACACTGCATTGTTTACTCTGTTTGAGCCCCCTGTGGCACCCATGCTTAATGTTGACCCTGCATTGTATATTCTGCCTGAGCCCCCTGTGGCACCCATGTTTAATGCTGACCCTGCATTGCATACTCTGCCTGAGCCCCCTGTGGCACCCATGTTTAATGCTGACCCTGCATTGCATACTCTGCCTGAGCCCCCTGTGGCACCCATGCTTAATGCTGACCCTGCATTGTATACTCTGCCTGAGCCCCCTGTGGCACCCGCGCTTAATGCTGACCCTGCATTGTGTATTCTGACTGAGCCGCCTGTGGCACCGATGCTTAATGCTGACTCTGCATTGCATACTTTGCCTGAGCCCCCTGTGGCACCCATGCTTAATGCTGACCCTGCATTGTATACTCTGCCTGAGCCCCCTGTGGCACCCATGCTTAATGGTGACACTGCATTGTATTCTGCCTGAGCCCCCTGTGGCACCCATGACTAATGCTGACCCTGCATTTCATACTCTGCTTGAGCCCTCTGTGGCACCCATGCTTAATGCTGACCCTGCATTGTATACTCTGCCTGAACCCCCTGCGCCACCCATGCTTAATGCTGACCCTGCATTGTATACTCTGCCTGAGCCCCCTGTGGCACCCATGTTTAATGCTGACCCTGCATTGTTTACTCTGACTGAGCCCCTGTGGCACCCATGTTTAATGCTGACCGTGCATCGTATACTCTGCCTGAGCCCCCTGTGGCACCCATGCTTAATGCTGACCCTGCATTGTATACTCTGCCTGAGCCCCCTGTGGCACCCATGCTTAATGCTGACCCTGCATTGTACTCTCTGCCTGAGCCCCCTGTGGCACCCATGCTTAATGTTGACCCTGCATTGTATACTCTGCCTGAGCCCCCTGTGGCATACTCTGCCTGAGCCCCCTGTGGCACCCATGCTTAATGCTGACCCTGCTTTGTATACTCTGCTTGAGCCCCCTGCGGCACCCATGCTTAATGTTGACCCTGCATTGTATACTCTGCCTGAGCCCCCTGTGGCATACTCTGCCTGAGCCCCCTGTGGCACCAATGCTCAATGCTGACCCTGCATTGTATACTCTGCCTGGGCCCACTGTGGCACCCCCCCCAGTGGCACCCATGCTCAATGCTGACCCTGCATTGAATACTCTGCCTGAGCCCCCTGTGGCACCCAGGCTAAATGCTGACCATGCATTGTATAATCTGCCTGAGCCCCCTGCGGCACCCATGCTTAATGCTGACCCTGCATTGTATACTCTGCCTGAGCCCCCTGCGGCACCCATGCTTAATGCTGACCCTGCATTGTATACTCTGCCTGAGCCCCCTGCGGTACCCATGCTTAGTGCTGACCTCGCATTGAATACTCTGCCTGTGCCCCCTGTGGCACCCATGCTTAAAGCTGACCCTGCATTGTATACTCTGCCTGAGTGCCCCCTGTGGCACCCATGCTTAATGCTGACCCTGCATTGTATACTCTGCCTGAGCCCCCTGTGGCACCCATGCTTAATGCTGACCCTTCATTGTATACTCTGCCTGAGCCCCCTGTGGCACCCATGCTCAATGCTGACACTGCATTGTTTACTCTGCTTGAGCCCCCTGTGGCACCCATGCTTAATGCAGACCCTGCATTGTATATTCTGCCTGAGCCCCCTGTGGCACCCATGTTTAATGCTGACCCTGCATTGCATACTCTGCCTGAGCCCCCTGTGGCACCCATGTTTAATGTTGACCCTGTATTGCATACTCTGCCTGAGCCCCCTGTGGCACCCATGCTTAATGCTTACCCTGCATTGTATACTCTGCCTGAGCCCCCTGTGGCACCCGTGCTTAATGCTGACCCTGCATTGTGTATTCTGACTGAGCCGCCTGTGGCACCGATGCTTAATGCTGACTCTGCATTGCATACTTTGCCTGAGCCCCCTGTGGCACCCATGCTTAATGCTGACCCTGCATTGTATACTCTGCCTGAGCCCCCTGTGGCACCCATGCTTAAAAGCTGACACTGCTTTGTACATTCTGCCTGAGCCCCCTGTGGCACCCATGACTAATGCTGACCCTGCATTTCATACTCTGCTTGAGCCCTCTGTGGCACCCATGCTTAATGCTGACCCTGCATTGTATACTCTGCCTGAACCCCCTGCGCCACCCATGCTTAATGCTGACCCTACATTGTATACTCTGCCTGAGCCCCCTGTGGCACCCGTGCTTAATGCTGACCCTGCATTGTATACTCTACCTGAGCCCCCTGTGGCACCCATGCTTAATGCTGACCCTGCATTGCATACTTTGCCTGAGCCCCCTGTGGCACCCATGTTTAATGCTGACCCTGCATTGTATTCTCTGCCTGAGTCCCCTGTGACACCCATGCATAATGCTGACCCTGCATTGTATACTCTGCCTGAGCCCCCTATGGCACCCATGTTTAATGCTTACCCTGCATTGCATACTCTGCCTGAGTCCCCTGTGACACCCATGCTTAATGCTGACCCTGCATTGTATACTCTGCCTGAGCCCCCTGTGGCACCCATGTTTAATGCTGACCCTGCATTGTTTACTCTGACTGAGCCCCCTGTGGCACCCATGTTTAATGCTGACCGTGCATCGTATACTCTGCCTGAGCCCCCTGTGGCACCCATGCTTAATGTTGACCCTGCATTGTATACTCTGCCTGAGCCCCCTGTGGCATACTCTGCCTGAGCCCCCTGTGGCACCCATGCTCAATGCTGACCCTGCATTGTATACTCTGCTTGAGCCCCATGTGGCACCCATGCTTAATGCTGACCCTGCATTGTATACTTTGCCTGAGCGCCCCCTGTGGCACCCATGCTTAATGCTGACCCTGCATTGTACTCTCTGCCTGAGCCCCCTGTGGCACCCATGCTTAATGTTGACCCTGCATTGTATACTCTGCCTGAGCCCCCTGTGGCACCCATGCTTAATGTTGACCCTGCATTGTATACTCTGCCTGAGCCCCCTGTGGCACCCATGCTTAATGCTGACCCTGCATTGTATACTCTGCCTGAGCCCCCTGTGGCACCCATGCTTAATACTGACCCTGCATTGTATACTCTGCCTGAGCACCCTGTGGCACCCATGCTTAATGCTGACCCTGCATTGTATACACTACCTGAGCCCCCTGTGGCACCCATGTTTAATGCTGACCCTGCATTGCATACTCTGCCTGAGTCCCCTGTGACACCCATGCTTAATGCTGACCCTGCATTGTATACTCTGCCTGAGCCCCCTGTGGCATCCATGTTTAATGCTGACCCTGCATTGTTTACTCTGACTGAGCCCCCTGTGGCACCCATGTTTAATGCTGACCGTGCATCGTATACTCTGCCTGAGCCCCCTGTGGCACCCATGCTTAATGTTGACCCTGCATTGTATACTCTGCCTGAGCCCCCTGTGGCATACTCTGCCTGAGCCCCCTGTGGCACCCATGCTCAATGCTGACCCTGCATTGTATACTCTGCTTGAGCCCCATGTGGCACCCATGCTTAATGCTGACCCTGCATTGTATACTTTGCCTGAGCGCCCCCTGTGGCACCCATGCTTAATGCTGACCCTGCATTGTACTCTCTGCCTGAGCCCCCTGTGGCACCCATGCTTAATGTTGACCCTGCATTGTATACTCTGCCTGAGCCCCCTGTGGCACCCATGCTTAATGTTGACCCTGCGTTGTATACTGTGGCACCCATGCTTAATGCTGACCCTGCATTGTATACTCTGCCTGAGCCCCCTGTGGCACCCATGCTTAATGCTGACCCTGCATTGTATACTCTGCCTGAGCACCCTGTGGCACCCATGCTTAAAGCTGACCCTGCATTCTATACTCTGCCTGAGCCCTCTGTGGCACCCATGCTTACTGCTGACCCTGCATTGTATACTCTGCCTGAGCCCCCTGTGGCACCCATGCTTAATGTTGACCCTGCATTGTATACTCTGCCTGAGCCCCCTGAGGCACCCATGCTTAATGCTGACCCTGCATTGTATACTCTGCCTGAGCCCCCTGTGGCACCCATGCTTAATGCTGACCCTGCATTTTATACTCTGCCTGAGCACCCTGTGGCACCCATGCTTAAAGCTGACCCTGCATTCTATACTCTGCCTGAGCCCCCTGTGGCACCCATGCTTACTGCTGACCCTGCATTGTATACTCTGCCTGAGCCCCCTGTGGCACCCATGCTTAATGTTGACCCTGCATTGTATATTCTGCCCGAGGCCACTGTGGCACCCATGCTTAATGCTGACCCTGCATTGTATACTCTGCCCGAGCCCCCTGTGGCACCCGTGCTTAATGCTGACCCTGAATTGTATACTCTGCCTGAGCCCACCGTGGCACCCATGCTTAATGCTGACACTGCATTGTGTATTCTGCCTGAGCCCCCTGTGGCACCCATGCCTAATGCTGACCCTACATTGTATACTCTGCCTGAGCCCCCTGTGGCACCCATGCTCAATGCTGACCCTGCATTGTTTACTCTGCCTGAGCCCCCTGTGGCACCCATGCTTAATGCTGACCCTGCAATGTATACTCTGGCTGAGCCCCCTGTGGCACCCATGCTTAATGCTGACCCTGCATTGTTTACTCTGCCTGAGCCCCCTGTGGCACCCATGCTTAATGCTGACCCTGCATTGTATACTCTGCCTGAGCCCCATGTGACACCCATGCGTAATTCTGACCCTGCATTGTATTCTGCCTGAGCCCCCTGTGGCACCCATGCTTAATGCTGACCCTGCATTGTATATTCTGCCTGAGCCCCCTGTGGCACCCATGCGTATTTCTGACCCTGCATTGTGTATTCTGCCTGAGCCCCCTGTGGCACCCATGCTCAATGCTGACCCTGCATTGTTTACTCTGCCTGAGCCCCCTGTGGCACCCATGCTTAATGCTGACCCTGTATTGTATACTCTGCCTGAGACCCCTGTGGCACCCATGCTTAATGCTGACCCTGCATTGTATATTCTGCCTGAGCCCCCTGTGCACCCATGCTTAATGCTGACCCTGCATTGTATACTCTGCCTGAGCCCCCTGTGGCACCCATGCTTAATGCTGACCCTGCATTGTTTACTCTGCCTGAGCCCCCTGTGGCACCCATGCGTAATTCTGACCCTGCATTGTATACTCTGCCTGAGCACCCTGTGGCACCCATGCTTAATGCTGACCCTGCATTGTATTCTCTGCCTGAGCCCCCTGTGGCACCCATGCTTAATGCTGACCCTGCATTGTATACTCTGCCCTAGCCCCCTGTGGCACCCATGCTCAATGCTGACCCTGCATTGTATACTCTGCCCTAGCCCCCTGTGGCACCCATGCTCAACGCTGACCCTGCATTGTATATTCTGCCTGAGCCCCCTGCGGCACCAATGCTTAATGCTGACCATGCATTGTATACTCTGCCTGAGCCCCCTGTGGCACCCATGCTTAAAGCTGACCCTGCATTGTATACTTTGCCTCAGCGCCCCCTGTGGCACCCATGCATAATGCTGACCCTGCATTTTACTCTCTGCCTGAGCCCCCTGTGTCACCCATGCTTAATGTTGACCCTGCATTGTATACTCTGCCTGAGCCCCTGTGGCACCCATGCTTAATGCTGACCCTGCATTGTATACTCTGCCTGAGCCCCCTGTGGCACCCATGTTTAATGCTGACCCTGCATTGTACTCTCTGCCTGAGCCCCCTGTGGCACCCATGCTTAATGTTGACCCTGCATTGTATACTCTGCCTGAGCCCCTGTGGCACCCATGCTCAATGCTGACCCTGCATTGTATACTCTGCCTGAGCCCCCTGTGGCACCCATGCTTAATGCTGACACTGCATTGTATACTCTGCCTGAGCGCCCTGTGGCACCCATGCTTAATGCTGACCCTGCATTGTATACTCTGCCTGAGCCCCATGTGACACCCATGCGTAATTCTGACCCTGCATTGTATTCTGCCTGAGCCCCCTGTGGCACCCATGCTTAATGCTGACCCTGCATTGTATATTCTGCCTGAGCCCCCTGTGGCACCCATGCGTAATTCTGACCCTGCATTGTGTATTCTGCCTGAGCCCCCTGTGGCACCCATGCTCAATGCTGACCCTGCATTGTTTACTCTGCCTGAGCCCCCTGTGGCACCCATGCTTAATGCTGACCCTGTATTGTATACTCTGCCTGAGACCCCTGTGGCACCCATGCTTAATGCTGACCCTGCATTGTATATTCTGCCTGAGCCCCCTGTGCACCCATGCTTAATGCTGACCCTGCATTGTATACTCTGCCTGAGCCCCCTGTGGCACCCATGCTTAATGCTGACCCTGCATTGTTTACTCTGCCTGAGCCCCCTGTGGCACCCATGCGTAATTCTGACCCTGCATTGTATACTCTGCCTGAGCACCCTGTGGCACCCATGCTTAATGCTGACCCTGCATTGTATTCTCTGCCTGAGCCCCCTGTGGCACCCATGCTTAATGCTGACCCTGCATTGTATACTCTGCCCTAGCCCCCTGTGGCACCCATGCTCAATGCTGACCCTGCATTGTATACTCTGCCCTAGCCCCCTGTGGCACCCATGCTCAACGCTGACCCTGCATTGTATATTCTGCCTGAGCCCCCTGCGGCACCAATGCTTAATGCTGACCATGCATTGTATACTCTGCCTGAGCCCCCTGTGGCACCCATGCTTAAAGCTGACCCTGCATTGTATACTTTGCCTCAGCGCCCCCTGTGGCACCCATGCATAATGCTGACCCTGCATTTTACTCTCTGCCTGAGCCCCCTGTGTCACCCATGCTTAATGTTGACCCTGCATTGTATACTCTGCCTGAGCCCCTGTGGCACCCATGCTTAATGCTGACCCTGCATTGTATACTCTGCCTGAGCCCCCTGTGGCACCCATGTTTAATGCTGACCCTGCATTGTACTCTCTGCCTGAGCCCCCTGTGGCACCCATGCTTAATGTTGACCCTGCATTGTACTCTCTGCCTGAGCCCCCTGTGGCACCCATGCTTAATGTTGACCCTGCATTGTATACTCTGCCTGAGCCCCTGTGGCACCCATGCTCAATGCTGACCCTGCATTGTATACTCTGCCTGAGCCCCCTGTGGCACCCATGCTTAATGCTGACACTGCATTGTATACTCTGCCTGAGCGCCCTGTGGCACCCATGCTTAATGCTGACCCTGCATTGTATACTCTGCCTGAGTCCCCTGTGACACCCATGCTTAATGCTGACCTTGCATTGTATACTCTGCCTGAGCGCCCTGTGGCACCCATGCTTAATGCTGACCCTGCATTGTATACTCTGCCTGAGCACCCTGTGGCACCCATGCTTAAAGCTGACCCTGCATTCTATACTCTGCCTGAGCCCCCTGTGGCACCCATGCTTACTGCTGACCCTGCATTGTATACTCTGCCTGAGCCCCATGTGGCACCCATGCTTAATTCTGTCCCTGCATTGTGTATTCTGCCTGAGCCACCTGTGGCACCCATGCTTAATGTTGACCCTGCATTGTATATTCTGCCCGAGGCCACTGTGGCACCCATGCTTAATGCTGACCCTGCATTGTATACTCTGCCCGAGCCCACTGTGGCACCCGTGCTTAATGCTAACACTGCATTGTGTATTCTGCCTGAGCCCCCTGTGCCACCCTTGCTTAATGCTGACGCTGCATTGTATACTCTGCCTGAGCCCACTGTGGCACCCATGCTTAATGCTGACCCTGCATTGTATACTCTGCCTGAGCCCCATTTGGCACCCATGCGTAATGCTGACCCTGCATTGTTTACTCTGCCTGAGCCCCCTGTGGCACCCATGCTTAATGCTGACCCTGCATTGTATACTCTGCCTGAGCTCCCTGTGCCACCCTTGCTTAATGCTGACCCTGCATTGTATACTCTGCCTGAGCCCCCTGTGGCACCCATGCTTAATGCTGACCTTGCATTGTATACTCTGCCTGAGCCCCCTGTGGCACCCATGCTTAATGCTGACCCTGCATTGTATACTCTGCCTGAGCCCCCTGTGGCACCCATGTTTAATGCTGACCCTGCATTGTACTCTCTGCCTGAGCCCCCTGTGGCACCCATGCTTAATGTTGACCCTGCATTGTATACTCTGCCTGAGCCCCTGTGGCACCCATGCTTAATACTGACCCCGAATTGTATACTCTGCCTGAGCACCCTGTGGCACCCATGCTTAAAGCTGACCCTGCATTCTATACTCTGCCTGAGCCCCCTGTGGCACCCATGCTTACTGCTGACCCTGCATTGTATACTCTGCCTGAGCCCCATGTGGCACCCATGCTTAATTCTGTCCCTGCATTGTGTATTCTGCCTGAGCCCCCTGTGGCACCCATGCTTAATGTTGACCATGCATTGTATATTCTGCCCGAGGCCACTGTGGCACCCATGCTTAATGCTGACCCTGCATTGTATACTCTCCCCGAGCCCCCTGTGGCACCCGTGCTTAATGCTAACACTGCATTGTGTATTCTGCCTGAGCCCCCTGTGCCACCCTTGCTTAATGCTGACCCTGCATTGTATACTCTGCCTGAGCCCATTGTGGCACCCATGCTTAATGCTGACCCTGCATTGTATACTCTGCCTGAGCCCCATTTGGCACCCATGCATAATTCTGACCCTTCATTGTGTATTCTGCCTGAGCCCCCTGTGGCACCCATGCTCAATGCTGACCCTGCATTTTACTCTCTGCCCGAGTCCCCTGTGGCACCCATGCTTAATGTTGACCCTGCATTGTATACTCTGCCTGAGCCCCTGTGGCACCCATGCTCAATGCTGACACTGCATTGTATACTCTGCCTGAGCCCCCTGTGGCAGCTGTGCTTAATGCTGACCCTGCATTGTATACTCTGCCTGAGCCCCATGTGGCACCCATGCTTAATTCTGATCCTGCATTGTGTATTCTGCCTGAGCCCCCTGTGGCACCCATGCTTAATGTTGACCCTGCATTGTATATTCTGCCCGAGGCCACTGTGGCACCCAAGCTTAACGCTGACCCTGCATTGTATACTCTGGCTGAGCCCACCGTGGCACCCATGCTTAATGCTGACACTGCATTGTGTATTCTGCCTGAGCCCCATGTGCCACCCATGCTTAATGCTGACCCTGCATTGTATACTCTGCCTGAGCCCACTGTGGCACCCATGCTTAATGCTGACCCTGCATTGTATATTCTGCCTCAGCCCCCTGTGGCACCCATGCTTAATGCTGACCCTGCATTGTTTACTCTGCCTGAGCCCCCTGTGGCACCCATGCTTAATGCTGACCCTGCATTGTATACTTGCCTGAGCCCCATGTGGCACCCATGCGTAATTCTGACCCTGCATTGTATTCTGCCTGAGCCCCCTGTGGCACCCATGCTTAATGCTGACCCTGCATTGTATATTCTGCCTGAGACCCCTGTGGCACCCATGCTTAATGCTGACCCTGCATTGTACTCTCTGCCTGAGCCCCCTGTGGCACCCATGCTTAATGCTGACCCTGCATTGTTTACTCTGCCTGAGCCCCCTGTGGCACCCACGCTTAATGATGACCCTGCATTGTATACTCTGCCTGAGCCCTATGTGGCACCCATGCGTAATTCTGACCCTGCATTGTGTATTCTGCCTGAGCCCCCTGTGGCACCCATGCTCAATGCTGACCCTGCATTGTATACACTGCCTGAGACCCCTGTGGCACCCATGCGTAATTCTGACCCTGCATTGTGTATTCTGCCTGGGCACCCATGCTCAATGCTGACCCTGCATTGTATACTCTGCCTGAGAGCCCTGTGGCACCCATGCTTAATGCTGATCCTGTATTGTATACTCTGCCTGAGACCCCTGTGGCACCCATGCTTAATGCTGACCCTGCATTGTATATTCTGCCTGAGCCCCCTGTGGCACCCATGCTTAATGCTGACCCTGCATTGTTTACTCTGCCTGAGCCCCCTGGGCACCCATGCTTAATGCTGACCCTGCATTGTATACTCTGCCTGAGCCCCATGTGGCATACATGCTTAATTCTGACCCTGCATTGTATACTCTGCCTGAGCCCCCTGTGGCACCCATGCTTAATGCTGACCCTGCATTGTATACTCTGCCTGAGCGCCCTGTGGCACCCATGCTTAATTCTGACCCTGCATTGTTTACTCTGCCTGAGCCCCCTGGGCACCCATGCTTAATGCTGACCCTGCATTGTATACTCTGCCTAAGCCCCATGTGGCATACATGCTCAATGCTGACCCTGCATTGTATATTCTGCCTGAGCCCCCTGTGGCACCCATGCTTAATGCTGACCCTGCATTGTATACTCTGCCTGAGCCCCCTGTGGCACCCTCCTGTGGCACCCATGCTTAATGCTGACCCTACATTGTATACTCTGCCTGAGCCCCCTGTGGCACCCATGCTTAATGCTGGCCCTGCATTGTATACTCTGCCTGAGCCCCTGTGGCACCCATGCCCAATGCTGACCCTGCATTGTATACTCTGCCTGAGCCCCCTGTGGCACCCAAGCTTAATGCTGACCCTACATTGTATACTCTGCCTGAGCCCCCTGTGGCACCCATGCTTACTGCTGACCCTGCATTGTATACTCTGCCTGAGCCCCATGTGGCACCCATGCTTAATTCTGACCCTGCATTGTGTATTCTGCCTGAGCCCCCTGTGGCACCCATGCTTAATGTTGACCCTGCATTGTATATTATGCCCGAGGCCACTGTGGCACCCATGCTTAATGCTGACCCTGCATTGTATACTCTGCCTGAGCCCCCTGTGGCACCCATGCTTAATGCTAACCCTGCATTGTATACTCTGCCTGAGCCCCCTGTGGCACCCATGCTTAATGCTGACCCTGCATTGTACTCTCTGCCTGAGCCCCCTGTGGCACCCATGCTTAATGCTGACCCTGAATTGTATATTCTGCCTGAGCCCCCTGTGGCACCCATGCTTAATGCTGACCCTGCATTGTATACTCTGCCTGAGCCCCCTGTGGCACCCATGCTTAATGCTGACCCTGCATTGTTTACTCTGCCTGAGCCCCCTGGGCACCCATGCTTAATGCTGACCCTGCATTGTATACTCTGCCTGAGCCCACTGTGGCACCCATGCTCATGCTGACCCTGCATTGTATACTCTGCCTGAGCCCCCTGCGGCACCAATGCTTAATGCTGACCATGCATTGTACTCTCTGCCTGAAGCACCTGTGGCACCCATGCTTAATGCTGACCCTGCATTGTATACTCTGCCTGAGCCCCCTGCGGCACCCATGCTTAATGCTGACCCTGCATTGTATACTCTGCCTGAGCCCCCTTTGGCATCCATGCTTAATGCTGACCCTGAATTGTATACTCTGCCTGAGCCCCCTGTGGCACCCATGCTTAATGCTGACCCTGCATTGTATACTCTGCCTGAGGCCCCTTTGGCATCCATGCTTAATGCTGACCCTGAATTGTATACTCTGCCAGAGCCCCCTGTGGCACCCATGCTTAATGCTGACCCTGCATTGTATACTCTGCCTGAGACCCCTGTGGCACCCATGCTTAATGCTGACCCTGCATTGTATACTCTGCCTGGGCCCCCTGTGGCACCCATGCTTATTGCTGACCCTGCACTGTATTCTCTGCCTGAGCCCCATGTGGCACCCATGATTAATTCTGACCCTGCATTGTGTATTCTGCCTGAGCCCCCTGTGGCACCCATGCTTAATGTTGACCCTGCATTGTATATTCTGCCCGAGGCCACTGTGGCACCCATGCTTAATGCTGACCCTGCATTGTATATTCTGCCTGAGCCCCCTGTGGCACCCATGCTTAATTCTGACCCTGCATTGTGTATTCTGCCTGAGCCCCCTGTGGCACCCATGCTCAATGCTGACCCTGCATTGTTTACTCTGCCTGAGCCCCCTGTGGCACCCATGCTTAATGCTGACCCTGTATTGTATACTCTGCCTGAGACCCCTGTGGCACCCATGCTTAATGCTGACCCTGCATTGTATATTCTGCCTGAGCCCCCTGTGCACCCATGCTTAATGCTGACCCTGCATTGTATACTCTGCCTGAGCCCCCTGTGGCACCCATGCTTAATGCTGACCCTGCATTGTTTACTCTGCCTGAGCCCCCTGTGGCACCCATGCGTAATTCTGACCCTGCATTGTATACTCTGCCTGAGCACCCTGTGGCACCCATGCTTAATGCTGACCCTGCATTGTATTCTCTGCCTGAGCCCCCTGTGGCACCCATGCTTAATGCTGACCCTGCATTGTATACTCTGCCCTAGCCCCCTGTGGCACCCATGCTCAATGCTGACCCTGCATTGTATACTCTGCCCTAGCCCCCTGTGGCACCCATGCTCAACGCTGACCCTGCATTGTATATTCTGCCTGAGCCCCCTGCGGCACCAATGCTTAATGCTGACCATGCATTGTATACTCTGCCTGAGCCCCCTGTGGCACCCATGCTTAAAGCTGACCCTGCATTGTATACTTTGCCTCAGCGCCCCCTGTGGCACCCATGCATAATGCTGACCCTGCATTTTACTCTCTGCCTGAGCCCCCTGTGTCACCCATGCTTAATGTTGACCCTGCATTGTATACTCTGCCTGAGCCCCTGTGGCACCCATGCTTAATGCTGACCCTGCATTGTATACTCTGCCTGAGCCCCCTGTGGCACCCATGTTTAATGCTGACCCTGCATTGTACTCTCTGCCTGAGCCCCCTGTGGCACCCATGC
Organism: Ambystoma mexicanum; assembly: GCF_040938575.1. Lineage (NCBI taxonomy): Eukaryota > Metazoa > Chordata > Amphibia > Caudata > Ambystomatidae > Ambystoma > Ambystoma mexicanum. Next base: position 1,715,200,447 of record NC_090929.1, on the reverse strand, counting down.
TTAATGTTGACCCTGCATTGTATACTCTGCCTGAGCCCCTGTGGCACCCATGCTCAATGCTGACCCTGCATTGTATACTCTGCCTGAGCCCCCTGTGGCACCCATGCTTAATGCTGACACTGCATTGTATACTCTGCCTGAGCGCCCTGTGGCACCCATGCTTAATGCTGACCCTGCATTGTATACTCTGCCTGAGCCCCATGTGACACCCATGCGTAATTCTGACCCTGCATTGTATTCTGCCTGAGCCCCCTGTGGCACCCATGCTTAATGCTGACCCTGCATTGTATATTCTGCCTGAGCCCCCTGTGGCACCCATGCGTAATTCTGACCCTGCATTGTGTATTCTGCCTGAGCCCCCTGTGGCACCCATGCTCAATGCTGACCCTGCATTGTTTACTCTGCCTGAGCCCCCTGTGGCACCCATGCTTAATGCTGACCCTGTATTGTATACTCTGCCTGAGACCCCTGTGGCACCCATGCTTAATGCTGACCCTGCATTGTATATTCTGCCTGAGCCCCCTGTGCACCCATGCTTAATGCTGACCCTGCATTGTATACTCTGCCTGAGCCCCCTGTGGCACCCATGCTTAATGCTGACCCTGCATTGTTTACTCTGCCTGAGCCCCCTGTGGCACCCATGCGTAATTCTGACCCTGCATTGTATACTCTGCCTGAGCACCCTGTGGCACCCATGCTTAATGCTGACCCTGCATTGTATTCTCTGCCTGAGCCCCCTGTGGCACCCATGCTTAATGCTGACCCTGCATTGTATACTCTGCCCTAGCCCCCTGTGGCACCCATGCTCAATGCTGACCCTGCATTGTATACTCTGCCCTAGCCCCCTGTGGCACCCATGCTCAACGCTGACCCTGCATTGTATATTCTGCCTGAGCCCCCTGCGGCACCAATGCTTAATGCTGACCATGCATTGTATACTCTGCCTGAGCCCCCTGTGGCACCCATGCTTAAAGCTGACCCTGCATTGTATACTTTGCCTCAGCGCCCCCTGTGGCACCCATGCATAATGCTGACCCTGCATTTTACTCTCTGCCTGAGCCCCCTGTGTCACCCATGCTTAATGTTGACCCTGCATTGTATACTCTGCCTGAGCCCCTGTGGCACCCATGCTTAATGCTGACCCTGCATTGTATACTCTGCCTGAGCCCCCTGTGGCACCCATGTTTAATGCTGACCCTGCATTGTACTCTCTGCCTGAGCCCCCTGTGGCACCCATGCTTAATGTTGACCCTGCATTGTATACTCTGCCTGAGCCCCTGTGGCACCCATGCTCAATGCTGACCCTGCATTGTATACTCTGCCTGAGCCCCCTGTGGCACCCATGCTTAATGCTGACACTGCATTGTATACTCTGCCTGAGCGCCCTGTGGCACCCATGCTTAATGCTGACCCTGCATTGTATACTCTGCCTGAGTCCCCTGTGACACCCATGCTTAATGCTGACCTTGCATTGTATACTCTGCCTGAGCGCCCTGTGGCACCCATGCTTAATGCTGACCCTGCATTGTATACTCTGCCTGAGCACCCTGTGGCACCCATGCTTAAAGCTGACCCTGCATTCTATACTCTGCCTGAGCCCCCTGTGGCACCCATGCTTACTGCTGACCCTGCATTGTATACTCTGCCTGAGCCCCATGTGGCACCCATGCTTAATTCTGTCCCTGCATTGTGTATTCTGCCTGAGCCACCTGTGGCACCCATGCTTAATGTTGACCCTGCATTGTATATTCTGCCCGAGGCCACTGTGGCACCCATGCTTAATGCTGACCCTGCATTGTATACTCTGCCCGAGCCCACTGTGGCACCCGTGCTTAATGCTAACACTGCATTGTGTATTCTGCCTGAGCCCCCTGTGCCACCCTTGCTTAATGCTGACGCTGCATTGTATACTCTGCCTGAGCCCACTGTGGCACCCATGCTTAATGCTGACCCTGCATTGTATACTCTGCCTGAGCCCCATTTGGCACCCATGCGTAATGCTGACCCTGCATTGTTTACTCTGCCTGAGCCCCCTGTGGCACCCATGCTTAATGCTGACCCTGCATTGTATACTCTGCCTGAGCTCCCTGTGCCACCCTTGCTTAATGCTGACCCTGCATTGTATACTCTGCCTGAGCCCCCTGTGGCACCCATGCTTAATGCTGACCTTGCATTGTATACTCTGCCTGAGCCCCCTGTGGCACCCATGCTTAATGCTGACCCTGCATTGTATACTCTGCCTGAGCCCCCTGTGGCACCCATGTTTAATGCTGACCCTGCATTGTACTCTCTGCCTGAGCCCCCTGTGGCACCCATGCTTAATGTTGACCCTGCATTGTATACTCTGCCTGAGCCCCTGTGGCACCCATGCTTAATACTGACCCCGAATTGTATACTCTGCCTGAGCACCCTGTGGCACCCATGCTTAAAGCTGACCCTGCATTCTATACTCTGCCTGAGCCCCCTGTGGCACCCATGCTTACTGCTGACCCTGCATTGTATACTCTGCCTGAGCCCCATGTGGCACCCATGCTTAATTCTGTCCCTGCATTGTGTATTCTGCCTGAGCCCCCTGTGGCACCCATGCTTAATGTTGACCCTGCATTGTATATTCTGCCCGAGGCCACTGTGGCACCCATGCTTAATGCTGACCCTGCATTGTATACTCTCCCCGAGCCCCCTGTGGCACCCGTGCTTAATGCTAACACTGCATTGTGTATTCTGCCTGAGCCCCCTGTGCCACCCTTGCTTAATGCTGACCCTGCATTGTATACTCTGCCTGAGCCCATTGTGGCACCCATGCTTAATGCTGACCCTGCATTGTATACTCTGCCTGAGCCCCATTTGGCACCCATGCATAATTCTGACCCTGCATTGTGTATTCTGCCTGAGCCCCCTGTGGCACCCATGCTCAATGCTGACCCTGCATTTTACTCTCTGCCCGAGTCCCCTGTGGCACCCATGCTTAATGTTGACCCTGCATTGTATACTCTGCCTGAGCCCCTGTGGCACCCATGCTCAATGCTGACACTGCATTGTATACTCTGCCTGAGCCCCCTGTGGCAGCTGTGCTTAATGCTGACCCTGCATTGTATACTCTGCCTGAGCCCCATGTGGCACCCATGCTTAATTCTGATCCTGCATTGTGTATTCTGCCTGAGCCCCCTGTGGCACCCATGCTTAATGTTGACCCTGCATTGTATATTCTGCCCGAGGCCACTGTGGCACCCAAGCTTAACGCTGACCCTGCATTGTATACTCTGGCTGAGCCCACCGTGGCACCCATGCTTAATGCTGACACTGCATTGTGTATTCTGCCTGAGCCCCATGTGGCACCCATGCTTAATGCTGACCCTGCATTGTATACTCTGCCTGAGCCCACTGTGGCACCCATGCTTAATGCTGACCCTGCATTGTATATTCTGCCTCAGCCCCCTGTGGCACCCATGCTTAATGCTGACCCGCATTGTTTACTCTGCCTGAGCCCCCTGTGGCACCCATGCTTAATGCTGACCCTGCATTGTATACTTGCCTGAGCCCCATGTGGCACCCATGCGTAATTCTGACCCTGCATTGTATTCTGCCTGAGCCCCCTGTGGCACCCATGCTTAATGCTGACCCTGCATTGTATATTCTGCCTGAGACCCCTGTGGCACCCATGCTTAATGCTGACCCTGCATTGTACTCTCTGCCTGAGCCCCCTGTGGCACCCATGCTTAATGCTGACCCTGCATTGTTTACTCTGCCTGAGCCCCCTGTGGCACCCACGCTTAATGATGACCCTGCATTGTATACTCTGCCTGAGCCCCATGTGGCACCCATGCGTAATTCTGACCCTGCATTGTGTATTCTGCCTGAGCCCCCTGTGGCACCCATGCTCAATGCTGACCCTGCATTGTATACACTGCCTGAGACCCCTGTGGCACCCATGCGTAATTCTGACCCTGCATTGTGTATTCTGCCTGGGCACCCATGCTCAATGCTGACCCTGCATTGTATACTCTGCCTGAGATCCCTGTGGCACCCATGCTTAATGCTGATCCTGTATTGTATACTCTGCCTGAGACCCCTGTGGCACCCATGCTTAATGCTGACCCTGCATTGTATATTCTGCCTGAGCCCCCTGTGGCACCCATGCTTAATGCTGACCCTGCATTGTTTACTCTGCCTGAGCCCCCTGGGCACCCATGCTTAATGCTGACCCTGCATTGTATACTCTGCCTGAGCCCCATGTGGCATACATGCTTAATTCTGACCCTGCATTGTATACTCTGCCTGAGCCCCCTGTGGCACCCATGCTTAATGCTGACCCTGCATTGTATACTCTGCCTGAGCGCCCTGTGGCACCCATGCTTAATTCTGACCCTGCATTGTTTACTCTGCCTGAGCCCCCTGGGCACCCATGCTTAATGCTGACCCTGCATTGTATACTCTGCCTAAGCCCCATGTGGCATACATGCTCAATGCTGACCCTGCATTGTATACTCTGCCTGAGCCCCCTGTGGCACCCATGCTTAATGCTGACCCTGCATTGTATACTCTGCCTGAGCCCCCTGTGGCACCCTCCTGTGGCACCCATGCTTAATGCTGACCCTACATTGTATACTCTGCCTGAGCCCCCTGTGGCACCCATGCTTAATGCTGGCCCTGCATTGTATACTCTGCCTGAGCCCCTGTGGCACCCATGCCCAATGCTGACCCTGCATTGTATACTCTGCCTGAGCCCCCTGTGGCACCCATGCTTAATGCTGACCCTACATTGTATACTCTGCCTGAGCCCCCTGTGGCAGCCATGCTTACTGCTGACCCTGCATTGTATACTCTGCCTGAGCCCCATGTGGCACCCATGCTTAATTCTGACCCTGCATTGTGTATTCTGCCTGAGCCCCCTGTGGCACCCATGCTTAATGTTGACCCTGCATTGTATATTATGCCCGAGGCCACTGTGGCACCCATGCTTAATGCTGACCCTGCATTGTATACTCTGCCTGAGCCCCCTGTGGCACCCATGCTTAATGCTAACCCTGCATTGTATACTCTGCCTGAGCCCCCTGTGGCACCCATGCTTAATGCTGACCCTGCATTGTACTCTCTGCCTGAGCCCCCTGTGGCACCCATGCTTAATGCTGACCCTGAATTGTATATTCTGCCTGAGCCCCCTGTGGCACCCATGCTTAATGCTGACCCTGCATTGTATACTCTGCCTGAGCCCCCTGTGGCACCCATGCTTAATGCTGACCCTGCATTGTTTACTCTGCCTGAGCCCCCTGGGCACCCATGCTTAATGCTGACCCTGCATTGTATACTCTGCCTGAGCCCACTGTGGCACCCATGTTCATGCTGACCCTGCATTGTATACTCTGCCTGAGCCCCCTGCGGTACCAATGCTTAATGCTGACCATGCATTGTACTCTCTGCCTGAAGCACCTGTGGCACCCATGCTTAATGCTGACCCTGCATTGTATACTCTGCCTGAGCCCCCTGCGGCACCCATGCTTAATGCTGACCCTGCATTGTATACTCTGCCTGAGCCCCCTTTGGCATCCATGCTTAATGCTGACCCTGAATTGTATACTCTGCCTGAGCCCCCTGTGGCACCCATGCTTAATGCTGACCCTGCATTGTATACTCTGCCTGAGGCCCCTTTGGCATCCATGCTTAATGCTGACCCTGAATTGTATACTCTGCCAGAGCTCCCTGTGGCACCCATGCTTAATGCTGACCCTGCATTGTATACTCTGCCTGAGACCCCTGTGGCACCCATGCTTAATGCTGACCCTGCATTGTATACTCTGCCTGGGCCCCCTGTGGCACCCATGCTTATTGCTGACCCTGCACTGTATTCTCTGCCTGAGCCCCATGTGGCACCCATGATTAATTCTGACCCTGCATTGTGTATTCTGCCTGAGCCCCCTGTGGCACCCATGCTTAATGTTGACCCTGCATTGTATATTCTGCCCGAGGCCACTGTGGCACCCATGCTTAATGCTGACCCTGCATTGTATACTCTGCCTGATCCCCCTGTGGCACCCATGCTTAATGCTGACACTGCATTGTGTATTCTGCCTGAGCCCCCTGCGGCACCAATGCTTAATGCTGACCCTGCATTGTTTACTCTGCCTGAGCTCCCTGTGGCACCCATGCTTAATGCTGACCCTGCATTGTATACTCTGCCTGAGACCCCTGTGGCACCAATGTTCAATGCTGACTCTGCATTGTATACTCTGCCTGAGACCCCTGTGGCACCCATGCTTAATGCTGACCCTGTATTGTATACTCTGCCTGAGCCCCCTGGGCACCCATGCTTAATGTTGACCCTGCATTGTTTACTCTGCCTGAGCCCCCTGGGCACCCCATGCTTAATGCTGACCCTGCATTGTATACTCTGCCTGAGCCCCCTGGGCACCCATGCTTAATGCTGACCCTGCATTGTTTACTCTGCCTGAGCCCCCTGGGCACCCATGCTTAATGCTGACCCTGCATTGTTTACTCTGCCTGAGCCCCCTGGGCACCCATGCTTAATGCTGACCCTGCATTGTTTACTCTGCCTGAGCCCCCTGGGCACCCATGCTTAATGCTGACCCTGCATTGTATACTCTGCCTGAGCCCCATGTGGCACCCATGCTTAATTCTGACCCTGCATTGTGTTTTCTGCCTGATCCCCCTGTGGCACCCATGCTTAATGCTGACCCTGCATTGTGTATTCTGCCTGAGCCCCTTGTGGCACCCATGCTTAATGTTGACCCTGCATTGTATATTCTGCCCGAGGCCACTGTGGCACCCATGCTTAATGCTGACCCTGCATTGTATACTCTGCCTGAGCCCCCTGGGCACCCATGCTTAATGCTGACCCTGCATTGTTTACTCTGCCTGAGCCCCCTGGGCACCCATGCTTAATGCTGACCCTGCATTGTTTACTCTGCCTGAGCCCCCTGGGCACCCATGCTTAATGCTGACCCTGCATTGTATACTCTGCCTGAGACCCCTGTGGCACCCATGCTTAATGCTGACCATGCACTGTATATTCTGCCTGAGCCACCTGTGGCACCCATGCTTAATGCTGACCCTGCATTGTTTCATCTGCTTGAGCCCCCTGGGCACCCATGCTTAATTCTGACCCTGCATTGTGTATTCTGCCTGAGCCCCCTGTGGCACCCATGCTTAATGCTGAACCTGCACTGTATACTCTGCCTGAGCCCACTGTGGCACCCATGCTTAATTCTGACCCTGCATTGTATACTCTGCCTGAGCCCCCTGTGGCACCCATGCTTAATGCAGACCCTGCATTGTATACTCTGCCTGAGCCACCTGTGGCACCCATGCTTAATGCTGACCCTGAATTGTATACGCTGCCTGAGCCCCCTGTGGCACCCATGCTTAATGCTGACCCTGCATTGTATACTCTGCCTGAGCCCCCTGTGGCACCCATGCTTAATGCTGACCATGCACTGTATACTCTGCCTGAGCCCCCTGTGGCACCCATGCTTAATGCTGACCCTGCATTGTATACTCTGCCTGAGCCCCATGTGGCACCCATGCTTAATGCTGACCATGCACTGTATACTCTGCCTGAGCCCCCTGTGGCACCCATGCTTAATGCTGACCCTGCATTGTATATTCTGCCTGAGCCCCCTGTGGCACCCATGCTTAATGCAGACCCTGCATTGTATACTCTGCCTGAGCCACCTGTGGCACCCATGCTTAATGCTGACCCTGAATTGTATACGCTGCCTGAGCCCCCTGTGGCACCCATGCTTAATGCTGACCCTGCATTGTATACTCTGCCTGAGCCCACTGTGGCACCCATGATCATGCTGACCCTGCATTGTATACTCTGCTTGGGCCCACTGTGGCACCCCCCTGTGGCACCCATGCTTAATGCTGACCATGCACTGTATACTCTGCCTGAGCCCCCTGTGGCACCCATGCTTAATGCTGACCCTGCATTGTATACTCTGCCTGAGCCCCCTGTGGCACACATGCTTAATGCAGACCCTGCATTGTATACTCTGCCTGAGCCACCTGTGGCACCCATGCTTAATGCTGACCCTGAATTGTATACGCTGCCTGAGCCCCCTGTGGCACCCATGCTTAATGCTGACCCTGCATTGTATACTCTGCCTGAGCCCCTGCGGCACCCATGCTCAATGCTGACCCTGCATTGTATGCTCTGCCTGAGCCCACTGTGGCACCCATGCTCATGCTGACCCTGCATTGTATACTCTGCTTGGGCCCACTGTGGCACCCATGCTTAATGCTGACCCTGCATTGTATACTCTGCCTGAGCCCCTTGTGGCACCCATGCTTAATGCTGACCCTACATTGTATACTCTGCCTGAGCCCCCTGTGGCACCCATGCTTAATGCTGACCCTGCATTGTATACTCTGCCTGTGCCCCCTGTGGCACCCATGCTTAATGCTGACCCTGCATTGTATACTCTGCCTGAGCCCCTTGTGGCACCCATGCTTAATGCTGACCCTGCATTGTATACTCTGCCTGAGCCCCCTGTGGCACCCATGCTTAATGCTGACCATGCATTGTATAATCTGCCTGAGCCCCCTGTGGCACCCATGCTTAATGCTGACCCTACATTGTATACTCTGCCTGAGCCCCCTGTGGCACCCATGCTTAATGCTGACCCTGCATTGTATACTCTGCCTGAGCCCCTTGTGGCACCCATGCTTAATGCTGACCCTGCATTGTATACTCTGCCTGAGCCCCCAGTGGCACCCATGCTTAATGCTGGCCCTGCATTGTATACTCTGCCTGAGCCCCTGTGGCACCCATGCCCAATGCTGACCCTGCATTGTATACTCTGCCTGAGCCCCCTGTGGCACCCATGCTTAATGCTGACCCTGCATTGTATACTCTGCCTGAGACACTGTGGCACCCATGCTTACTGCTGACCCTGCATTGTATACTCTGCCTGAGCCCCATGTGGCACCCATGCTTAATTCTGACCCTGCATTGTGTATTCTGCCCGAGCCCCCTGTGGTACCCATGCTTAATGCTGACCCTACATTGTATACTCTGCCTGAGCCCACTGTGGCACCCATGCTTAATGCTGACCCTGCATTGTATACTCTGCCTGAGCCCCCTGTGGCACCCATGCTTAATGTTGACCCTGCATTGTATACTCTGCCTGAGCCCCCTGTGGCACCCATGCTTAATGCTGGCCCTGCATTGTATACTCTGCCTGAGCCCCTGTGGCACCCATGCCCAATGCTGACCCTGCATTGTATACTCTGCCTGAGCCCCCTGTGGCACCCATGCTTAATGCTGACCCTGCATTGTATACTCTGCCTGAGCCCCCTGTGGCACCCATGCTTACTGCTGACCCTGCATTGTATACTCTGCCTGAGCCCCATGTGGCACCCATGCTTAATTCTGACCCTGCATTGTGTATTCTGCCTGAGCCCCCTGTGGCACCCATGCTTAATGTTGACCCTGCATTGTATATTATGCCCGAGGCCACTGTGGCACCCATGCTTAATGCTGACCCTGCATTGTATACTCTGCCTGAGCCTCCTGTGGCACCCCAGCTTAATGCTGACCCTGCATTGTACTCTCTGCCTGAGCCCCCTGTGGCACCCATGCTTAATGCTGACACTGCATTGTATACTCTGCCTGAGCCCCCTGTGGCACCCATGCTTAATGCTGACCCTGCATTGTATACTCTGCCTGAGCCCCCTGTGGCATACTCTGCCTGAGCCCCCTGTGGCACCCATGCTTAAGGCTGACACTGCATTGTATACTCTGCCTGAGCCTCCTGTGGCACCCATGCTTAATGCTGACCCTGCATTGTACTCTCTGCCTGAGCCCCCTGTGGCACCCATGTTTAATGCTGACCATGCATTGTATAATCTGCCTGAGCCCCCTGTGGCACCCATGCTTAATGCTGACCCTACATTGTATACTCTGCCTGAGCCCCCTGTGGCACCCATGCTTAATGCTGACCCTGCATTGTATACTCTGCCTGAGCCCCTTGTGGCACCCACGCTTAATGCTGACCCTGCGTTGTATAATCTGCCCGAGCCCCCTGTGGCACCCATGCTTACTGCTGACCCTGCATTGTATACTCTGCCTGAGCCCCATGTGGCACCCATGCTTAATTCTGACCCTGCATTGTGTATTCTGCCTGAGCCCCCTGTGGCACCCATGCTTAATGTTGACCCTGCATTGTATATTATGCCCGAGGCCACTGTGGCACCCATGCTTAATGCTGACCCTGCATTGTATACTCTGCCTGAGCCCCCTGTGGCACCCATGCTTAATGCTGACACTGCATTGCATACTCTGCCTGAGCCTCCTGTGGCACCCATGCTTAATGCTGACCCTGCATTGTACTCTCTGCCTGAGCCCCCTGTGGCACCCATGCTTAATGCTGACCCTGCATTGTATACTCTGCCTGAGCCCCCTGTGGCATACTCTGCCTGAGCCCCCTGTGCCACCCATGCTCAATGCTGACCCTGAATTGTATATTCTGCCTGAGCCCCCTGTGGCACCCATGCTTAATGCTGACCCTGCATTGTATACTCTGCCTGAGCCCCCTGTGGCACCCATGCTTAATGCTGACCCTGCATTGTATACTCTGCCTGCGACCCCTGTGGCACCCATGCTCAATGCTGACCCTGCATTGTATACTCTGCTTGAGCCCCCCTGCAGCACCCATGCTTAATGCTGACCCTGCATTGTATACTCTGCCTGAGCCCACTGTGGCACCCATGCTCATGCTGACCCTGCATTGTATACTCTGCCTGAGCCCCCTGCGGCACCAATGCTTAATGCTGACCATCCATTGTACTCTCTGCCTGAGGCACCTGTGGCACCCATGCTTAATGCTGACCCTGCATTGTATACTCTGCCTGAGCCCCCTGCGGCACCCATGCTTAATGCTGACCCTGCATTGTACTCTCTGCCTGAGCCCCCTGCGGCACCCATGCTTAATGCTGACCCTGCATTGTATACTCTGCCTGAGGCCCGTGTGGCACCCATGCTTAATGCTGACCCTGAATTGTATACTCTGCCTGAGCCCCCTGTGGCACCCATGCTTAATGCTGACCCTGCATTGTATACTCTGCCTGAGACCCCTGCGGCACCCATGCTTAATGCTGACCCTGCATTGTATACTCTGCCTGAGCCCCCTTATGGCACCCATGCTTAATGCTGACCCTGCATTGTATACTCTGCCTGGGCCCCCTGTGGCACCCATGCTTAATGCTGACCCTGCACTGTATTCTCTGCCTGAGCCCCATGTGGCACCCATGATTAATTCTGACCCTGCATTGTGTATTCTGCCTGAGCCCCCTGTGGCACCCATGCTTAATGTTGACCCTGCATTGTTTACTCTGCCTGAGCCCCCTGGGCACCCTTGCTCAATGCTGACCCTGCATTGTATACTCTGCCTGAGACCCCGGTGGCACCCATGCTTAATGCTGACCCTGCATTGTATACTCTGCCTGAGCCCCCTGTGGCACCCATGCTTAATGCTGACACTGCATTGTGTATTCTGCCTGAGCCCCCTGTGGCACCCATGCTTAATGCTGACCCTGCATTGTTTACTCTGCCTGAGCTCCCCGTGGCACCCATGCTTAATGCTGACCCTGCATTGTATACTCTGCCTGAGCCCCCTGTGGCACCCATGCTTAAAGCTGACCCTGCATTGTTTACTCTGCCTGAGCCCCCTGGGCACCCTTGCTCAATGCTGACCCTGCATTGTATACTCTGCCTGAGACCCCGGTGGCACCCATGCTTAATGCTGACCCTGTATTGTATACTCTGCCTGAGCCCCCTGGGCACCCATGCTTAATGCTGACCCTGCATTGTTTACTCTGCCTGAGCCCCCTGGGCACCCATGCTTAATGCTGACCCTGCATTGTATACTCTGCCTGAGCCCCATGTGGCACCCATGCTTAATTCTGACCCTGCATTGTGTTTTCTGCCTGAGCCCCCTGTGGCACCCATGCTTAATGCTGACCCTGCATTGTATATTCTGCCTGAGCCCCCTGTGGCACCCATGCTTAATGCTGACCCTGCATTGTATACTCTGCCTGAGGCCCCTGTGGCACCCGTGCTTAATTCTGACCCTACATTGTGTATTCTGCCTGAGCCCCCTGTGGCACCCATGCTTAATGTTGACCCTGCATTGTATATTCTGCCCGAGGCCACTGTGGCACCCATGCTTAATGCTGACCCTGCATTGTATACTCTGCCTGAGCCCCCTGGGCACCCATGCTTAATGCTGACCCTGCATTGTTTACTCTGCCTGAGCCCCCTGGGCACCCATGCTTAATGCTGACCCTGCATTGTATACTCTGCCTGAGACCCCTGTGGCACCCATGCTTAATGCTCACCCTGCATTGTACTCTCTGCCTGAGCCCCCTGCGGCACCCATGCTTAATGCTGACCCTGCATTGTATACTCTGCCTGAGGCCCGTGTGGCACCCATGCTTAATGCTGACCCTGAATTGTATACTCTGCCTGAGCCCCCTGTGGCACCCATGCTTAATGCTGACCCTGCATTGTATACTCTGCCTGAGACCCCTGCGGCACCCATGCTTAATGCTGACCCTGCATTGTATACTCTGCCTGAGCCCCCTTATGGCACCCATGCTTAATGCTGACCCTGCATTGTATACTCTGCCTGGGCCCCCTGTGGCACCCATGCTTAATGCTGACCCTGCACTGTATTCTCTGCCTGAGCCCCATGTGGCACCCATGATTAATTCTGACCCTGCATTGTGTATTCTGCCTGAGCCCCCTGTGGCACCCATGCTTAATGTTGACCCTGCATTGTATGTTCTGCCCGAGGCCACTGTGGCACCCATGCTTAATGCTGACCCTGCATTGTATACTCTGCCTGAGCCCCCTGTGGCACCCATGCTTAATGCTGACACTGCATTGTGTATTCTGCCTGAGCCCCCTGTGGCACCCATGCTTAATGCTGACCCTGCATTGTTTACTCTGCCTGAGCTCCCCGTGGCACCCATGCTTAATGCTGACCCTGCATTGTATACTCTGCCTGAGCCCCCTGTGGCACCCATGCTTAAAGCTGACCCTGCATTGTTTACTCTGCCTGAGCCCCCTGGGCACCCTTGCTCAATGCTGACCCTGCATTGTATACTCTGCCTGAGACCCCGGTGGCACCCATGCTTAATGCTGACCCTGTATTGTATACTCTGCCTGAGCCCCCTGGGCACCCATGCTTAATGCTGACCCTGCATTGTTTACTCTGCCTGAGCCCCCTGGGCACCCATGCTTAATGCTGACCCTGCATTGTATACTCTGCCTGAGCCCCATGTGGCACCCATGCTTAATTCTGACCCTGCATTGTGTTTTCTGCCTGAGCCCCCTGTGGCACCCATGCTTAATGCTGACCCTGCATTGTATATTCTGCCTGAGCCCCCTGTGGCACCCATGCTTAATGCTGACCCTGCATTGTATACTCTGCCTGAGGCCCCTGTGGCACCCGTGCTTAATTCTGACCCTACATTGTGTATTCTGCCTGAGCCCCCTGTGGCACCCATGCTTAATGTTGACCCTGCATTGTATATTCTGCCCGAGGCCACTGTGGCACCCATGCTTAATGCTGACCCTGCATTGTATACTCTGCCTGAGCCCCCTGGGCACCCATGCTTAATGCTGACCCTGCATTGTTTACTCTGCCTGAGCCCCCTGGGCACCCATGCTTAATGCTGACCCTGCATTGTATACTCTGCCTGAGACCCCTGTGGCACCCATGCTTAATGCTGACCATGCATTGTATATTCTGCCTGAGCCACCTGTGGCACCCATGCTTAATGCTGACCCTGCATTGTTTCATCTGCCTGAGCCCCCTGGGCACCCATGCTTAATTCTGACCCTGCATTGTGTATTCTGCCTGAGCCCCCTGTGGCACCCATGCTTAATGCTGACCATGCACTGTATACTCTGCCTGATTCCCCTGTGGCACCCATGCTTAATTCTGACCCTGCATTGTATACTCTGCCTGAGCCCCCTGTGGCACCCATGCTTAATGCTGACCATGCACTGTATACTCTGCCTGAGCCCCCTGTGGCACCCATGCTTAATGCTGACCCTGCATTGTATATTCTGTCTGAGCCCCCTGTGGCACCCATGCTTAATGCAGACCCTGCATTGTATACTCTGCCTGAGCCACCTGTGGCACCCATGCTTAATGTTGACCCTGCATTGTATGTTCTGCCCGAGGCCACTGTGGCACCCATGCTTAATGCTGACCCTGCATTGTATACTCTGCCTGAGCCCCCTGTGGCACCCATGCTTAATGCTGACACTGCATTGTGTATTCTGCCTGAGCCCCCTGTGGCACCCATGCTTAATGCTGACCCTGCATTGTTTACTCTGCCTGAGCTCCCCGTGGCACCCATGCTTAATGCTGACCCTGCATTGTATACTCTGCCTGAGCCCCCTGTGGCACCCATGCTTAAAGCTGACCCTGCATTGTTTACTCTGCCTGAGCCCCCTGGGCACCCTTGCTCAATGCTGACCCTGCATTGTATACTCTGCCTGAGACCCCTGTGGCACCCATGCTTAATGCTGACCCTGTATTGTATACTCTGCCTGAGCCCCCTGGGCACCCATGCTTAATGCTGACCCTGCATTGTTTACTCTGCCTGAGCCCCCTGGGCACCCATGCTTAATGCTGACCCTGCATTGTATACTCTGCCTGAGCCCCATGTGGCACCCATGCTTAATTCTGACCCTGCATTGTGTTTTCTGCCTGAGCCCCCTGTGGCACCCATGCTTAATGCTGACCCTGCATTGTATATTCTGCCTGAGCCCCCTGTGGCACCCATGCTTAATGCTGACCCTGCATTGTATACTCTGCCTGAGGCCCCTGTGGCACCCGTGCTTAATTCTGACCCTACATTGTGTATTCTGCCTGAGCCCCCTGTGGCACCCATGCTTAATGTTGACCCTGCATTGTATATTCTGCCCGAGGCCACTGTGGCACCCATGCTTAATGCTGACCCTGCATTGTATACTCTGCCTGAGCCCCCTGGGCACCCATGCTTAATGCTGACCCTGCATTGTTTACTCTGCCTGAGCCCCCTGGGCACCCATGCTTAATGCTGACCCTGCATTGTTTACTCTGCCTGAGCCCCCTGGGCACCCATGCTTAATGCTGACCCTGCATTGTATACTCTGCCTGAGACCCCTGTGGCACCCATGCTTAATGCTGACCATGCATTGTATATTCTGCCTGAGCCACCTGTGGCACCCATGCTTAATGCTGACCCTGCATTGTTTCATCTGCGTGAGCCCCCTGGGCACCCATGCTTAATTCTGACCCTGCATTGTGTATTCTGCCTGAGCCCCCTGTGGCACCCATGCTTAATGCTGACCATGCACTGTATACTCTGCCTGAGCCCCCTGTGGCACCCATGCTTAATTCTGACCCTGCATTGTATACTCTGCCTGAGCCCCCTGTGGCACCCATGCTTAATGCTGACCATGCACTGTATACTCTGCCTGAGCCCCCTGTGGCACCCATGCTTAATGCTGACCCTGCATTGTATATTCTGTCTGAGCCCCCTGTGGCACCCATGCTTAATGCAGACCCTGCATTGTATACTCTGCCTGAGCCACCTGTGGCACCCATGCTTAATGCTGACCCTGAATTGTATACGCTGCCTGAGCCCCCTGTGGCACCCATGCTTAATGCTGATCCTGCATTGTATACTCTGCCTGAGCCCCTGCGGCACCCATGCTCAATGCTGACCCTGCATTGTATACTCTGCCTGAGCCCACTGTGGCACCCATGCTCATGCTGACCCTGCATTGTATACTCTGCTTGGGCCCACTGTGGCACCCCCCTGTGGCACCCATGCTTTATGCTGACCCTGCATTGTATACTCTGTCTGAGCCCCTTGTGGCACCCATGCTTAATGCTGACCCTGCATTGTATACTCTGCCTGAGCCCCTGTGGCACCCATGCTCAATGCTGACCCTGCATTGTATACTCTGCCTGAGCCCCCTGTGGCACCCATGCTTAATGCTGACCCTGCATTGTATACTCTGCCTGAGCCCCCTGCGGCACCCATGCTTACTGCTGACACTGCATTGTATACTCTGCCTGAGCCCCATGTGGCACCCATGCTTAATTATGACCCTGCATTGTGTATTCTGCCTGAGCCCCCTGTGGCACCCATGCTTAATGCTGACCCTGCATTGTATACTCTGCCTGAGCCCCTGTGGCACCCATGCTCAATGCTGACCTTGCATTGTATACTCTGCCTGAGCCCCCTGTGGCACCCATGCTTAATGCTGACCCTGCATTGTATAATCTGCCTGAGCCCCCTGTGGCACCCATGCTCAATGCTGACCCTGCATTGTATACTCTGCCTGAGCCCCCTGTGGCACCCATGCTTAATGCAGACCCTGCATTGTATATTCTGCCTGAGCCACCTGTGGCACCCATTCTTAATGCTGACCCTGCATTGTATACTCTGCCTGAGCCCCCTGTGGCACCCATGCTTAATGCTGACCATGCATTGTATAATCTGCCTGAGCCCCCTGTGGCACCCATGCTTAATGCTGACCCTGCATTGTATACTCTGCCTGAGCCCCCTGTGGCACCCATGCTTACTGCTGACCCTGCATTGTATACTCTGCCTGAGCCCCATGTGGCACCCATGCTTAATTCTGACCCTGCATTGTGTATTCTGCCTGAGCCCCCTGTGGCACCCATGCTTAATGCTGACCCTGCATTGTATACTCTGCCTGAGCCCCCTGTGGCACCCATGCTTAATGTTGACCCTGCATTGTATATTCTGCCCGAGGCCACTGTGGCACCCATGCTCAATGCTGACCCTGCATTGTATACTCTGCCTGAGCCCCCTGCGGCACCCATGCTTAATGCTGACCCTGCATTGTACTCTCTGCCTGAGCCCCCTGTGGCACCCATGCTTAATGCTGACCCTGCATTGTACTCTCTGCCTGAGGACCCTGTGGCACCCATGCTTAATGCTGACCCTGCATTGTATACTCTGCCTGAGCCCCCTGTGACATACTCTGCCTGAGCCCCCTGTGGCATACTCTGACTGAGCCCCCTGTGGCACCCATGCTTAATGTTGACCCTGCATTGTATACTCTGCCTGAGCCCCCTGTGGCACCCATGCTTAATGCTGACCCTGCATTGTACACTCTGCCTGAGCCCCCTGTGGCACCCATGCTTAATGCTGACCCTGAATTGTATACTCTGCCTAAGCCCCCTGTGGCACCCATGCTTAATGCTGACCCTGCATTGTATACTCTGCCTGAGCCCCCTGTGGCACCCATGCTTAATGCTGACCATGCATTGTATACTCTTCCTGAGCCCCCTGCGGCACCCATGCTTAATGCTGACCCTGCATTGTACTCTCTGCCTGAGTCCCCTGCGGCACCCATGCTTAATGCTGACCCTGCATTGTACACTCTACCTGAGCCCCCTGTGGCACCCATGCTTAATGCTGACCCTACATTGTATACTCTGCCTGAGCCCCCTGTGGCACCCATGCTTAATGCTGACCCTGCATTGTATACTCTGCCTGAGCCCCTTGTGGCACCCATGCTTAATGCTGACCCTGCATTGTATACTCTGCCTGAGCCCCCTGTGGCACCCATGCTTAATGCTGACCATGCATTGTATACTCTGCCTGAGCCCCCTTGTGGCACCCATGCTTAATGCTGACCCTGCATTGTATACTCTGCCTGAGCCCCCTGTGGCACCCATGCTTAATGCTGACCATGCATTGTATAATCTGCCTGAGCCCCCTGTGGCACCCATGCTTAATGCTGACCCTGCATTGTATACTCTGCCTGAGCCCCCTGTGGCACCCATGCTTACTGCTGACCCTGCATTGTATAATCTGCCTGAGCCCCCTGTGGCACCCATGCTCAATGCTGACCCTGCATTGTATACTCTGCCTGAGCCCCCTGTGGCACCCATGCTTAATGCTGACCCTGCATTGTATACTCTGCCTGAGCCCCCTGTGGCACCCATGCTTAATGCTGACCATGCATTGTATAATCTGCCTGAGCCCCCTGTGGCACCCATGCTTAATGCTGACCCTGCATTGTATACTCTGCCTGAGCCCCCTGTGGCACCCATGCTTACTGCTGACCCTGCATTGTATAATCTGCCTGAGCCCCCTGTGGCACCCATGCTCAATGCTGACCCTGCATTGTATACTCTGCCTGAGCCCCCTGTGGCACCCATGCTTAATGCTGACCCTGCATTGTATACTCTGCCTGAGCCCCCTGTGGCACCCATGCTTAATGCTGACCATGCATTGTATAATCTGCCTGAGCCCCCTGTGGCACCCATGCTTAATGCTGACCCTGCATTGTATACTCTGCCTGAGCCCCCTGTGGCACCCATGCTTACTGCTGACCCTGCATTGTATAATCTGCCTGAGCCCCCTGTGGCACCCATGCTCAATGCTGACCCTGCATTGTATACTCTGCCTGAGCCCCCTGTGGCACCCATGCTTAATGCAGACCCTGCATTGTATATTCTGCCTGAGCCACCTGTGGCACTCATGCTTAATGCTGACCCTGCATTGTATACTCTGCCTGAGCCCCCTGTGGCACCCATGCTTAATGCTGACCATGCATTGTATAATCTGCCTGAGCCCCCTGTGGCACCCATGCTTAATGCTGACCCTGCATTGTATACTCTGCCTGAGCCCCCTGTGGCACCCATGCTTACTGCTGACCCTGCATTGTATACTCTGCCTGAGCCCCATGTGGCACCCATGCTTAATTCTGACCCTGCATTGTGTATTCTGCCTGAGCCCCCTGTGGCACCCATGCTTAATGCTGACCCTGCATTGTATACTCTGCCTGAGCCCCCTGTGGCACCCATGCTTAATGTTGACCCTGCATTGTATATTCTGCCCGAGGCCACTGTGGCACCCATGCTCAATGCTGACCCTGCATTGTATACTCTGCCTGAGCCCCCTGCGGCACCCATGCTTAATGCTGACCCTGCATTGTACTCTCTGCCTGAGCCCCCTGTGGCACCCATGCTTAATGCTGACCCTGCATTGTACTCTCTGCCTGAGGACCCTGTGGCACCCATGCTTAATGCTGACCCTGCATTGTATACTCTGCCTGAGCCCCCTGTGGCATACTCTGCCTGAGCCCCCTGTGGCATACTCTGACTGAGCCCCCTGTGGCACCCATGCTTAATGTTGACCCTGCATTGTATACTCTGCCTGAGCCCCCTGTGGCACCCATGCTTAATGCTGACCCTGCATTGTACACTCTGCCTGAGCCCCCTGTGGCACCCATGCTTAATGCTGACCCTGAATTGTATACTCTGCCTAAGCCCCCTGTGGCACCCATGCTTAATGCTGACCCTGCATTGTATACTCTGCCTGAGCCCCCTGTGGCACCCATGCTTAATGCTGACCATGCATTGTATACTCTTCCTGAGCCCCCTGCGGCACCCATGCTTAATGCTGACCCTGCATTGTACTCTCTGCCTGAGTCCCCTGCGGCACCCATGCTTAATGCTGACCCTGCATTGTACACTCTACCTGAGCCCCCTGTGGCACCCATGCTTAATGCTGACCCTACATTGTATACTCTGCCTGAGCCCCCTGTGGCACCCATGCTTAATGCTGACCCTGCATTGTATACTCTGCCTGAGCCCCTTGTGGCACCCATGCTTAATGCTGACCCTGCATTGTATACTCTGCCTGAGCCCCCTGTGGCACCCATGCTTAATGCTGACCATGCATTGTATACTCTGCCTGAGCCCCCTTGTGGCACCCATGCTTAATGCTGACCCTGCATTGTATACTCTGCCTGAGCCCCCTGTGGCACCCATGCTTAATGCTGACCATGCATTGTATACTCTGCCTGAGCCCCCTGTGGCACCCATGCTTAATGCTGACCCTGCATTGTATACTCTGCCTGAGCCCCCTGTGGCACCCATGCTTAATGCTGACCCTGCATTGTACTCTCTGCCTGAACCCCCTGTGGCACCCATGCTTAATGCTGACCATGCATTGTATAATCTGCCTGAGCCCCCTTGTGGCACCCGTGCTTAATGCTGACCCTGCATTGTACACTCTTCCTGAGCCTCCTGTGGCACCCATGTTTAATTCTGACCCTGCATTGTACTCTCTGCCTGAGCCCCCTGTGGCACCCATGCTTAATGTTGACCCTGCATTGTATACTCTGCCTGAGCCCCTGTGGCACCCATGCTCAATGCTGACCTTGCATTGTATACTCTGCCTGAGCCCCCTATGGCACCCATGCTTAATGCTGGCCCTGCATTGTATACTCTGCCTGAGCCCCTGTGGCACCCATGCTCAACGCTGACCCTGCATTGTATACTCTGCCTGAGCCCCCTGTGGCACCCATGCTTAATGCTGACCCTGCATTGTATACTCTGCCTGAGCCCCCTGTGGCACCCATGCTTACTGCTGACCCTGCATTGTATACTCTGCCTGAGCCCCATGTGGCACCCATGCTTAATTCTGACCCTGCATTGTGTATTCTGCCTGAGCCCCCTGTGGCACCCATGCTTAATGCTGACCCTGCATTGTATACTCTGCCTGAGCCCCTGTGGCACCCATGCTCAATGCTGACCTTGCATTGTATACTCTGCCTGAGCCCCCTGTGGCACCCATGCTTAATGCTGACCCTGCATTGTATAATCTGCCTGAGCCCCCTGTGGCACCCATGCTCAATGCTGACCCTGCATTGTATACTCTGCCTGAGCCCCCTGTGACACCCATGCTTAATGCTGACCCTGCATTGTATACTCTGTCTGAGCCCCCTGTGGCACCCATGCTCAATGCTGACCCTGCATTGTATACGCTGCCTGAGCCCCCTGTGGCACCCATGCCTAATTCTGACCCTGCATTGTGTATTCTGCCTGAACCACCTGTGGCACCCATGCTTAATGCAGACCCTGCATTGTATACTCTGCCTGAGCCACCTGTGGCACCCATGCTTAATGTTGACCCTGCATTGTATACTCTGCCTGAGCCCCCTTGTGGCACCCATGCTTAATGCTGACCCTGCATTGTATACTCTGCCTGAGCCCCCTGTGGCACCCATGCTTAATGCTGACCATGCATTGTATAATCTGCCTGAGCCCCCTGTGGCACCCATGCTTAATGCTGACCCTACATTGTATACTCTGCCTGAGCCCCCTGTGGCACCCATGCTTAATGCTGACCATGCATTGTATACTCTGCCTGAGCCCCCTTGTGGCACCCATGCTTAATGCTGACCCTGCATTGTATACTCTGCCTGAGCCCCCTGTGGCACCCATGCTTAATGCTGACCATGCATTGAATAATCTGCCTGAGCCCCCTGTGGCACCCATGCTTAATGCTGACCCTGCATTGTACTCTCTGCCTGAGCCCCCTGTGGCACCCATGCTTAATGCTGACCATGCATTGTATAATCTGCCTGAGCCCCCTGTGGCACCCATGCTTAATGCTGACCCTACATTGTATACTCTGCCTGAGCCCCCTGTGGCACCCATGCTTAATGCTGACCCTGCATTGTATACTCTGCCTGAGCCCCTTGTGGCACCCATGCTTAATGCTGACCCTGCATTGTATACTCTGCCTGAGCCCCCTGTGGCACCCATGCTTAATGCTGACCATGCGTTGTATAATCTGCCCGAGCCCCCTGTGGCACCCATGCTTACTGCTGACCCTGCATTGTATACTCTGCCTGAGCCCCATGTGGCACCCATGCTTAATTCTGACCCTGCATTGTGTATTCTGCCTGAGCCCCCTGTGGCACCCATGCTTAATGTTGACCCTGCATTGTATATTATGCCCGAGGCCACTGTGGCACCCATGCTTAATGCAGACCCTGCATTGTATACTCTGCCTGATCCCCCTGTGGCACCCATGCTTAATGCTGACACTGCATTGCATACTCTGCCTGAGCCTCCTGTGGCACCCATGCTTAATGCTGACCCTGCATTGTACTCTCTGCCTGAGCCCCCTGTGGCACCCATGCTTAATGCTGACCCTGCATTGTATACTCTGCCTGAGCCCCCTGTGGCATACTCTGCCTGAGCCCCCTGTGCCACCCATGCTCAATGCTGACCCTGAATTGTATATTCTGCCTGAGCCCCCTGTGGCACCCATGCTTAATGCTGACCCTGCATTGTATACTCTGCCTGAGCCCCCTGTGGCACCCATGCTTAATGCTGACCCTGCATTGTATACTCTGCCTGCGACCCCTGTGGCACCCATGCTCAATGCTGACCCTGCATTGTATACTCTGCTTGAGCCCCCCTGCAGCACCCATGCTTAATGCTGACCCTGCATTGTATACTCTGCCTGAGCCCACTGTGGCACCCATGCTCATGCTGACCCTGCATTGTATACTCTGCCTGAGCCCCCTGCGGCACCAATGCTTAATGCTGACCATCCATTGTACTCTCTGCCTGAGGCACCTGTGGCACCCATGCTTAATGCTGACCCTGCATTGTATACTCTGCCTGAGCCCCCTGCGGCACCCATGCTTAATGCTGACCCTGCATTGTACTCTCTGCCTGAGCCCCCTGCGGCACCCATGCTTAATGCTGACCCTGCATTGTATACTCTGCCTGAGCCCCCTGGGCACCCATGCTTAATGCTGACCCTGCATTGTTTACTCTGCCTGAGCCCCCTGGGCACCCATGCTTAATGCTGACCCTGCATTGTTTACTCTGCCTGAGCCCCCTGGGCACCCATGCTTAATGCTGACCCTGCATTGTTTACTCTGCCTGAGCCCCCTGGGCACCCATGCTTAATGCTGACCCTGCATTGTATACTCTGCCTGAGCCCCATGTGACACCCATGCTTAATTCTGACCCTGATTTGTGTTTTCTGCCTGATCCCCCTGTGGCACCCATGCTTAATGCTGACCCTGCATTGTGTATTCTGCCTGAGCCCCTTGTGGCACCCATGCTTAATGTTGACCCTGCATTGTATATTCTGCCCGAGGCCACTGTGGCACCCATGCTTAATGCTGACCCTGCATTGTATACTCTGACTGAGCCCCCTGTGGCACCCATGCTTAATGTTGACCCTGCATTGTATACTCTGCC
Organism: Ambystoma mexicanum; assembly: GCF_040938575.1. Taxonomy (NCBI): domain Eukaryota; kingdom Metazoa; phylum Chordata; class Amphibia; order Caudata; family Ambystomatidae; genus Ambystoma; species Ambystoma mexicanum. The sequence continues at coordinate 1,715,177,369 of NC_090929.1, read as the reverse complement.
TGAGCCCCATGTGGCACCCATGCTTAATTCTGACCCTGCATTGTGTATTCTGCCTGAGCCCCCTGTGGCACCCATGCTTAATGTTGACCCTGCATTGTATATTATGCCCGAGGCCACTGTGGCACCCATGCTTAATGCTGACCCTGCATTGTATACTCTGCCTGAGCCCCCTGTGGCACCCATGCTTAATGCTAACCCTGCATTGTATACTCTGCCTGAGCCCCCTGTGGCACCCATGCTTAATGCTGACCCTGCATTGTACTCTCTGCCTGAGCCCCCTGTGGCACCCATGCTTAATGCTGACCCTGAATTGTATATTCTGCCTGAGCCCCCTGTGGCACCCATGCTTAATGCTGACCCTGCATTGTATACTCTGCCTGAGCCCCCTGTGGCACCCATGCTTAATGCTGACCCTGCATTGTTTACTCTGCCTGAGCCCCCTGGGCACCCATGCTTAATGCTGACCCTGCATTGTATACTCTGCCTGAGCCCACTGTGGCACCCATGCTCATGCTGACCCTGCATTGTATACTCTGCCTGAGCCCCCTGCGGCACCAATGCTTAATGCTGACCATGCATTGTACTCTCTGCCTGAAGCACCTGTGGCACCCATGCTTAATGCTGACCCTGCATTGTATACTCTGCCTGAGCCCCCTGCGGCACCCATGCTTAATGCTGACCCTGCATTGTATACTCTGCCTGAGCCCCCTTTGGCATCCATGCTTAATGCTGACCCTGAATTGTATACTCTGCCTGAGCCCCCTGTGGCACCCATGCTTAATGCTGACCCTGCATTGTATACTCTGCCTGAGGCCCCTTTGGCATCCATGCTTAATGCTGACCCTGAATTGTATACTCTGCCAGAGCCCCCTGTGGCACCCATGCTTAATGCTGACCCTGCATTGTATACTCTGCCTGAGACCCCTGTGGCACCCATGCTTAATGCTGACCCTGCATTGTATACTCTGCCTGAGCCCCATGTGGCACCCATGCTTAATTCTGACCCTGCATTGTGTTTTCTGCCTGATCCCCCTGTGGCACCCATGCTTAATGCTGACCCTGCATTGTGTATTCTGCCTGAGCCCCTTGTGGCACCCATGCTTAATGTTGACCCTGCATTGTATATTCTGCCCGAGGCCACTGTGGCACCCATGCTTAATGCTGACCCTGCATTGTATACTCTGACTGAGCCCCCTGTGGCACCCATGCTTAATGTTGACCCTGCATTGTATACTCTGCCTGAGCCCCATGTGGCACCCATGCTTAATTCTGACCCTGCATTGTGTATTCTGCCTGAGCCCCCTGTGGCACCCATGCTTAATGTTGACCCTGCATTGTATATTATGCCCGAGGCCACTGTGGCACCCATGCTTAATGCTGACCCTGCATTGTATACTCTGCCTGAGCCCCCTGTGGCACCCATGCTTAATGCTAACCCTGCATTGTATACTCTGCCTGAGCCCCCTGTGGCACCCATGCTTAATGCTGACCCTGCATTGTACTCTCTGCCTGAGCCCCCTGTGGCACCCATGCTTAATGCTGACCCTGAATTGTATATTCTGCCTGAGCCCCCTGTGGCACCCATGCTTAATGCTGACCCTGCATTGTATACTCTGCCTGAGCCCCCTGTGGCACCCATGCTTAATGCTGACCCTGCATTGTTTACTCTGCCTGAGCCCCCTGGGCACCCATGCTTAATGCTGACCCTGCATTGTATACTCTGCCTGAGCCCACTGTGGCACCCATGCTCATGCTGACCCTGCATTGTATACTCTGCCTGAGCCCCCTGCGGCACCAATGCTTAATGCTGACCATGCATTGTACTCTCTGCCTGAAGCACCTGTGGCACCCATGCTTAATGCTGACCCTGCATTGTATACTCTGCCTGAGCCCCCTGCGGCACCCATGCTTAATGCTGACCCTGCATTGTATACTCTGCCTGAGCCCCCTTTGGCATCCATGCTTAATGCTGACCCTGAATTGTATACTCTGCCTGAGCCCCCTGTGGCACCCATGCTTAATGCTGACCCTGCATTGTATACTCTGCCTGAGGCCCCTTTGGCATCCATGCTTAATGCTGACCCTGAATTGTATACTCTGCCAGAGCCCCCTGTGGCACCCATGCTTAATGCTGACCCTGCATTGTATACTCTGCCTGAGACCCCTGTGGCACCCATGCTTAATGCTGACCCTGCATTGTATACTCTGCCTGGGCCCCCTGTGGCACCCATGCTTATTGCTGACCCTGCACTGTATTCTCTGCCTGAGCCCCATGTGGCACCCATGATTAATTCTGACCCTGCATTGTGTATTCTGCCTGAGCCCCCTGTGGCACCCATGCTTAATGTTGACCCTGCATTGTATATTCTGCCCGAGGCCACTGTGGCACCCATGCTTAATGCTGACCCTGCATTGTATACTCTGCCTGAGCCCCCTGTGGCACCCATGCTTAATGCTGACACTGCATTGTGTATTCTGCCTGAGCCCCCTGTGGCACCCATGCTTAATGCTGACCCTGAATTGTATACGCTGCCTGAGCCCCCTGTGGCACCCATGCTTAATGCTGACCCTGCATTGTATACTCTGCCTGAGCCCCTGTGGCACCCATGCTCAATGCTGACCTTGCATTGTATACTCTGCCTGAGCCCCCTGTGGCACCCATGCTTAATGCTGACCCTGCATTGTATAATCTGCCTGAGCCCCCTGTGGCACCCATGCTCAATGCTGACCCTGCACTGTATACTCTGCCTGAGCCCCCTGTGACACCCATGCTTAATGCTGACCCTGCATTGTATACTCTGTCTGAGCCCCCTGTGGCACCCATGCTCAATGCTGACCCTGCATTGTATACGCTGCCTGAGCCCCCTGTGGCACCCATGCCTAATTCTGACCCTGCATTGTGTATTCTGCCTGAACCACCTGTGGCACCCATGCTTAATGCAGACCCTGCATTGTATACTCTGCCTGAGCCACCTGTGGCACCCATGCTTAATGTTGACCCTGCATTGTATACTCTGCCTGAGCCCCCTTGTGGCACCCATGCTTAATGCTGACCCTGCATTGTATACTCTGCCTGAGCCCCCTGTGGCACCCATGCTTAATGCTGACCATGCATTGTATAATCTGCCTGAGCCCCCTGTGGCACCCATGCTTAATGCTGACCCTACATTGTATACTCTGCCTGAGCCCCCTGTGGCACCCATGCTTAATGCTGACCATGCATTGTATACTCTGCCTGAGCCCCCTTGTGGCACCCATGCTTAATGCTGACCCTGCATTGTATACTCTGCCTGAGCCCCCTGTGGCACCCATGCTTAATGCTGACCATGCATTGAATAATCTGCCTGAGCCCCCTGTGGCACCCATGCTTAATGCTGACCCTGCATTGTACTCTCTGCCTGAGCCCCCTGTGGCACCCATGCTTAATGCTGACCATGCATTGTATAATCTGCCTGAGCCCCCTGTGGCACCCATGCTTAATGCTGACCCTACATTGTATACTCTGCCTGAGCCCCCTGTGGCACCCATGCTTAATGCTGACCCTGCATTGTATACTCTGCCTGAGCCCCTTGTGGCACCCATGCTTAATGCTGACCCTGCATTGTATACTCTGCCTGAGCCCCCTGTGGCACCCATGCTTAATGCTGACCATGCGTTGTATAATCTGCCCGAGCCCCCTGTGGCACCCATGCTTACTGCTGACCCTGCATTGTATACTCTGCCTGAGCCCCATGTGGCACCCATGCTTAATTCTGACCCTGCATTGTGTATTCTGCCTGAGCCCCCTGTGGCACCCATGCTTAATGTTGACCCTGCATTGTATATTATGCCCGAGGCCACTGTGGCACCCATGCTTAATGCAGACCCTGCATTGTATACTCTGCCTGAGCCCCCTGTGGCACCCATGCTTAATGCTGACACTGCATTGCATACTCTGCCTGAGCCTCCTGTGGCACCCATGCTTAATGCTGACCCTGCATTGTACTCTCTGCCTGAGCCCCCTGTGGCACCCATGCTTAATGCTGACCCTGCATTGTATACTCTGCCTGAGCCCCCTGTGGCATACTCTGCCTGAGCCCCCTGTGCCACCCATGCTCAATGCTGACCCTGAATTGTATATTCTGCCTGAGCCCCCTGTGGCACCCATGCTTAATGCTGACCCTGCATTGTATACTCTGCCTGAGCCCCCTGTGGCACCCATGCTTAATGCTGACCCTGCATTGTATACTCTGCCTGCGACCCCTGTGGCACCCATGCTCAATGCTGACCCTGCATTGTATACTCTGCTTGAGCCCCCCTGCAGCACCCATGCTTAATGCTGACCCTGCATTGTATACTCTGCCTGAGCCCACTGTGGCACCCATGCTCATGCTGACCCTGCATTGTATACTCTGCCTGAGCCCCCTGCGGCACCAATGCTTAATGCTGACCATCCATTGTACTCTCTGCTTGAGGCACCTGTGGCACCCATGCTTAATGCTGACCCTGCATTGTATACTCTGCCTGAGCCCCCTGCGGCACCCATGCTTAATGCTGACCCTGCATTGTACTCTCTGCCTGAGCCCCCTGCGGCACCCATGCTTAATGCTGACCCTGCATTGTATACTCTGCCTGAGCCCCCTGGGCACCCATGCTTAATGCTGACCCTGCATTGTTTACTCTGCCTGAGCCCCCTGGGCACCCATGCTTAATGCTGACCCTGCATTGTTTACTCTGCCTGAGCCCCCTGGGCACCCATGCTTAATGCTGACCCTGCATTGTTTACTCTGCCTGAGCCCCCTGGGCACCCATGCTTAATGCTGACCCTGCATTGTATACTCTGCCTGAGCCCCATGTGGCACCCATGCTTAATTCTGACCCTGCATTGTGTTTTCTGCCTGATCCCCCTGTGGCACCCATGCTTAATGCTGACCCTGCATTGTGTATTCTGCCTGAGCCCCTTGTGGCACCCATGCTTAATGTTGACCCTGCATTGTATATTCTGCCCGAGGCCACTGTGGCACCCATGCTTAATGCTGACCCTGCATTGTATACTCTGACTGAGCCCCCTGTGGCACCCATGCTTAATGTTGACCCTGCATTGTATACTCTGCCTGAGCCCCATGTGGCACCCATGCTTAATTCTGACCCTGCATTGTGTATTCTGCCTGAGCCCCCTGTGGCACCCATGCTTAATGTTGACCCTGCATTGTATATTATGCCCGAGGCCACTGTGGCACCCATGCTTAATGCTGACCCTGCATTGTATACTCTGCCTGAGCCCCCTGTGGCACCCATGCTTAATGCTAACCCTGCATTGTATACTCTGCCTGAGCCCCCTGTGGCACCCATGCTTAATGCTGACCCTGCATTGTACTCTCTGCCTGAGCCCCCTGTGGCACCCATGCTTAATGCTGACCCTGAATTGTATATTCTGCCTGAGCCCCCTGTGGCACCCATGCTTAATGCTGACCCTGCATTGTATACTCTGCCTGAGCCCCCTGTGGCACCCATGCTTAATGCTGACCCTGCATTGTTTACTCTGCCTGAGCCCCCTGGGCACCCATGCTTAATGCTGACCCTGCATTGTATACTCTGCCTGAGCCCACTGTGGCACCCATGCTCATGCTGACCCTGCATTGTATACTCTGCCTGAGCCCCCTGTGGCACCAATGCTTAATGCTGACCATGCATTGTACTCTCTGCCTGAAGCACCTGTGGCACCCATGCTTAATGCTGACCCTGCATTGTATACTCTGCCTGAGCCCCCTGCGGCACCCATGCTTAATGCTGACCCTGCATTGTATACTCTGCCTGAGCCCCCTTTGGCATCCATGCTTAATGCTGACCCTGAATTGTATACTCTGCCTGAGCCCCCTGTGGCACCCATGCTTAATGCTGACCCTGCATTGTATACTCTGCCTGAGGCCCCTTTGGCATCCATGCTTAATGCTGACCCTGAATTGTATACTCTGCCAGAGCCCCCTGTGGCACCCATGCTTAATGCTGACCCTGCATTGTATACTCTGCCTGAGACCCCTGTGGCACCCATGCTTAATGCTGACCCTGCATTGTATACTCTGCCTGGGCCCCCTGTGGCACCCATGCTTATTGCTGACCCTGCACTGTATTCTCTGCCTGAGCCCCATGTGGCACCCATGATTAATTCTGACCCTGCATTGTGTATTCTGCCTGAGCCCCCTGTGGCACCCATGCTTAATGTTGACCCTGCATTGTATATTCTGCCCGAGGCCACTGTGGTCCCCATGCTTAATGCTGACCCTGCATTGTATACTCTGCCTGAGCCCCCTGTGGCACCCATGCTTAATGCTGACACTGCATTGTGTATTCTGCCTGAGCCCCCTGTGGCACCCATGCTTAATGCAGACCCTGCATTGTATACTCTGCCTGAGCCACCTGTGGCACCCATGCTTAATGCTGACCCTGAATTGTATACGCTGCCTGAGCCCCCTGTGGCACCCATGCTTAATGCTGACCCTGCATTGTATACTCTGCCTGAGCCCCTGCGGCACCCATGCTCAATGCTGACCCTGCATTGTATACTCTGCCTGAGCCCACTGTGGCACCCATGCTCATGCTGACCCTGAATTGTATACTCTGCTTGGGCCCACTGTGGCACCCCCCTGTGGCACCCATGTTTTATGCTGACCCTGCATTGTATACTCTGTCTGAGCCCCTTGTGGCACCCATGCTTAATGCTGACCCTGCATTGTATACTCTGCCTGAGCCCCTGTGGCACCCATGCTCAATGCTGACCCTGCATTGTATACTCTGCCTGAGCCCCCTGTGGCACCCATGCTTAATGCTGACCCTGCATTGTATACTCTGCCTGAGCCCCCTGTGGCACCCATGCTTACTGCTGACCCTGCATTGTATACTCTGCCTGAGCCCCATGTGGCACCCATGCTTAATTATGACCCTGCATTGTGTATTCTGCCTGAGCCCCCTGTGGCACCCATGCTTAATGCTGACCCTGCATTGTATACTCTGCCTGAGCCCCTGTGGCACCCATGCTCAATGCTGACCTTGCATTGTATACTCTGCCTGAGCCCCCTGTGGCACCCATGCTTAATGCTGACCCTGCATTGTATAATCTGCCTGAGCCCCCTGTGGCACCCATGCTTAATGTTGACCCTGCATTGTATACTCTGCCTGAGCCCCATGTGGCACCCATGCTTAATTCTGACCCTGCATTGTGTATTCTGCCTGAGCCCCCTGTGGCACCCATGCTTAATGTTGACCCTGCATTGTATATTATGCCCGAGGCCACTGTGGCACCCATGCTTAATGCTGACCCTGCATTGTATACTCTGCCTGAGCCCCCTGTGGCACCCATGCTTAATGCTAACCCTGCATTGTATACTCTGCCTGAGCCCCCTGTGGCACCCATGCTTAATGCTGACCCTGCATTGTACTCTCTGCCTGAGCCCCCTGTGGCACCCATGCTTAATGCTGACCCTGAATTGTATATTCTGCCTGAGCCCCCTGTGGCACCCATGCTTAATGCTGACCCTGCATTGTATACTCTGCCTGAGCCCCCTGTGGCACCCATGCTTAATGCTGACCCTGCATTGTTTACTCTGCCTGAGCCCCCTGGGCACCCATGCTTAATGCTGACCCTGCATTGTATACTCTGCCTGAGCCCACTGTGGCACCCATGCTCATGCTGACCCTGCATTGTATACTCTGCCTGAGCCCCCTGTGGCACCAATGCTTAATGCTGACCATGCATTGTACTCTCTGCCTGAAGCACCTGTGGCACCCATGCTTAATGCTGACCCTGCATTGTATACTCTGCCTGAGCCCCCTGCGGCACCCATGCTTAATGCTGACCCTGCATTGTATACTCTGCCTGAGCCCCCTTTGGCATCCATGCTTAATGCTGACCCTGAATTGTATACTCTGCCTGAGCCCCCTGTGGCACCCATGCTTAATGCTGACCCTGCATTGTATACTCTGCCTGAGGCCCCTTTGGCATCCATGCTTAATGCTGACCCTGAATTGTATACTCTGCCAGAGCCCCCTGTGGCACCCATGCTTAATGCTGACCCTGCATTGTATACTCTGCCTGAGACCCCTGTGGCACCCATGCTTAATGCTGACCCTGCATTGTATACTCTGCCTGGGCCCCCTGTGGCACCCATGCTTATTGCTGACCCTGCACTGTATTCTCTGCCTGAGCCCCATGTGGCACCCATGATTAATTCTGACCCTGCATTGTGTATTCTGCCTGAGCCCCCTGTGGCACCCATGCTTAATGTTGACCCTGCATTGTATATTCTGCCCGAGGCCACTGTGGTCCCCATGCTTAATGCTGACCCTGCATTGTATACTCTGCCTGAGCCCCCTGTGGCACCCATGCTTAATGCTGACACTGCATTGTGTATTCTGCCTGAGCCCCCTGTGGCACCCATGCTTAATGCAGACCCTGCATTGTATACTCTGCCTGAGCCACCTGTGGCACCCATGCTTAATGCTGACCCTGAATTGTATACGCTGCCTGAGCCCCCTGTGGCACCCATGCTTAATGCTGACCCTGCATTGTATACTCTGCCTGAGCCCCTGCGGCACCCATGCTCAATGCTGACCCTGCATTGTATACTCTGCCTGAGCCCACTGTGGCACCCATGCTCATGCTGACCCTGAATTGTATACTCTGCTTGGGCCCACTGTGGCACCCCCCTGTGGCACCCATGTTTTATGCTGACCCTGCATTGTATACTCTGTCTGAGCCCCTTGTGGCACCCATGCTTAATGCTGACCCTGCATTGTATACTCTGCCTGAGCCCCTGTGGCACCCATGCTCAATGCTGACCCTGCATTGTATACTCTGCCTGAGCCCCCTGTGGCACCCATGCTTAATGCTGACCCTGCATTGTATACTCTGCCTGAGCCCCCTGTGGCACCCATGCTTACTGCTGACCCTGCATTGTATACTCTGCCTGAGCCCCATGTGGCACCCATGCTTAATTATGACCCTGCATTGTGTATTCTGCCTGAGCCCCCTGTGGCACCCATGCTTAATGCTGACCCTGCATTGTATACTCTGCCTGAGCCCCTGTGGCACCCATGCTCAATGCTGACCTTGCATTGTATACTCTGCCTGAGCCCCCTGTGGCACCCATGCTTAATGCTGACCCTGCATTGTATAATCTGCCTGAGCCCCCTGTGGCACCCATGCTCAATGCTGACCCTGCATTGTATACTCTGCCTGAGCCCCCTGTACACCCATGCTTAATGCAGACCCTGCATTGTATATTCTGCCTGAGCCACCTGTGGCACCCATGCTTAATGCTGACCCTGCATTGTATACTCTGCCTGAGCCCCCTGTGGCACCCATGCTTAATGCTGACCCTGCATTGTTTACTCTGCCTGAGCCCCCTGGGCACCCATGCTTAATGCTGACCCTGCATTGTATACTCTGCCTGAGCCCCATGTGGCATACATGCTTAATTCTGACCCTGCATTGTATACTCTGCCTGAGCCCCCTGTGGCACCCATGCTTAATGCTGACCCTGCATTGTATACTCTGCCTGAGCGCCCTGTGGCACCCATGCTTAATTCTGACCCTGCATTGTTTACTCTGCCTGAGCCCCCTGGGCACCCATGCTTAATGCTGACCCTGCATTGTATACTCTGCCTAAGCCCCATGTGGCATACATGCTCAATGCTGACCCTGCATTGTATACTCTGCCTGAGCCCCCTGCGGCACCCATGCTTAATGCTGACCCTGCATTGTACTCTCTGCCTGAGCCCCCTGTGGCACCCATGCTTAATGCTGACCCTGCATTGTACTCGCTGCCTGAGGACCCTGTGGCACCCATGCTTAATGCTGACCCTGCATTGTATACTCTGCCTGAGCCCCCTGTGGCACCCATGCTTAATGCTGACCCTGCATTGTATACTCTGCCTGAGCGCCCTGTGGCACCCATGCTTAATTCTGACCCTGCATTGTTTACTCTGCCTGAGCCCCCTGGGCACCCATGCTTAATGCTGACCCTGCATTGTATACTCTGCCTAAGCCCCATGTGGCATACATGCTCAATGCTGACCCTGCATTGTATACTCTGCCTGAGCCCCCTGCGGCACCCATGCTTAATGCTGACCCTGCATTGTACTCTCTGCCTGAGCCCCCTGTGGCACCCATGCTTAATGCTGACCCTGCATTGTACTCGCTGCCTGAGGACCCTGTGGCACCCATGCTTAATGCTGACCCTGCATTGTATACTCTGCCTGAGCCCCCTGTGGCATACTCTGCCTGAGCCCCCTGTGGCATACTCTGACTGAGCCCCCTGTGGCACCCATGCTTAATGTTGACCCTGCATTGTATACTCTGCCTGAGCCCCCTGTGGCACCCATGCTTAATGCTGACCCTGCATTGTACACTCTGCCTGAGCCCCCTGTGGCACCCATGCTTAATGCTGACCCTGAATTGTATACTCTGCCTGAGCCCCCTGTGGCACCCATGCTTAATGCTGACCCTGCATTGTATACTCTGCCTGAGCCCCCTGTGGCACCCATGCTCAATGCTGACCCTGCATTGTATACACTGCCTGAGACCCCTGTGGCACCCATGCGTAATTCTGACCCTGCATTGTGTATTCTGCCTGAACCACCTGTGGCACCCATGCTTAATGCAGACCCTGCATTGTATACTCTGCCTGAGCCACCTGTGGCACCCATGCTTAATGTTGACCCTGCATTGTATACTCTGCCTGAGCCCCCTTGTGGCACCCATGCTTAATGCTGACCCTGCATTGTATACTCTGCATGAGCCCCTTGTGGCACCCATGCTTAATGCTGACCCTGCATTGTATACTCTGCCTGAGCCCCCTGTGGCACCCATGCTTAATGCTGACCATGCATTGTATACTCTGCCTGAGCCCCCTTGTGGCACCCATGCTTAATGCTGACCCTGCATTGTATACTCTGCCTGAGCCCCCTGTGGCACCCATGCTTAATGCTGACCATGCATTGTATAATCTGCCTGAGCCCCCTGTGGCACCCATGCTTAATGCTGACCCTGCATTGTATACTCTGCCTGAGCCCCCTGTGGCACCCATGCTTACTGCTGACCCTGCATTGTATACTCTGCCTGAGCCCCCTGCGGCACCAATGCTTAATGCTGACCATGCATTGTATACTCTGCCTGAGCCCCCTGTGGCACCCATGCTTAAAGCTGACCCTGCATTGTATACTTTGCCTCAGCGCCCCCTGTGGCACCCATGCATAATGCTGATCCTGCATTTTACTCTCTGCCTGAGCCCCCTGTGTCACCCATGCTTAATGTTGACCCTGCATTGTATACTCTGCCTGAGCCCCTGTGGCACCCATGCTTAATGCTGAACCTGCATTGTATACTCTGCCTGAGCCCCCTGTGGCACCCATGTTTAATGCTGACCCTGCATTGTACTCTCTGCCTGAGCCCCCTGTGGCACCCATGCTTAATGTTGACCCTGCATTGTATACTCTGCCTGAGCCCCTGTGGCACCCATGCTCAATGCTGACCCTGCATTGTATACTCTGCCTGAGCCCCCTGTGGCACCCATGCTTAATGCTGACACTGCATTGTATACTCTGCCTGAGCGCCCTGTGGCACCCATGCTTAATGCTGACCCTGCATTGTATACTCTGCCTGAGTCCCCTGTGACACCCATGCTTAATGCTGACCTTGCATTGTATACTCTGCCTGAGCGCCCTGTGGCACCCATGCTTAATGCTGACCCTGCATTGTATACTCTGCCTGAGCACCCTGTGGCACCCATGCTTAAAGCTGACCCTGCATTCTATACTCTGCCTGAGCCCCCTGTGGCACCCATGCTTACTGCTGACCCTGCATTGTATACTCTGCCTGAGCCCCATGTGGCACCCATGCTTAATTCTGTCCCTGCATTGTGTATTCTGCCTGAGCCACCTGTGGCACCCATGCTTAATGTTGACCCTGCATTGTATATTTTGCCCGAGGCCACTGTGGCACCCATGCTTAATGCTGACCCTGCATTGTATACTCTGCCCGAGCCCACTGTGGCACCCGTGCTTAATGCTAACACTGCATTGTGTATTCTGCCTGAGCCCCCTGTGCCACCCTTGCTTAATGCTGACGCTGCATTGTATACTCTGCCTGAGCCCACTGTGGCACCCATGCTTAATGCTGACCCTGCATTGTATACTCTGCCTGAGCCCCATTTGGCACCCATGCGTAATGCTGACCCTGCATTGTTTACTCTGCCTGAGCCCCCTGTGGCACCCATGCTTAATGCTGACCCTGCATTGTATACTCTGCCTGAGCTCCCTGTGCCACCCTTGCTTAATGCTGACCCTGCATTGTATACTCTGCCTGAGCCCCCTGTGGCACCCATGCTTAATGCTGACCTTGCATTGTATACTCTGCCTGAGCCCCCTGTGGCACCCATGCTTAATGCTGACCCTGCATTGTATACTCTGCCTGAGCCCCCTGTGGCACCCATGTTTAATGCTGACCCTGCATTGTACTCTCTGCCTGAGCCCCCTGTGGCACCCATGCTTAATGTTGACCCTGCATTGTATACTCTGCCTGAGCCCCTGTGGCACCCATGCTTAATACTGACCCCGAATTGTATACTCTGCCTGAGCACCCTGTGGCACCCATGCTTAAAGCTGACCCTGCATTCTATACTCTGCCTGAGCCCCCTGTGGCACCCATGCTTACTGCTGACCCTGCATTGTATACTCTGCCTGAGCCCCATGTGGCACCCATGCTTAATTCTGTCCCTGCATTGTGTATTCTGCCTGAGCCCCCTGTGGCACCCATGCTTAATGTTGACCCTGCATTGTATATTCTGCCCGAGGCCACTGTGGCACCCATGCTTAATGCTGACCCTGCATTGTATACTCTCCCCGAGCCCCCTGTGGCACCCGTGCTTAATGCTAACACTGCATTGTGTATTCTGCCTGAGCCCCCTGTGCCACCCTTGCTTAATGCTGACCCTGCATTGTATACTCTGCCTGAGCCCATTGTGGCACCCATGCTTAATGCTGACCCTGCATTGTATACTCTGCCTGAGCCCCATTTGGCACCCATGCGTAATTCTGACCCTGCATTGTGTATTCTGCCTGAGCCCCCTGTGGCACCCATGCTCAATGCTGACCCTGCATTTTACTCTCTGCCCGAGCCCCCTGTGGCACCCATGCTTAATGTTGACCCTGCATTGTATACTCTGCCTGAGCCCCTGTGGCACCCATGCTCAATGCTGACACTGCATTGTATACTCTGCCTGAGCCCCCTGTGGCAGCTGTGCTTAATGCTGACCCTGCATTGTATACTCTGCCTGAGCCCCATGTGGCACCCATGCTTAATTCTGATCCTGCATTGTGTATTCTGCCTGAGCCCCCTGTGGCACCCATGCTTAATGTTGACCCTGCATTGTATATTCTGCCCGAGGCCACTGTGGCACCCAAGCTTAACGCTGACCCTGCATTGTATACTCTGGCTGAGCCCACCGTGGCACCCATGCTTAATGCTGACACTGCATTGTGTATTCTGCCTGAGCCCCATGTGGCACCCATGCTTAATGCTGACCCTGCATTGTATACTCTGCCTGAGCCCACTGTGGCACCCATGCTTAATGCTGACCCTGCATTGTATATTCTGCCTCAGCCCCCTGTGGCACCCATGCTTAATGCTGACCCTGCATTGTTTACTCTGCCTGAGCCCCCTGTGGCACCCATGCTTAATGCTGACCCTGCATTGTATACTCTGCCTGAGCCCCATGTGGCACCCATGCGTAATTCTGACCCTGCATTGTATTCTGCCTGAGCCCCCTGTGGCACCCATGCTTAATGCTGACCCTGCATTGTATATTCTGCCTGAGACCCCTGTGGCACCCATGCTTAATGCTGACCCTGCATTGTACTCTCTGCCTGAGCCCCCTGTGGCACCCATGCTTAATGCTGACCCTGCATTGTTTACTCTGCCTGAGCCCCCTGTGGCACCCACGCTTAATGATGACCCTGCATTGTATACTCTGCCTGAGCCCCATGTGGCACCCATGCTTAATGCTGACCCTGCATTGTATACTCTGCCTGTGCCCCCTGTGGCACCCATGCTTAATGCTGACCCTGCATTGTATACTCTGCCTGAGCCCCTTGTGGCACCCATGCTTAATGCTGACCCTGCATTGTATACTCTGCCTGAGCCCCCTGTGGCACCCATGCTTAATGCTGACCATGCATTGTATAATCTGCCTGAGCCCCCTGTGGCACCCATGCTTAATGCTGACCCTACATTGTATACTCTGCCTGAGCCCCCTGTGGCACCCATGCTTAATGCTGACCCTGCATTGTATACTCTGCCTGAGCCCCTTGTGGCACCCATGCTTAATGCTGACCCTGCATTGTATACTCTGCCTGAGCCCCCAGTGGCACCCATGCTTAATGCTGGCCCTGCATTGTATACTCTGCCTGAGCCCCTGTGGCACCCATGCCCAATGCTGACCCTGCATTGTATACTCTGCCTGAGCCCCCTGTGGCACCCATGCTTAATGCTGACCCTGCATTGTATACTCTGCCTGAGACCCTGTGGCACCCATGCTTACTGCTGATCCTGCATTGTATACTCTGCCTGAGCCCCATGTGGCACCCATGATTAATTCTGACCCTGCATTGTGTATTCTGCCCGAGCCCCCTGTGGTACCCATGCTTAATGCTGACCCTACATTGTATACTCTGCCTGAGCCCACTGTGGCACCCATGCTTAATGCTGACCCTGCATTGTATACTCTGCCTGAGCCCCCTGTGGCACCCATGCTTAATGTTGACCCTGCATTGTATACTCTGCCTGAGCCCCCTGTGGCACCCATGCTTAATGCTGGCCCTGCATTGTATACTCTGCCTGAGCCCCTGTGGCACCCATGCCCAATGCTGACCCTGCATTGTATACTCTGCCTGAGCCCCCTGTGGCACCCATGCTTAATGCTGACCCTGCATTGTATACTCTGCCTGAGCCCCCTGTGGCACCCATGCTTACTGCTGACCCTGCATTGTATACTCTGCCTGAGCCCCATGTGGCACCCATGCTTAATTCTGACCCTGCATTGTGTATTCTGCCTGAGCCCCCTGTGGCACCCATGCTTAATGTTGACCCTGCATTGTATATTATGCCCGAGGCCACTGTGGCACCCATGCTTAATGCTGACCCTGCATTGTATACTCTGCCTGAGCCTCCTGTGGCACCCCAGCTTAATGCTGACCCTGCATTGTACTCTCTGCCTGAGCCCCCTGTGGCACCCATGCTTAATGCTGACACTGCATTGTATACTCTGCCTGAGCCCCCTGTGGCACCCATGCTTAATGCTGACCCTGCATTGTATACTCTGCCTGAGCCCCCTGTGGCATACTCTGCCTGAGCCCCCTGTGGCACCCATGCTTAAGGCTGACACTGCATTGTATACTCTGCCTGAGCCTCCTGTGGCACCCATGCTTAATGCTGACCCTGCATTGTACTCTCTGCCTGAGCCCCCTGTGGCACCCATGCTTAATGCTGACCATGCATTGTATAATCTGCCTGAGCCCCCTGTGGCACCCATGCTTAATGCTGACCCTACATTGTATACTCTGCCTGAGCCCCCTGTGGCACCCATGCTTAATGCTGACCCTGCATTGTATACTCTGCCTGAGCCCCTTGTGGCACCCATGCTTAATGCTGACCCTGCGTTGTATAATCTGCCCGAGCCCCCTGTGGCACCCATGCTTACTGCTGACCCTGCATTGTATACTCTGCCTGAGCCCCATGTGGCACCCATGCTTAATTCTGACCCTGCATTGTGTATTCTGCCTGAGCCCCCTGTGGCACCCATGCTTAATGTTGACCCTGCATTGTATATTATGCCCGAGGCCACTGTGGCACCCATGCTTAATGCTGACCCTGCATTGTATACTCTGCCTGAGCCCCCTGTGGCACCCATGCTTAATGCTGACACTGCATTGCATACTCTGCCTGAGCCTCCTGTGGCACCCATGCTTAATGCTGACCCTGCATTGTACTCTCTGCCTGAGCCCCCTGTGGCACCCATGCTTAATGCTGACCCTGCATTGTATACTCTGCTTGAGCCCCCTGTGGCATACTCTGCCTGAGCCCCCTGTGCCACCCATGCTCAATGCTGACCCTGAATTGTATATTCTGCCTGAGCCCCCTGTGGCACCCATGCTTAATGCTGACTCTGCATTGTATACTCTGCCTGAGCCCCCTGTGGCACCCATGCTTAATGCTGACCCTGCATTGTATACTCTGCCTGCGACCCCTGTGGCACCCATGCTCAATGCTGACCCTGCATTGTATACTCTGCTTGAGCCCCCCTGCAGCACCCATGCTTAATGCTGACCCTGCATTGTATACTCTGCCTGAGCCCACTGTGGCACCCATGCTCATGCTGACCCTGCATTGTATACTCTGCCTGAGCCCCCTGCGGCACCAATGCTTAATGCTGACCATCCATTGTACTCTCTGCCTGAGGCACCTGTGGCACCCATGCTTAATGCTGACCCTGCATTGTATACTCTGCCTGAGCCCCCTGCGGCACCCATGCTTAATGCTGACCCTGCATTGTACTCTCTGCCTGAGCCCCCTGCGGCACCCATGCTTAATGCTGACCCTGCATTGTATACTCTGCCTGAGCGCCCTGTGGCACCCATGCTTAATGCTGACCCTGCATTGTATACTCTGCCTGAGCACCCTGTGGCACCCATGCTTAAAGCTGACCCTGCATTCTATACTCTGCCTGAGCCCCCTGTGGCACCCATGCTTACTGCTGACCCTGCATTGTATACTCTGCCTGAGCCCCATGTGGCACCCATGCTTAATTCTGTCCCTGCATTGTGTATTCTGCCTGAGCCACCTGTGGCACCCATGCTTAATGTTGACCCTGCATTGTATATTCTGCCCGAGGCCACTGTGGCACCCATGCTTAATGCTGACCCTGCATTGTATACTCTGCCCGAGCCCACTGTGGCACCCGTGCTTAATGCTAACACTGCATTGTGTATTCTGCCTGAGCCCCCTGTGCCACCCTTGCTTAATGCTGACGCTGCATTGTATACTCTGCCTGAGCCCACTGTGGCACCCATGCTTAATGCTGACCCTGCATTGTATACTCTGCCTGAGCCCCATTTGGCACCCATGCGTAATGCTGACCCTGCATTGTTTACTCTGCCTGAGCCCCCTGTGGCACCCATGCTTAATGCTGACCCTGCATTGTATACTCTGCCTGAGCTCCCTGTGCCACCCTTGCTTAATGCTGACCCTGCATTGTATACTCTGCCTGAGCCCCCTGTGGCACCCATGCTTAATGCTGACCTTGCATTGTATACTCTGCCTGAGCCCCCTGTGGCACCCATGCTTAATGCTGACCCTGCATTGTATACTCTGCCTGAGCCCCCTGTGGCACCCATGTTTAATGCTGACCCTGCATTGTACTCTCTGCCTGAGCCCCCTGTGGCACCCATGCTTAATGTTGACCCTGCATTGTATACTCTGCCTGAGCCCCTGTGGCACCCATGCTTAATACTGACCCCGAATTGTATACTCTGCCTGAGCACCCTGTGGCACCCATGCTTAAAGCTGACCCTGCATTCTATACTCTGCCTGAGCCCCCTGTGGCACCCATGCTTACTGCTGACCCTGCATTGTATACTCTGCCTGAGCCCCATGTGGCACCCATGCTTAATTCTGTCCCTGCATTGTGTATTCTGCCTGAGCCCCCTGTGGCACCCATGCTTAATGTTGACCCTGCATTGTATATTCTGCCCGAGGCCACTGTGGCACCCATGCTTAATGCTGACCCTGCATTGTATACTCTCCCCGAGCCCCCTGTGGCACCCGTGCTTAATGCTAACACTGCATTGTGTATTCTGCCTGAGCCCCCTGTGCCACCCTTGCTTAATGCTGACCCTGCATTGTATACTCTGCCTGAGCCCATTGTGGCACCCATGCTTAATGCTGACCCTGCATTGTATACTCTGCCTGAGCCCCATTTGGCACCCATGCGTAATTCTGACCCTGCATTGTGTATTCTGCCTGAGCCCCCTGTGGCACCCATGCTCAATGCTGACCCTGCATTTTACTCTCTGCCCGAGCCCCCTGTGGCACCCATGCTTAATGTTGACCCTGCATTGTATACTCTGCCTGAGCCCCTGTGGCACCCATGCTCAATGCTGACACTGCATTGTATACTCTGCCTGAGCCCCCTGTGGCAGCTGTGCTTAATGCTGACCCTGCATTGTGTATTCTGCCTGAGACCCCTGTGGCACCCATGCTTAATGTTGACCCTGCATTGTATATTCTGCCCGAGGCCACTGTGGCACCCAAGCTTAACGCTGACCCTGCATTGTATACTCTGGCTGAGCCCACCGTGGCACCCATGCTTAATGCTGACACTGCATTGTGTATTCTGCCTGAGCCCCATGTGGCACCCATGCTTAATGCTGACCCTGCATTGTATACTCTGCCTGAGCCCACTGTGGCACCCATGCTTAATGCTGACCCTGCATTGTATATTCTGCCTCAGCCCCCTGTGGCACCCATGCTTAATGCTGACCCTGCATTGTTTACTCTGCCTGAGCCCCCTGTGGCACCCATGCTTAATGCTGACCCTGCATTGTATACTTGCCTGAGCCCCATGTGGCACCCATGCGTAATTCTGACCCTGCATTGTATTCTGCCTGAGCCCCCTGTGGCACCCATGCTTAATGCTGACCCTGCATTGTATATTCTGCCTGAGACCCCTGTGGCACCCATGCTTAATGCTGACCCTGCATTGTACTCTCTGCCTGAGCCCCCTGTGGCACCCATGCTTAATGCTGACCCTGCATTGTTTACTCTGCCTGAGCCCCCTGTGGCACCCACGCTTAATGATGACCCTGCATTGTATACTCTGCCTGAGCCCCATGTGGCACCCATGCGTAATTCTGACCCTGCATTGTGTATTCTGCCTGAGCCCCCTGTGGCACCCATGCTCAATGCTGACCCTGCATTGTATACACTGCCTGAGACCCCTGTGGCACCCATGCGTAATTCTGACCCTGCATTGTGTATTCTGCCTGGGCACCCATGCTCAATGCTGACCCTGCATTGTATACTCTGCCTGAGACCCCTGTGGCACCCATGCTTAATGCTGATCCTGTATTGTATACTCTGCCTGAGACCCCTGTGGCACCCATGCTTAATGCTGACCCTGCATTGTATATTCTGCCTGAGCCCCCTGTGGCACCCATGCTTAATGCTGACCCTGCATTGTTTACTCTGCCTGAGCCCCCTGGGCACCCATGCTTAATGCTGACCCTGCATTGTATACTCTGCCTGAGCCCCATGTGGCATACATGCTTAATTCTGACCCTGCATTGTATACTCTGCCTGAGCCCCCTGTGGCACCCATGCTTAATGCTGACCCTGCATTGTATACTCTGCCTGAGCGCCCTGTGGCACCCATGCTTAATTCTGACCCTGCATTGTTTACTCTGCCTGAGCCCCCTGGGCACCCATGCTTAATGCTGACCCTGCATTGTATACTCTGCCTAAGCCCCATGTGGCATACATGCTCAATGCTGACCCTGCATTGTATACTCTGCCTGAGCCCCCTGTGGCACCCATGCTTAATGCTGACCCTGCATTGTATACTCTGCCTGAGCCCCCTGTGGCACCCTCCTGTGGCACCCATGCTTAATGCTGACCCTACATTGTATACTCTGCCTGAGCCCCCTGTGGCACCCATGCTTAATGCTGGCCCTGCATTGTATACTCTGCCTGAGCCCCTGTGGCACCCATGCCCAATGCTGACCCTGCATTGTATACTCTGCCTGAGCCCCCTGTGGCACCTATGCTTAATGCTGACCCTACATTGTATACTCTGCCTGAGCCCCCTGTGGCACCCATGCTTACTGCTGACCCTGCATTGTATACTCTGCCTGAGCCCCATGTGGCACCCATGCTTAATTCTGACCCTGCATTGTGTATTCTGCCTGAGCCCCCTGTGGCACCCATGCTTAATGTTGACCCTGCATTGTATATTATGCCCGAGGCCACTGTGGCACCCATGCTTAATGCTGACCCTGCATTGTATACTCTGCCTGAGCCCCCTGTGGCACCCATGCTTAATGCTAACCCTGCATTGTATACTCTGCCTGAGCCCCCTGTGGCACCCATGCTTAATGCTGACCCTGCATTGTACTCTCTGCCTGAGCCCCCTGTGGCACCCATGCTTAATGCTGAACCTGAATTGTATATTCTGCCTGAGCCCCCTGTGGCACCCATGCTTAATGCTGACCCTGCATTGTATACTCTGCCTGAGCCCCCTGTGGCACCCATGCTTAATGCTGACCCTGCATTGTATACTCTGCCTGAGCCCACTGTGGCACCCATGCTCATGCTGACCCTGCATTGTATACTCTGCTTGAGCCCCCTGCGGCACCAATGCTTAATGCTGATCATGCATTGTACTCTCTGCCTGAAGCACCTGTGGCACCCATGCTTAATGCTGACCCTGCATTGTATACTCTGCCTGAGCCCCCTGCGGCACCCATGCTTAATGCTGACCCTGCATTGTATACTCTGCCTGAGCCCCCTTTGGCATCCATGCTTAATGCTGACCCTGAATTGTATACTCTGCCTGAGCCCCCTGTGGCACCCATGCTTAATGCTGACCCTGCATTGTATACTCTGCCTGAGGCCCCTTTGGCATCCATGCTTAATGCTGACCCTGAATTGTATACTCTGCCAGAGCCCCCTGTGGCACCCATGCTTAATGCTGACCCTGCATTGTATACTCTGCCTGAGACCCCTGTGGCACCCATGCTTAATGCTGACCCTGCATTGTATACTCTGCCTGGGCCCCCTGTGGCACCCATGCTTATTGCTGACCCTGCACTGTATTCTCTGCCTGAGCCCCATGTGGCACCCATGATTAATTCTGACCCTGCATTGTGTATTCTGCCTGAGCCCCCTGTGGCACCCATGCTTAATGTTGACCCTGCATTGTATATTCTGCCCGAGGCCACTGTGGCACCCATGCTTAATGCTGACCCTGCATTGTATACTCTGCCTGAGCCCCCTGTGGCACCCATGCTTAATGCTGACACTGCATTGTGTATTCTGCCTGAGCCCCCTGCGGCACCAATGCTTAATGCTGACCCTGCATTGTTTACTCTGCCTGAGCTCCCTGTGGCACCCATGCTTAATGCTGACCCTGCATTGTATACTCTGCCTGAGACCCCTGTGGCACCAATGTTCAATGCTGACTCTGCATTGTATACTCTGCCTGAGACCCCTGTGGCACCCATGCTTAATGCTGACCCTGTATTGTATACTCTGCCTGAGCCCCCTGGGCACCCATGCTTAATGCTGACCCTGCATTGTTTACTCTGCCTGAGCGCCCTGGGCACCCATGCTTAATGCTGACCCTGCATTGTATACTCTGCCTGAGCCCCATGTGGCACCCATGCTTAATTCTGACCCTGCATTGTGTTTTCTGTCTGATCCCCCTGTGGCACCCATGCTTAATGCTGACCCTGCATTGTGTATTCTGCCTGAGCCCACTGTGGCACCCATGCTTAATGTTGACCCTGCATTGTATATTCTGCCGAGGCCACTGTGGCACCCATGCTTAATGCTGACCCTGCATTGTATACTCTGCCTGAGCCCCCTGGGCACCCATGCTTAATGCTGACCCTGCATTGTTTACTCTGCCTGAGCCCCCTGGGCACCCATGCTTAATGCTGACCCTGCATTGTTTACTCTGCCTGAGCCCCCTGGGCACCCATGCTTAATGCTGACCCTGCATTGTTTACTCTGCCTGAGCCCCCTGGGCACCCATGCTTAATGCTGACCCTGCATTGTATACTCTGCCTGAGCCCCATGTGGCACCCATGCTTAATTCTGACCCTGCATTGTGTTTTCTGCCTGATCCCCCTGTGGCACCCATGCTTAATGCTGACCCTGCATTGTGTATTCTGCCTGAGCCCCTTGTGGCACCCATGCTTAATGTTGACCCTGCATTGTATATTCTGCCCGAGGCCACTGTGGCACCCATGCTTAATGCTGACCCTGCATTGTATACTCTGCCTGAGCCCCCTGGGCACCCATGCTTAATGCTGACCCTGCATTGTTTACTCTGCCTGAGCCCCCTGGGCACCCATGCTTAATGCTGACCCTGCATTGTTTACTCTGCCTGAGCCCCCTGGGCACCCATGCTTAATGCTGACCCTGCATTGTATACTCTGCCTGAGACCCCTGTGGCACCCATGCTTAATGCTGACCATGCACTGTATATTCTGCCTGAGCCACCTGTGGCACCCATGCTTAATGCTGACCCTGCATTGTTTCATCTGCCTGAGCCCCCTGGGCACCCATGCTTAATTCTGACCCTGCATTGTGTATTCTGCCTGAGCCCCCTGTGGCACCCATGCTTAATGCTGAACCTGCACTGTATACTCTGCCTGAGCCCACTGTGGCACCCATGCTTAATTCTGACCCTGCATTGTATACTCTGCCTGAGCCCCCTGTGGCACCCATGCTTAATGCAGACCCTGCATTGTATACTCTGCCTGAGCCACCTGTGGCACCCATGCTTAATGCTGACCCTGAATTGTATACGCTGCCTGAGCCCCCTGTGGCACCCATGCTTAATGCTGACCCTGCATTGTATACTTGCCTGAGCCCCCTGTGGCACCCATGCTTAATGCTGACCATGCACTGTATACTCTGCCTGAGCCCCCTGTGGCACCCATGCTTAATGCTGACCCTGCATTGTATACTCTGCCTGAGCCCCATGTGGCACCCATGCTTAATGCTGACCATGCACTGTATACTCTGCCTGAGCCCCCTGTGGCACCCATGCTTAATGCTGACCCTGCATTGTATATTCTGCCTGAGCCCCCTGTGGCACCCATGCTTAATGCAGACCCTGCATTGTATACTCTGCCTGAGCCACCTGTGGCACCCATGCTTAATGCTGACCCTGAATTGTATACGCTGCCTGAGCCCCCTGTGGCACCCATGCTTAATGCTGACCCTGCATTGTATACTCTGCCTGAGCCCACTGTGGCACCCATGATCATGCTGACCCTGCATTGTATACTCTGCTTGGGCCCACTGTGGCACCCCCCTGTGGCACCCATGCTTAATGCTGACCATGCACTGTATACTCTGCCTGAGCCCCCTGTGGCACCCATGCTTAATGCTGACCCTGCATTGTATACTCTGCCTGAGCCCCCTGTGGCACACATGCTTAATGCAGACCCTGCATTGTATACTCTGCCTGAGCCACCTGTGGCACCCATGCTTAATGCTGACCCTGAATTGTATACGCTGCCTGAGCCCCCTGTGGCACCCATGCTTAATGCTGACCCTGCATTGTATACTCTGCCTGAGCCCCTGCGGCACCCATGCTCAATGCTGACCCTGCATTGTATGCTCTGCCTGAGCCCACTGTGGCACCCATGCTCATGCTGACCCTGCATTGTATACTCTGCTTGGGCCCACTGTGGCACCCATGCTTAATGCTGACCCTGCATTGTATACTCTGCCTGAGCCCCTTGTGGCACCCATGCTTAATGCTGACCCTACATTGTATACTCTGCCTGAGCCCCCTGTGGCACCCATGCTTAATGCTGACCCTGCATTGTATACTCTGCCTGTGCCCCCTGTGGCACCCATGCTTAATGCTGACCCTGCATTGTATACTCTGCCTGAGCCCCTTGTGGCACCCATGCTTAATGCTGACCCTGCATTGTATACTCTGCCTGAGCCCCCTGTGGCACCCATGCTTAATGCTGACCATGCATTGTATAATCTGCCTGAGCCCCCTGTGGCACCCATGCTTAATGCTGATCCTACATTGTATACTCTGCCTGAGCCCCCTGTGGCACCCATGCTTAATGCTGACCCTGCATTGTATACTCTGCCTGAGCCCCTTGTGGCACCCATGCTTAATGCTGACCCTGCATTGTATACTCTGCCTGAGCCCCCAGTGGCACCCATGCTTAATGCTGGCCCTGCATTGTATACTCTGCCTGAGCCCCTGTGACACCCATGCCCAATGCTGACCCTGCATTGTATACTCTGCCTGAGCCCCCTGTGGCACCCATGCTTAATGCTGACCCTGCATTGTATACTCTGCCTGAGACCCTGTGGCACCCATGCTTACTGCTGACCCTGCATTGTATACTCTGCCTGAGCCCCATGTGGCACCCATGCTTAATTCTGACCCTGCATTGTGTATTCTGCCCGAGCCCCCTGTGGTACCCATGCTTAATGCTGACCCTACATTGTATACTCTGCCTGAGCCCACTGTGGCACCCATGCTTAATGCTGACCCTGCATTGTATACTCTGCCTGAGCCCCCTGTGGCACCCATGCTTAATGTTGACCCTGCATTGATTACTCTGCCTGAGCCCCCTGTGGCACCCATGCTTAATGCTGGCCCTGCATTGTATACTCTGCCTGAGCCCCTGTGGCACCCATGCCCAATGCTGACCCTGCATTGTATACTCTGCCTGAGCCCCCTGTGGCACCCATGCTTAATGCTGACCCTGCATTGTATACTCTGCCTGAGCCCCCTGTGGCACCCATGCTTACTGCTGACCCTGCATTGTATACTCTGCCTGAGCCCCATGTGGCACCCATGCTTAATTCTGACCCTGCATTGTGTATTCTGCCTGAGCCCCCTGTGGCACCCATGCTTAATGTTGACCCTGCATTGTATATTATGCCCGAGGCCACTGTGGCACCCATGCTTAATGCTGACCCTGCATTGTATACTCTGCCTGAGCCTCCTGTGGCACCCCAGCTTAATGCTGACCCTGCATTGTACTCTCTGCCTGAGCCCCCTGTGGCACCCATGCTTAATGCTGACACTGCATTGTATACTCTGCCTGAGCCCCCTGTGGCACCCATGCTTAATGCTGACCCTGCATTGTATACTCTGCCTGAGCCCCCTGTGGCATACTCTGCCTGAGCCCCCTGTGGCACCCATGCTTAAGGCTGACACTGCATTGTATACTCTGCCTGAGCCTCCTGTGGCACCCATGCTTAATGCTGACCCTGCATTGTACTCTCTGCCTGAGCCCCCTGTGGCACCCATGTTTAATGCTGACCATGCATTGTATAATCTGCCTGAGCCCCCTGTGGCACCCATGCTTAATGCTGACCCTACATTGTATACTCTGCCTGAGCCCCCTGTGGCACCCATGCTTAATGCTGACCCTGCATTGTATACTCTGCCTGAGCCCCTTGTGGCACCCACGCTTAATGCTGACCCTGCGTTGTATAATCTGCCCGAGCCCCCTGTGGCACCCATGCTTACTGCTGACCCTGCATTGTATGCTCTGCCTGAGCCCCATGTGGCACCCATGCTTAATTCTGACCCTGCATTGTGTATTCTGCCTGAGCCCCCTGTGGCACCCATGCTTAATGTTGACCCTGCATTGTATATTATGCCCGAGGCCACTGTGGCACCCATGCTTAATGCTGACCCTGCATTGTATACTCTGCCTGAGCCCCCTGTGGCACCCATGCTTAATGCTGACACTGCATTGCATACTCTGCCTGAGCCTCCTGTGGCACCCATGCTTAATGCTGACCCTGCATTGTACTCTCTGCCTGAGCCCCCTGTGGCACCCATGCTTAATGCTGACCCTGCATTGTATACTCTGCCTGAGCCCCCTGTGGCATACTCTGCCTGAGCCCCCTGTGCCACCCATGCTCAATGCTGACCCTGAATTGTATATTCTGCCTGAGCCCCCTGTGGCACCCATGCTTAATGCTGACCCTGCATTGTATACTCTGCCTGAGCCCCCTGTGGCACCCATGCTTAATGCTGACCCTGCATTGTATACTCTGCCTGCGACCCCTGTGGCACCCATGCTCAATGCTGACCCTGCATTGTATACTCTGCTTGAGCCCCCCTGCAGCACCCATGCTTAATGCTGACCCTGCATTGTATACTCTGCCTGAGCCCACTGTGGCACCCATGCTCATGCTGACCCTGCATTGTATACTCTGCCTGAGCCCCCTGCGGCACCAATGCTTAATGCTGACCATCCATTGTACTCTCTGCCTGAGGCACCTGTGGCACCCATGCTTAATGCTGACCCTGCATTGTATACTCTGCCTGAGCCCCCTGCGGCACCCATGCTTAATGCTGACCCTGCATTGTACTCTCTGCCTGAGCCCCCTGCGGCACCCATGCTTAATGCTGACCCTGCATTGTATACTCTGCCTGAGGCCCGTGTGGCACCCATGCTTAATGCTGACCCTGAATTGTATACTCTGCCTGAGCCCCCTGTGGCACCCATGCTTAATGCTGACCCTGCATTGTATACTCTGCCTGAGACCCCTGCGGCACCCATGCTTAATGCTGACCCTGCATTGTATACTCTGCCTGAGCCCCCTTATGGCACCCATGCTTAATGCTGACCCTGCATTGTATACTCTGCCTGGGCCCCCTGTGGCACCCATGCTTAATGCTGACCCTGCACTGTATTCTCTGCCTGAGCCCCATGTGGCACCCATGATTAATTCTGACCCTGCATTGTGTATTCTGCCTGAGCCCCCTGTGGCACCCATGCTTAATGTTGACCCTGCATTGTATGTTCTGCCCGAGGCCACTGTGGCACCCATGCTTAATGCTGACCCTGCATTGTATACTCTGCCTGAGCCCCCTGTGGCACCCATGCTTAATGCTGACACTGCATTGTGTATTCTGCCTGAGCCCCCTGTGGCACCCATGCTTAATGCTGACCCTGCATTGTTTACTCTGCCTGAGCTCCCCGTGGCACCCATGCTTAATGCTGACCCTGCATTGTATACTCTGCCTGAGCCCCCTGTGGCACCCATGCTTAAAGCTGACCCTGCATTGTTTACTCTGCCTGAGCCCCCTGGGCACCCTTGCTCAATGCTGACCCTGCATTGTATACTCTGCCTGAGACCCCGGTGGCACCCATGCTTAATGCTGACCCTGTATTGTATACTCTGCCTGAGCCCCCTGGGCACCCATGCTTAATGCTGACCCTGCATTGTTTACTCTGCCTGAGCCCCCTGGGCACCCATGCTTAATGCTGACCCTGCATTGTATACTCTGCCTGAGCCCCATGTGGCACCCATGCTTAATTCTGACCCTGCATTGTGTTTTCTGCCTGAGCCCCCTGTGGCACCCATGCTTAATGCTGACCCTGCATTGTATATTCTGCCTGAGCCCCCTGTGGCACCCATGCTTAATGCTGACCCTGCATTGTATACTCTGCCTGAGGCCCCTGTGGCACCCGTGCTTAATTCTGACCCTACATTGTGTATTCTGCCTGAGCCCCCTGTGGCACCCATGCTTAATGTTGACCCTGCATTGTATATTCTGCCCGAGGCCACTGTGGCACCCATGCTTAATGCTGACCCTGCATTGTATACTCTGCCTGAGCCCCCTGGGCACCCATGCTTAATGCTGACCCTGCATTGTTTACTCTGCCTGAGCCCCCTGGGCACCCATGCTTAATGCTGACCCTGCATTGTATACTCTGCCTGAGACCCCTGTGGCACCCATGCTTAATGCTGACCCTGCATTGTACTCTCTGCCTGAGCCCCCTGCGGCACCCATGCTTAATGCTGACCCTGCATTGTATACTCTGCCTGAGGCCCGTGTGGCACCCATGCTTAATGCTGACCCTGAATTGTATACTCTGCCTGAGCCCCCTGTGGCACCCATGCTTAATGCTGACCCTGCATTGTATACTCTGCCTGAGACCCCTGCGGCACCCATGCTTAATGCTGACCCTGCATTGTATACTCTGCCTGAGCCCCCTTATGGCACCCATGCTTAATGCTGACCCTGCATTGTATACTCTGCCTGGGCCCCCTGTGGCACCCATGCTTAATGCTGACCCTGCACTGTATTCTCTGCCTGAGCCCCATGTGGCACCCATGATTAATTCTGACCCTGCATTGTGTATTCTGCCTGAGCCCCCTGTGGCACCCATGCTTAATGTTGACCCTGCATTGTATGTTCTGCCCGAGGCCACTGTGGCACCCATGCTTAATGCTGACCCTGCATTGTATACTCTGCCTGAGCCCCCTGTGGCACCCATGCTTAATGCTGACACTGCATTGTGTATTCTGCCTGAGCCCCCTGTGGCACCCATGCTTAATGCTGACCCTGCATTGTTTACTCTGCCTGAGCTCCCCGTGGCACCCATGCTTAATGCTGACCCTGCATTGTATACTCTGCCTGAGCCCCCTGTGGCACCCATGCTTAAAGCTGACCCTGCATTGTTTACTCTGCCTGAGCCCCCTGGGCACCCTTGCTCAATGCTGACCCTGCATTGTATACTCTGCCTGAGACCCCGGTGGCACCCATGCTTAATGCTGACCCTGTATTGTATACTCTGCCTGAGCCCCCTGGGCACCCATGCTTAATGCTGACCCTGCATTGTTTACTCTGCCTGAGCCCCCTGGGCACCCATGCTTAATGCTGACCCTGCATTGTATACTCTGCCTGAGCCCCATGTGGCACCCATGCTTAATTCTGACCCTGCATTGTGTTTTCTGCCTGAGCCCCCTGTGGCACCCATGCTTAATGCTGACCCTGCATTGTATATTCTGCCTGAGCCCCCTGTGGCACCCATGCTTAATGCTGACCCTGCATTGTATACTCTGCCTGAGGCCCCTGTGGCACCCGTGCTTAATTCTGACCCTACATTGTGTATTCTGCCTGAGCCCCCTGTGGCACCCATGCTTAATGTTGACCCTGCATTGTATATTCTGCCCGAGGCCACTGTGGCACCCATGCTTAATGCTGACCCTGCATTGTATACTCTGCCTGAGCCCCCTGGGCACCCATGCTTAATGCTGACCCTGCATTGTTTACTCTGCCTGAGCCCCCTGGGCACCCATGCTTAATGCTGACCCTGCATTGTATACTCTGCCTGAGACCCCTGTGGCACCCATGCTTAATGCTGACCATGCATTGTATATTCTGCCTGGGCCACCTGTGGCACCCATGCTTAATGCTGACCCTGCATTGTTTCATCTGCCTGAGCCCCCTGGGCACCCATGCTTAATTCTGACCCTGAATTGTGTATTCTGCCTGAGCCCCCTGTGGCACCCATGCTTAATGCTGACCATGCACTGTATACTCTGCCTGATTCCCCTGTGGCACCCATGCTTAATTCTGACCCTGCATTGTATACTCTGCCTGAGCCCCCTGTGGCACCCATGCTTAATGCTGACCATGCACTGTATACTCTGCCTGAGCCCCCTGTGGCACCCATGCTTAATGCTGACCCTGCATTGTATATTCTGTCTGAGCCCCCTGTGGCACCCATGCTTAATGCAGACCCTGCATTGTATACTCTGCCTGAGCCACCTGTGGCACCCATGCTTAATGTTGACCCTGCATTGTATGTTCTGCCCGAGGCCACTGTGGCACCCATGCTTAATGCTGACCCTGCATTGTATACTCTGCCTGAGCCCCCTGTGGCACCCATGCTTAATGCTGACACTGCATTGTGTATTCTGCCTGAGCCCCCTGTGGCACCCATGCTTAATGCTGACCCTGCATTGTTTACTCTGCCTGAGCTCCCCGTGGCACCCATGCTTAATGCTGACCCTGCATTGTATACTCTGCCTGAGCCCCCTGTGGCACCCATGCTTAAAGCTGACCCTGCATTGTTTACTCTGCCTGAGCCCCCTGGGCACCCTTGCTCAATGCTGACCCTGCATTGTATACTCTGCCTGAGACCCCTGTGGCACCCATGCTTAATGCTGACCCTGTATTGTATACTCTGCCTGAGCCCCCTGGGCACCCATGCTTAATGCTGACCCTGCATTGTTTACTCTGCCTGAGCCCCCTGGGCACCCATGCTTAATGCTGACCCTGCATTGTATACTCTGCCTGAGCCCCATGTGGCACCCATGCTTAATTCTGACCCTGCATTGTGTTTTCTGCCTGAGCCCCCTGTGGCACCCATGCTTAATGCTGACCCTGCATTGTATATTCTGCCTGAGCCCCCTGTGGCACCCATGCTTAATGCTGACCCTGCATTGTATACTCTGCCTGAGGCCCCTGTGGCACCCGTGCTTAATTCTGACCCTACATTGTGTATTCTGCCTGAGCCCCCTGTGGCACCCATGCTTAATGTTGACCCTGCATTGTATATTCTGCCCGAGGCCACTGTGGCACCCATGCTTAATGCTGACCCTGCATTGTATACTCTGCCTGAGCCCCCTGGGCACCCATGCTTAATGCTGACCCTGCATTGTTTACTCTGCCTGAGCCCCCTGGGCACCCATGCTTAATGCTGACCCTGCATTGTTTACTCTGCCTGAGCCCCCTGGGCACCCATGCTTAATGCTGACCCTGCATTGTATACTCTGCCTGAGACCCCTGTGGCACCCATGCTTAATGCTGACCATGCATTGTATATTCTGCCTGAGCCACCTGTGGCACCCATGCTTAATGCTGACCCTGCATTGTTTCATCTGCCTGAGCCCCCTGGGCACCCATGCTTAATTCTGACCCTGCATTGTGTATTCTGCCTGAGCCCCCTGTGGCACCCATGCTTAATGCTGACCATGCACTGTATACTCTGCCTGAGCCCCCTGTGGCACCCATGCTTAATTCTGACCCTGCATTGTATACTCTGCCTGAGCCCCCTGTGGCACCCATGCTTAATGCTGACCATGCACTGTATACTCTGCCTGAGCCCCCTGTGGCACCCATGCTTAATGCTGACCCTGCATTGTATATTCTGTCTGAGCCCCCTGTGGCACCCATGCTTAATGCAGACCCTGCATTGTATACTCTGCCTGAGCCACCTGTGGCACCCATGCTTAATGCTGACCCTGAATTGTATACGCTGCCTGAGCCCCCTGTGGCACCCATGCTTAATGCTGATCCTGCATTGTATACTCTGCCTGAGCCCCTGCGGCACCCATGCTCAATGCTGACCCTGCATTGTATACTCTGCCTGAGCCCACTGTGGCACCCATGCTCATGCTGACCCTGCATTGTATACTCTGCTTGGGCCCACTGTGGCACCCCCCTGTGGCACCCATGCTTTATGCTGACCCTGCATTGTATACTCTGTCTGAGCCCCTTGTGGCACCCATGCTTAATGCTGACCCTGCATTGTATACTCTGCCTGAGCCCCTGTGGCACCCATGCTCAATGCTGACCCTGCATTGTATACTCTGCCTGAGCCCCCTGTGGCACCCATGCTTAATGCTGACCCTGCATTGTATACTCTGCCTGAGCCCCCTGCGGCACCCATGCTTACTGCTGACACTGCATTGTATACTCTGCCTGAGCCCCATGTGGCACCCATGCTTAATTATGACCCTGCATTGTGTATTCTGCCTGAGCCCCCTGTGGCACCCATGCTTAATGCTGACCCTGCATTGTATACTCTGCCTCAGCCCCTGTGGCACCCATGCTCAATGCTGACCTTGCATTGTATACTCTGCCTGAGCCCCCTGTGGCACCCATGCTTAATGCTGACCCTGCATTGTATAATCTGCCTGAGCCCCCTGTGGCACCCATGCTCAATGCTGACCCTGCATTGTATACTCTGCCTGAGCCCCCTGTGGCACCCATGCTTAATGCAGACCCTGCATTGTATATTCTGCCTGAGCCACCTGTGGCACCCATTCTTAATGCTGACCCTGCATTGTATACTCTGCCTGAGCCCCCTGTGGCACCCATGCTTAATGCTGACCATGCATTGTATAATCTGCCTGAGCCCCCTGTGGCACCCATGCTTAATGCTGACCCTGCATTGTATACTCTGCCTGAGCCCCCTGTGGCACCCATGCTTACTGCTGACCCTGCATTGTATACTCTGCCTGAGCCCCATGTGGCACCCATGCTTAATTCTGACCCTGCATTGTGTATTCTGCCTGAGCCCCCTGTGGCACCCATGCTTAATGCTGACCCTGCATTGTATACTCTGCCTGAGCCCCCTGTGGCACCCATGCTTAATGTTGACCCTGCATTGTATATTCTGCCCGAGGCCACTGTGGCACCCATGCTCAATGCTGACCCTGCATTGTATACTCTGCCTGAGCCCCCTGCGGCACCCATGCTTAATGCTGACCCTGCATTGTACTCTCTGCCTGAGCCCCCTGTGGCACCCATGCTTAATGCTGACCCTGCATTGTACTCTCTGCCTGAGGACCCTGTGGCACCCATGCTTAATGCTGACCCTGCATTGTATACTCTGCCTGAGCCCCCTGTGACATACTCTGCCTGAGCCCCCTGTGGCATACTCTGACTGAGCCCCCTGTGGCCCCCATGCTTAATGTTGACCCTGCATTGTATACTCTGCCTGAGCCCCCTGTGGCACCCACGCTTAATGCTGACCCTGCATTGTACACTCTGCATGAGCCCCCTGTGGCACCCATGCTTAATGCTGACCCTGAATTGTATACTCTGCCTAAGCCCCCTGTGGCACCCATGCTTAATGCTGACCCTGCATTGTATACTCTGCCTGAGCCCCCTGTGGCACCCATGCTTAATGCTGACCATGCATTGTATACTCTTCCTGAGCCCCCTGCGGCACCCATGCTTAATGCTGACCCTGCATTGTACTCTCTGCCTGAGTCCCCTGCGGCACCCATGCTTAATGCTGACCCTGCATTGTACACTCTACCTGAGCCCCCTGTGGCACCCATGCTTAATGCTGACCCTACATTGTATACTCTGCCTGAGCCCCCTGTGGCACCCATGCTTAATGCTGACCCTGCATTGTATACTCTGCCTGAGCCCCTTGTGGCACCCATGCTTAATGCTGACCCTGCATTGTATACTCTGCCTGAGCCCCCTGTGGCACCCATGCTTAATGCTGACCATGCATTGTATACTCTGCCTGAGCCCCCTTGTGGCACCCATGCTTAATGCTGACCCTGCATTGTATACTCTGCCTGAGCCCCCTGTGGCACCCATGCTTAATGCTGACCATGCATTGTATAATCTGCCTGAGCCCCCTGTGGCACCCATGCTTAATGCTGACCCTGCATTGTATACTCTGCCTGAGCCCCCTGTGGCACCCATGCTTACTGCTGACCCTGCATTGTATAATCTGCCTGAGCCCCCTGTGGCACCCATGCTCAATGCTGACCCTGCATTGTATACTCTGCCTGAGCCCCCTGTGGCACCCATGCTTAATGCAGACCCTGCATTGTATATTCTGCCTGAGCCACCTGTGGCACTCATGCTTAATGCTGACCCTGCATTGTATACTCTGCCTGAGCCCCCTGTGGCACCCATGCTTAATGCTGACCATGCATTGTATAATCTGCCTGAGCCCCCTGTGGCACCCATGCTTAATGCTGACCCTGCATTGTATACTCTGCCTGAGCCCCCTGTGGCACCCATGCTTACTGCTGACCCTGCATTGTATACTCTGCCTGAGCCCCATGTGGCACCCATGCTTAATTCTGACCCTGCATTGTGTATTCTGCCTGAGCCCCCTGTGGCACCCATGCTTAATGCTGACCCTGCATTGTATACTCTGCCTGAGCCCCCTGTGGCACCCATGCTTAATGTTGACCCTGCATTGTATATTCTGCCCGAGGCCACTGTGGCACCCATGCTCAATGCTGACCCTGCATTGTATACTCTGCCTGAGCCCCCTGCGGCACCCATGCTTAATGCTGACCCTGCATTGTACTCTCTGCCTGAGCCCCCTGTGGCACCCATGCTTAATGCTGACCCTGCATTGTACTCTCTGCCTGAGGACCCTGTGGCACCCATGCTTAATGCTGACCCTGCATTGTATACTCTGCCTGAGCCCCCTGTGGCATACTCTGCCTGAGCCCCCTGTGGCATACTCTGACTGAGCCCCCTGTGGCACCCATGCTTAATGTTGACCCTGCATTGTATACTCTGCCTAAGCCCCCTGTGGCACCCATGCTTAATGCTGACCCTGCATTGTATACTCTGCCTGAGCCCCCTGTGGCACCCATGCTTAATGCTGACCATGCATTGTATACTCTTCCTGAGCCCCCTGCGGCACCCATGCTTAATGCTGACCCTGCATTGTACTCTCTGCCTGAGTCCCCTGCGGCACCCATGCTTAATGCTGACCCTGCATTGTACACTCTACCTGAGCCCCCTGTGGCACCCATGCTTAATGCTGACCCTGCATTGTATACTCTGCCTGAGCCCCCTGTGGCACCCATGCTTAATGCTGACCCTGCATTGTATACTCTGCCTGAGCCCCTTGTGGCACCCATGCTTAATGCTGACCCTGCATTGTATACTCTGCCTGAGCCCCCTGTGGCACCCATGCTTAATGCTGACCATGCATTGTATACTCTGCCTGAGCCCCCTTGTGGCACCCATGCTTAATGCTGACCCTGCATTGTATACTCTGCCTGAGCCCCCTGTGGCACCCATGCTTAATGCTGACCATGCATTGTATAATCTGCCTGAGCCCCCTGTGGCACCCATGCTTAATGCTGACCCTGCATTGTATACTCTGCCTGAGCCCCCTGTGGCACCCATGCTTACTGCTGACCCTGTATTGTATACTCTGCCTGAGCCCCCTGTGGCACCCATGCTTAATGCTGACCCTACATTGTATACTCTGCCTGAGCCCCCTGTGGCACCCATGCTTAATGCTGGCCCTGCATTGTATACTCTGCCTGAGCCCCCTTGTGGCACCCATGCTTAATGCTGACCCTGCATTGTATAATCTGCCTGAGCCCCCTGTGGCACCCATGCTTAATGCTGACCCTACATTGTATACTCTGCCTGAGCCCCCTGTGGCACCCATGCTTAATGCTGACCCTGCATTGTATACTCTGCCTGAGCCCCCTGTGGCACCCATGCTTAATGCTGACCCTGCATTGTATACTCTGCATGAGCCCCTGTGGCACCCATGCTCAATGCTGACCTTGCATTGTATACTCTGCCTGAGCCCCCTATGGCACCCATGCTTAATGCTGGCCCTGCATTGTATACTCTGCCTGAGCCCCTGTGGCACCCATGCTCAACGCTGACCCTGCATTGTATACTCTGCCTGAGCCCCCTGTGGCACCCATGCTTAATGCTGACCCTGCATTGTATACTCTGCCTGAGCCCCCTGTGGCACCCATGCTTACTGCTGACCCTGCATTGTATACTCTGCCTGAGCCCCATGTGGCACCCATGCTTAATTCTGACCCTGCATTGTGTATTCTGCCTGAGCCCCCTGTGGCACCCATGCTTAATGCTGACCCTGCATTGTATACTCTGCCTGAGCCCCTGTGGCACCCATGCTCAATGCTGACCTTGCATTGTATACTCTGCCTGAGCCCCCTGTGGCACCCATGCTTAATGCTGACCCTGCATTGTATAATCTGCCTGAGCCCCCTGTGGCACCCATGCTCAATGCTGACCCTGCATTGTATACTCTGCCTGAGCCCCCTGTGACACCCATGCTTAATGCTGACCCTGCATTGTATACTCTGTCTGAGCCCCCTGTGGCACCCATGCTCAATGCTGACCCTGCATTGTATACGCTGCCTGAGCCCCCTGTGGCACCCATGCCTAATTCTGACCCTGCATTGTGTATTCTGCCTGAACCACCTGTGGCACCCATGCTTAATGCAGACCCTGCATTGTATACTCTGCCTGAGCCACCTGTGGCACCCATGCTTAATGTTGACCCTGCATTGTATACTCTGCCTGAGCCCCCTTGTGGCACCCATGCTTAATGCTGACCCTGCATTGTATACTCTGCCTGAGCCCCCTGTGGCACCCATGCTTAATGCTGACCATGCATTGTATAATCTGCCTGAGCCCCCTGTGGCACCCATGCTTAATGCTGACCCTACATTGTATACTCTGCCTGAGCCCCCTGTGGCACCCATGCTTAATGCTGACCATGCATTGTATACTCTGCCTGAGCCCCCTTGTGGCACCCATGCTTAATGCTGACCCTGCATTGTATACTCTGCCTGAGCCCCCTGTGGCACCCATGCTTAATGCTGACCATGCATTGAATAATCTGCCTGAGCCCCCTGTGGCACCCATGCTTAATGCTGACCCTGCATTGTACTCTCTGCCTGAGCCCCCTGTGGCACCCATGCTTAATGCTGACCATGCATTGTATAATCTGCCTGAGCCCCCTGTGGCACCCATGCTTAATGCTGACCCTACATTGTATACTCTGCCTGAGCCCCCTGTGGCACCCATGCTTAATGCTGACCCTGCATTGTATACTCTGCCTGAGCCCCTTGTGGCACCCATGCTTAATGCTGACCCTGCATTGTATACTCTGCCTGAGCCCCCTGTGGCACCCATGCTTAATGCTGACCATGCGTTGTATAATCTGCCCGAGCCCCCTGTGGCACCCATGCTTACTGCTGACCCTGCATTGTATACTCTGCCTGAGCCCCATGTGGCACCCATGCTTAATTCTGACCCTGCATTGTGTATTCTGCCTGAGCCCCCTGTGGCACCCATGCTTAATGTTGACCCTGCATTGTATATTATGCCCGAGGCCACTGTGGCACCCATGCTTAATGCAGACCCTGCATTGTATACTCTGCCTGAGCCCCCTGTGGCACCCATGCTTAATGCTGACACTGCATTGCATACTCTGCCTGAGCCTCCTGTGGCACCCATGCTTAATGCTGACCCTGCATTGTACTCTCTGCCTGAGCCCCCTGTGGCACCCATGCTTAATGCTGACCCTGCATTGTATACTCTGCCTGAGCCCCCTGTGGCATACTCTGCCTGAGCCCCCTGTGCCACCCATGCTCAATGCTGACCCTGAATTGTATATTCTGCCTGAGCCCCCTGTGGCACCCATGCTTAATGCTGACCCTGCATTGTATACTCTGCCTGAGCCCCCTGTGGCACCCATGCTTAATGCTGACCCTGCATTGTATACTCTGCCTGCGACCCCTGTGGCACCCATGCTCAATGCTGACCCTGCATTGTATACTCTGCTTGAGCCCCCCTGCAGCACCCATGCTTAATGCTGACCCTGCATTGTATACTCTGCCTGAGCCCACTGTGGCACCCATGCTCATGCTGACCCTGCATTGTATACTCTGCCTGAGCCCCCTGCGGCACCAATGCTTAATGCTGACCATCCATTGTACTCTCTGCCTGAGGCACCTGTGGCACCCATGCTTAATGCTGACCCTGCATTGTATACTCTGCCTGAGCCCCCTGCGGCACCCATGCTTAATGCTGACCCTGCATTGTACTCTCTGCCTGAGCCCCCTGCGGCACCCATGCTTAATGCTGACCCTGCATTGTATACTCTGCCTGAGCCCCCTGGGCACCCATGCTTAATGCTGACCCTGCATTGTTTACTCTGCCTGAGCCCCCTGGGCACCCATGCTTAATGCTGACCCTGCATTGTTTACTCTGCCTGAGCCCCCTGGGAACCCATGCTTAATGCTGACCCTGCATTGTTTACTCTGCCTGAGCCCCCTGGGCACCCATGCTTAATGCTGACCCTGCATTGTATACTCTGCCTGAGCCCCATGTGGCACCCATGCTTAATTCTGACCCTGCATTGTGTTTTCTGCCTGATCCCCCTGTGGCACCCATGCTTAATGCTGACCCTGCATTGTGTATTCTGCCTGAGCCCCTTGTGGCACCCATGCTTAATGTTGACCCTGCATTGTATATTCTGCCCGAGGCCACTGTGGCACCCATGCTTAATGCTGACCCTGCATTGTATACTCTGACTGAGCCCCCTGTGGCACCCATGCTTAATGTTGACCCTGCATTGTATACTCTGCCTGAGCCCCATGTGGCACCCATGCTTAATTCTGACCCTGCATTGTGTATTCTGCCTGAGCCCCCTGTGGCACCCATGCTTAATGTTGACCCTGCATTGTATATTATGCCCGAGGCCACTGTGGCACCCATGCTTAATGCTGACCCTGCATTGTATACTCTGCCTGAGCCCCCTGTGGCACCCATGCTTAATGCTAACCCTGCATTGTATACTCTGCCTGAGCCCCCTGTGGCACCCATGCTTAATGCTGACCCTGCATTGTACTCTCTGCCTGAGCCCCCTGTGGCACCCATGCTTAATGCTGACCCTGAATTGTATATTCTGCCTGAGCCCCCTGTGGCACCCATGCTTAATGCTGACCCTGCATTGTATACTCTGCCTGAGCCCCCTGTGGCACCCATGCTTAATGCTGACCCTGCATTGTTTACTCTGCCTGAGCCCCCTGGGCACCCATGCTTAATGCTGACCCTGCATTGTATACTCTGCCTGAGCCCACTGTGGCACCCATGCTCATGCTGACCCTGCATTGTATACTCTGCCTGAGCCCCCTGCGGCACCAATGCTTAATGCTGACCATGCATTGTACTCTCTGCCTGAAGCACCTGTGGCACCCATGCTTAATGCTGACCCTGCATTGTATACTCTGC
This sequence comes from Ambystoma mexicanum, assembly GCF_040938575.1. NCBI lineage: Eukaryota > Metazoa > Chordata > Amphibia > Caudata > Ambystomatidae > Ambystoma > Ambystoma mexicanum. The sequence goes on along the minus strand of NC_090929.1, from coordinate 1,715,138,970 downwards.
CTGAGCCCCCTGCGGCACCCATGCTTAATGCTGACCCTGCATTGTATACTCTGCCTGAGCCCCCTTTGGCATCCATGCTTAATGCTGACCCTGAATTGTATACTCTGCCTGAGCCCCCTGTGGCACCCATGCTTAATGCTGACCCTGCATTGTATACTCTGCCTGAGGCCCCTTTGGCATCCATGCTTAATGCTGACCCTGAATTGTATACTCTGCCAGAGCCCCCTGTGGCACCCATGCTTAATGCTGACCCTGCATTGTATACTCTGCCTGAGACCCCTGTGGCACCCATGCTTAATGCTGACCCTGCATTGTATACTCTGCCTGGGCCCCCTGTGGCACCCATGCTTATTGCTGACCCTGCACTGTATTCTCTGCCTGAGCCCCATGTGGCACCCATGATTAATTCTGACCCTGCATTGTGTATTCTGCCTGAGCCCCCTGTGGCACCCATGCTTAATGTTGACCCTGCATTGTATATTCTGCCCGAGGCCACTGTGGCACCCATGCTTAATGCTGACCCTGCATTGTATACTCTGCCTGAGCCCCCTGTGGCACCCATGCTTAATGCTGACACTGCATTGTGTATTCTGCCTGAGCCCCCTGTGGCACCCATGCTTAATGCTGACCCTGAATTGTATACGCTGCCTGAGCCCCCTGTGGCACCCATGCTTAATGCTGACCCTGCATTGTATACTCTGCCTGAGCCCCTGTGGCACCCATGCTCAATGCTGACCTTGCATTGTATACTCTGCCTGAGCCCCCTGTGGCACCCATGCTTAATGCTGACCCTGCATTGTATAATCTGCCTGAGCCCCCTGTGGCACCCATGCTCAATGCTGACCCTGCATTGTATACTCTGCCTGAGCCCCCTGTGACACCCATGCTTAATGCTGACCCTGCATTGTATACTCTGTCTGAGCCCCCTGTGGCACCCATGCTCAATGCTGACCCTGCATTGTATACGCTGCCTGAGCCCCCTGTGGCACCCATGCCTAATTCTGACCCTGCATTGTGTATTCTGCCTGAACCACCTGTGGCACCCATGCTTAATGCAGACCCTGCATTGTATACTCTGCCTGAGCCACCTGTGGCACCCATGCTTAATGTTGACCCTGCATTGTATACTCTGCCTGAGCCCCCTTGTGGCACCCATGCTTAATGCTGACCCTGCATTGTATACTCTGCCTGAGCCCCCTGTGGCTCCCATGCTTAATGCTGACCATGCATTGTATAATCTGCCTGAGCCCCCTGTGGCACCCATGCTTAATGCTGACCCTACATTGTATACTCTGCCTGAGCCCCCTGTGGCACCCATGCTTAATGCTGACCATGCATTGTATACTCTGCCTGAGCCCCCTTGTGGCACCCATGCTTAATGCTGACCCTGCATTGTATACTCTGCCTGAGCCCCCTGTGGCACCCATGCTTAATGCTGACCATGCATTGAATAATCTGCCTGAGCCCCCTGTGGCACCCATGCTTAATGCTGACCCTGCATTGTACTCTCTGCCTGAGCCCCCTGTGGCACCCATGCTTAATGCTGACCATGCATTGTATAATCTGCCTGAGCCCCCTGTGGCACCCATGCTTAATGCTGACCCTACATTGTATACTCTGCCTGAGCCCCCTGTGGCACCCATGCTTAATGCTGACCCTGCATTGTATACTCTGCCTGAGCCCCTTGTGGCACCCATGCTTAATGCTGACCCTGCATTGTATACTCTGCCTGAGCCCCCTGTGGCACCCATGCTTAATGCTGACCATGCGTTGTATAATCTGCCCGAGCCCCCTGTGGCACCCATGCTTACTGCTGACCCTGCATTGTATACTCTGCCTGAGCCCCATGTGGCACCCATGCTTAATTCTGACCCTGCATTGTGTATTCTGCCTGAGCCCCCTGTGGCACCCATGCTTAATGTTGACCCTGCATTGTATATTATGCCCGAGGCCACTGTGGCACCCATGCTTAATGCAGACCCTGCATTGTATACTCTGCCTGAGCCCCCTGTGGCACCCATGCTTAATGCTGACACTGCATTGCATACTCTGCCTGAGCCTCCTGTGGCACCCATGCTTAATGCTGACCCTGCATTGTACTCTCTGCCTGAGCCCCCTGTGGCACCCATGCTTAATGCTGACCCTGCATTGTATACTCTTCCTGAGCCCCCTGTGGCATACTCTGCCTGAGCCCCCTGTGCCACCCATGCTCAATGCTGACCCTGAATTGTATATTCTGCCTGAGCCCCCTGTGGCACCCATGCTTAATGCTGACCCTGCATTGTATACTCTGCCTGAGCCCCCTGTGGCACCCATGCTTAATGCTGACCCTGCATTGTATACTCTGCCTGCGACCCCTGTGGCACCCATGCTCAATGCTGACCCTGCATTGTATACTCTGCTTGAGCCCCCCTGCAGCACCCATGCTTAATGCTGACCCTGCATTGTATACTCTGCCTGAGCCCACTGTGGCACCCATGCTCATGCTGACCCTGCATTGTATACTCTGCCTGAGCCCCCTGCGGCACCAATGCTTAATGCTGACCATCCATTGTACTCTCTGCTTGAGGCACCTGTGGCACCCATGCTTAATGCTGACCCTGCATTGTATACTCTGCCTGAGCCCCCTGCGGCACCCATGCTTAATGCTGACCCTGCATTGTACTCTCTGCCTGAGCCCCCTGCGGCACCCATGCTTAATGCTGACCCTGCATTGTATACTCTGCCTGAGCCCCCTGGGCACCCATGCTTAATGCTGACCCTGCATTGTTTACTCTGCCTGAGCCCCCTGGGCACCCATGCTTAATGCTGACCCTGCATTGTTTACTCTGCCTGAGCCCCCTGGGCACCCATGCTTAATGCTGACCCTGCATTGTTTACTCTGCCTGAGCCCCCTGGGCACCCATGCTTAATGCTGACCCTGCATTGTATACTCTGCCTGAGCCCCATGTGGCACCCATGCTTAATTCTGACCCTGCATTGTGTTTTCTGCCTGATCCCCCTGTGGCACCCATGCTTAATGCTGACCCTGCATTGTGTATTCTGCCTGAGCCCCTTGTGGCACCCATGCTTAATGTTGACCCTGCATTGTATATTCTGCCCGAGGCCACTGTGGCACCCATGCTTAATGCTGACCCTGCATTGTATACTCTGACTGAGCCCCCTGTGGCACCCATGCTTAATGTTGACCCTGCATTGTATACTCTGCCTGAGCCCCATGTGGCACCCATGCTTAATTCTGACCCTGCATTGTGTATTCTGCCTGAGCCCCCTGTGGCACCCATGCTTAATGTTGACCCTGCATTGTATATTATGCCCGAGGCCACTGTGGCACCCATGCTTAATGCTGACCCTGCATTGTATACTCTGCCTGAGCCCCCTGTGGCACCCATGCTTAATGCTAACCCTGCATTGTATACTCTGCCTGAGCCCCCTGTGGCACCCATGCTTAATGCTGACCCTGCATTGTACTCTCTGCCTGAGCCCCCTGTGGCACCCATGCTTAATGCTGACCCTGAATTGTATATTCTGCCTGAGCCCCCTGTGGCACCCATGCTTAATGCTGACCCTGCATTGTATACTCTGCCTGAGCCCCCTGTGGCACCCATGCTTAATGCTGACCCTGCATTGTTTACTCTGCCTGAGCCCCCTGGGCACCCATGCTTAATGCTGACCCTGCATTGTATACTCTGCCTGAGCCCACTGTGGCACCCATGCTCATGCTGACCCTGCATTGTATACTCTGCCTGAGCCCCCTGTGGCACCAATGCTTAATGCTGACCATGCATTGTACTCTCTGCCTGAAGCACCTGTGGCACCCATGCTTAATGCTGACCCTGCATTGTATACTCTGCCTGAGCCCCCTGCGGCACCCATGCTTAATGCTGACCCTGCATTGTATACTCTGCCTGAGCCCCCTTTGGCATCCATGCTTAATGCTGACCCTGAATTGTATACTCTGCCTGAGCCCCCTGTGGCACCCATGCTTAATGCTGACCCTGCATTGTATACTCTGCCTGAGGCCCCTTTGGCATCCATGCTTAATGCTGACCCTGAATTGTATACTCTGCCAGAGCCCCCTGTGGCACCCATGCTTAATGCTGACCCTGCATTGTATACTCTGCCTGAGACCCCTGTGGCACCCATGCTTAATGCTGACCCTGCATTGTATACTCTGCCTGGGCCCCCTGTGGCACCCATGCTTATTGCTGACCCTGCACTGTATTCTCTGCCTGAGCCCCATGTGGCACCCATGATTAATTCTGACCCTGCATTGTGTATTCTGCCTGAGCCCCCTGTGGCACCCATGCTTAATGTTGACCCTGCATTGTATATTCTGCCCGAGGCCACTGTGGCACCCATGCTTAATGCTGACCCTGCATTGTATACTCTGCCTGAGCCCCCTGTGGCACCCATGCTTAATGCTGACACTGCATTGTGTATTCTGCCTGAGCCCCCTGTGGCACCCATGCGTAATGCAGACCCTGCATTGTATACTCTGCCTGAGCCACCTGTGGCACCCATGCTTAATGCTGACCCTGAATTGTATACGCTGCCTGAGCCCCCTGTGGCACCCATGCTTAATGCTGACCCTGCATTGTATACTCTGCCTGAGCCCCTGCGGCACCCATGCTCAATGCTGACCCTGCATTGTATACTCTGCCTGAGCCCACTGTGGCACCCATGCTCATGCTGACCCTGAATTGTATACTCTGCTTGGGCCCACTGTGGCACCCCCCTGTGGCACCCATGTTTTATGCTGACCCTGCATTGTATACTCTGTCTGAGCCCCTTGTGGCACCCATGCTTAATGCTGACCCTGCATTGTATACTCTGCCTGAGCCCCTGTGGCACCCATGCTCAATGCTGACCCTGCATTGTATACTCTGCCTGAGCCCCCTGTGGCACCCATGCTTAATGCTGACCCTGCATTGTATACTCTGCCTGAGCCCCCTGTGGCACCCATGCTTACTGCTGACCCTGCATTGTATACTCTGCCTGAGCCCCATGTGGCACCCATGCTTAATTATGACCCTGCATTGTGTATTCTGCCTGAGCCCCCTGTGGCACCCATGCTTAATGCTGACCCTGCATTGTATACTCTGCCTGAGCCCCTGTGGCACCCATGCTCAATGCTGACCTTGCATTGTATACTCTGCCTGAGCCCCCTGTGGCACCCATGCTTAATGCTGACCCTGCATTGTATAATCTGCCTGAGCCCCCTGTGGCACCCATGCTCAATGCTGACCCTGCATTGTATACTCTGCCTGAGCCCCCTGTGGCACCCATGCTTAATGCAGACCCTGCATTGTATATTCTGCCTGAGCCACCTGTGGCACCCATGCTTAATGCTGACCCTGCATTGTATACTCTGCCTGAGCCCCCTGTGGCACCCATGCTTAATGCTGACCCTGCATTGTTTACTCTGCCTGAGCCCCCTGGGCACCCATGCTTAATGCTGACCCTGCATTGTATACTCTGCCTGAGCCCCATGTGGCATACATGCTTAATTCTGACCCTGCATTGTATACTCTGCCTGAGCCCCCTGTGGCACCCATGCTTAATGCTGACCCTGCATTGTATACTCTGCCTGAGCGCCCTGTGGCACCCATGCTTAATTCTGACCCTGCATTGTTTACTCTGCCTGAGCCCCCTGGGCACCCATGCTTAATGCTGACCCTGCATTGTATACTCTGCCTAAGCCCCATGTGGCATACATGCTCAATGCTGACCCTGCATTGTATACTCTGCCTGAGCCCCCTGCGGCACCCATGCTTAATGCTGACCCTGCATTGTACTCTCTGCCTGAGCCCCCTGTGGCACCCATGCTTAATGCTGACCCTGCATTGTACTCGCTGCCTGAGGACCCTGTGGCACCCATGCTTAATGCTGACCCTGCATTGTATACTCTGCCTGAGCCCCCTGTGGCACCCATGCTTAATGCTGACCCTGCATTGTATACTCTGCCTGAGCGCCCTGTGGCACCCATGCTTAATTCTGACCCTGCATTGTTTACTCTGCCTGAGCCCCAGGGGCACCCATGCTTAATGCTGACCCTGCATTGTATACTCTGCCTAAGCCCCATGTGGCATACATGCTCAATGCTGACCCTGCATTGTATACTCTGCCTGAGCCCCCTGCGGCACCCATGCTTAATGCTGACCCTGCATTGTACTCTCTGCCTGAGCCCCCTGTGGCACCCATGCTTAATGCTGACCCTGCATTGTACTCGCTGCCTGAGGACCCTGTGGCACCCATGCTTAATGCTGACCCTGCATTGTATACTCTGCCTGAGCCCCCTGTGGCATACTCTGCCTGAGCCCCCTGTGGCATACTCTGACTGAGCCCCCTGTGGCACCCATGCTTAATGTTGACCCTGCATTGTATACTCTGCCTGAGCCCCCTGTGGCACCCATGCTTAATGCTGACCCTGAATTGTATACTCTGGCTGAGCCCCCTGTGGCACCCATGCTTAATGCTGACCCTGCATTGTATACTCTGCCTGAGCCCCCTGTGGCACCCATGCTCAATGCTGACCCTGCATTGTATACACTGCCTGAGACCCCTGTGGCACCCATGCGTAATTCTGACCCTGCATTGTGTATTCTGCCTGAACCACCTGTGGCACCCATGCTTAATGCAGACCCTGCATTGTATACTCTGCCTGAGCCACCTGTGGCACCCATGCTTAATGTTGACCCTGCATTGTATACTCTGCCTGAGCCCCCTTGTGGCACCCATGCTTAATGCTGACCCTGCATTGTATACTCTGCATGAGCCCCTTGTGGCACCCATGCTTAATGCTGACCCTGCATTGTATACTCTGCCTGAGCCCCCTGTGGCACCCATGCTTAATGCTGACCATGCATTGTATACTCTGCCTGAGCCCCCTTGTGGCACCCATGCTTAATGCTGACCCTGCATTGTATACTCTGCCTGAGCCCCCTGTGGCACCCATGCTTAATGCTGACCATGCATTGTATAATCTGCCTGAGCCCCCTGTGGCACCCATGCTTAATGCTGACCCTGCATTGTATACTCTGCCTGAGCCCCCTGTGGCACCCATGCTTACTGCTGACCCTGCATTGTATACTCTGCCTGAGCCCCCTGCGGCACCAATGCTTAATGCTGACCATGCATTGTATACTCTGCCTGAGCCCCCTGTGGCACCCATGCTTAAAGCTGACCCTGCATTGTATACTTTGCCTCAGCGCCCCCTGTGGCACCCATGCATAATGCTGACCCTGCATTTTACTCTCTGCCTGAGCCCCCTGTGGCACCCATGCTAAATGCTGACCCTGCATTGTATACTCTGCCTGAGCCCCTGTGGCACCCATGCTTAATGCTGACCCTGCATTGTATACTCTGCCTGAGCCCCCTGTGGCACCCATGCTTAAAGCTGACCCTGCATTGTATACTTTGCCTCAGCGCCCCCTGTGGCACCCATGCATAATGCTGACCCTGCATTTTACTCTCTGCCTGAGCCCCCTGTGTCACCCATGCTTAATGCTGACCCTGCATTGTATACTCTGCCTGAGCCCCTGTGGCACCCATGCTTAATGCTGACCCTGCATTGTATACTCTGCCTGAGCCCCCTGTGGCACCCATGTTTAATGCTGACCCTGCATTGTACTCTCTGCCTGAGCCCCCTGTGGCACCCATGCTTAATGTTGACCCTGCATTGTATACTCTGCCTGAGCCCCTGTGGCACCCATGCTCAATGCTGACCCTGCATTGTATACTCTGCCTGAGCCCCCTGTGGCACCCATGCTTAATGTTGACCCTGCATTGTATACTCTGCCTGAGCCCCTGTGGCACCCATGCTCAATGCTGACCCTGCATTGTATACTCTGCCTGAGCCCCCTGTGGCACCCATGCTTAATGCTGACACTGCATTGTATACTCTGCCTGAGCGCCCTGTGGCACCCATGCTTAATGCTGACCCTGCATTGTATACTCTGCCTGAGTCCCCTGTGACACCCATGCTTAAAGCTGACCCTGCATTCTATACTCTGCCTGAGCCCCCTGTGGCACCCATGCTTACTGCTGACCCTGCATTGTATACTCTGCCTGAGCCCCATGTGGCACCCATGCTTAATTCTGTCCCTGCATTGTGTATTCTGCCTGAGCCACCTGTGGCACCCATGCTTAATGTTGACCCTGCATTGTATATTTTGCCCGAGGCCACTGTGGCACCCATGCTTAATGCTGACCCTGCATTGTATACTCTGCCCGAGCCCACTGTGGCACCCGTGCTTAATGCTAACACTGCATTGTGTATTCTGCCTGAGCCCCCTGTGCCACCCTTGCTTAATGCTGACGCTGCATTGTATACTCTGCCTGAGCCCACTGTGGCACCCATGCTTAATGCTGACCCTGCATTGTATACTCTGCCTGAGCCCCATTTGGCACCCATGCGTAATGCTGACCCTGCATTGTTTACTCTGCCTGAGCCCCCTGTGGCACCCATGCTTAATGCTGACCCTGCATTGTATACTCTGCCTGAGCTCCCTGTGCCACCCTTGCTTAATGCTGACCCTGCATTGTATACTCTGCCTGAGCCCCCTGTGGCACCCATGCTTAATGCTGACCTTGCATTGTATACTCTGCCTGAGCCCCCTGTGGCACCCATGCTTAATGCTGACCCTGCATTGTATACTCTGCCTGAGCCCCCTGTGGCACCCATGTTTAATGCTGACCCTGCATTGTACTCTCTGCCTGAGCCCCCTGTGGCACCCATGCTTAATGTTGACCCTGCATTGTATACTCTGCCTGAGCCCCTGTGGCACCCATGCTTAATACTGACCCCGAATTGTATACTCTGCCTGAGCACCCTGTGGCACCCATGCTTAAAGCTGACCCTGCATTCTATACTCTGCCTGAGCCCCCTGTGGCACCCATGCTTACTGCTGACCCTGCATTGTATACTCTGCCTGAGCCCCATGTGGCACCCATGCTTAATTCTGTCCCTGCATTGTGTATTCTGCCTGAGCCCCCTGTGGCACCCATGCTTAATGTTGACCCTGCATTGTATATTCTGCCCGAGGCCACTGTGGCACCCATGCTTAATGCTGACCCTGCATTGTATACTCTCCCCGAGCCCCCTGTGGCACCCGTGCTTAATGCTAACACTGCATTGTGTATTCTGCCTGAGCCCCCTGTGCCACCCTTGCTTAATGCTGACCCTGCATTGTATACTCTGCCTGAGCCCATTGTGGCACCCATGCTTAATGCTGACCCTGCATTGTATACTCTGCCTGAGCCCCATTTGGCACCCATGCGTAATTCTGACCCTGCATTGTGTATTCTGCCTGAGCCCCCTGTGGCACCCATGCTCAATGCTGACCCTGCATTTTACTCTCTGCCCGAGCCCCCTGTGGCACCCATGCTTAATGTTGACCCTGCATTGTATACTCTGCCTGAGCCCCTGTGGCACCCATGCTCAATGCTGACACTGCATTGTATACTCTGCCTGAGCCCCCTGTGGCAGCTGTGCTTAATGCTGACCCTGCATTGTATACTCTGCCTGAGCCCCATGTGGCACCCATGCTTAATTCTGATCCTGCATTGTGTATTCTGCCTGAGCCCCCTGTGGCACCCATGCTTAATGTTGACCCTGCATTGTATATTCTGCCCGAGGCCACTGTGGCACCCAAGCTTAACGCTGACCCTGCATTGTATACTCTGGCTGAGCCCACCGTGGCACCCATGCTTAATGCTGACACTGCATTGTGTATTCTGCCTGAGCCCCATGTGGCACCCATGCTTAATGCTGACCCTGCATTGTATACTCTGCCTGAGCCCACTGTGGCACCCATGCTTAATGCTGACCCTGCATTGTATATTCTGCCTCAGCCCCCTGTGGCACCCATGCTTAATGCTGACCCTGCATTGTTTACTCTGCCTGAGCCCCCTGTGGCACCCATGCTTAATGCTGACCCTGCATTGTATACTCTGCCTGAGCCCCATGTGGCACCCATGCGTAATTCTGACCCTGCATTGTATTCTGCCTGAGCCCCCTGTGGCACCCATGCTTAATGCTGACCCTGATTGTATATTCTGCCTGAGACCCCTGTGGCACCCATGCTTAATGCTGACCCTGCATTGTACTCTCTGCCTGAGCCCCCTGTGGCACCCATGCTTAATGCTGACCCTGCATTGTTTACTCTGCCTGAGCCCCCTGTGGCACCCACGCTTAATGATGACCCTGCATTGTATACTCTGCCTGAGCCCCATGTGGCACCCATGCTTAATGCTGACCCTGCATTGTATACTCTGTCTGTGCCCCCTGTGGCACCCATGCTTAATGCTGACCCTGCATTGTATACTCTGCCTGAGCCCCTTGTGGCACCCATGCTTAATGCTGACCCTGCATTGTATACTCTGCCTGAGCCCCCTGTGGCACCCATGCTTAATGCTGACCATGCATTGTATAATCTGCCTGAGCCCCCTGTGGCACCCATGCTTAATGCTGACCCTACATTGTATACTCTGCCTGAGCCCCCTGTGGCACCCATGCTTAATGCTGACCCTGCATTGTATACTCTGCCTGAGCCCCTTGTGGCACCCATGCTTAATGCTGACCCTGCATTGTATACTCTGCCTGAGCCCCCAGTGGCACCCATGCTTAATGCTGGCCCTGCATTGTATACTCTGCCTGAGCCCCTGTGGCACCCATGCCCAATGCTGACCCTGCATTGTATACTCTGCCTGAGCCCCCTGTGGCACCCATGCTTAATGCTGACCCTGCATTGTATACTCTGCCTGAGACCCTGTGGCACCCATGCTTACTGCTGACCCTGCATTGTATACTCTGCCTGAGCCCCATGTGGCACCCATGCTTAATTCTGACCCTGCATTGTGTATTCTGCCCGAGCCCCCTGTGGTACCCATGCTTAATGCTGACCCTACATTGTATACTCTGCCTGAGCCCACTGTGGCACCCATGCTTAATGCTGACCCTGCATTGTATACTCTGCCTGAGCCCCCTGTGGCACCCATGCTTAATGTTGACCCTGCATTGTATACTCTGCCTGAGCCCCCTGTGGCACCCATGCTTAATGCTGGCCCTGCATTGTATACTCTGCCTGAGCCCCTGTGGCACCCATGCCCAATGCTGACCCTGCATTGTATACTCTGCCTGAGCCCCCTGTGGCACCCATGCTTAATGCTGACCCTGCATTGTATACTCTGCCTGAGCCCCCTGTGGCACCCATGCTTACTGCTGACCCTGCATTGTATACTCTGCCTGAGCCCCATGTGGCACCCATGCTTAATTCTGACCCTGCATTGTGTATTCTGCCTGAGCCCCCTGTGGCACCCATGCTTAATGTTGACCCTGCATTGTATATTATGCCCGAGGCCACTGTGGCACCCATGCTTAATGCTGACCCTGCATTGTATACTCTGCCTGAGCCTCCTGTGGCACCCCAGCTTAATGCTGACCCTGCATTGTACTCTCTGCCTGAGCCCCCTGTGGCACCCATGCTTAATGCTGACACTGCATTGTATACTCTGCCTGAGCCCCCTGTGGCACCCATGCTTAATGCTGACCCTGCATTGTATACTCTGCCTGAGCCCCCTGTGGCATACTCTGCCTGAGCCCCCTGTGGCACCCATGCTTAAGGCTGACACTGCATTGTATACTCTGCCTGAGCCTCCTGTGGCACCCATGCTTAATGCTGACCCTGCATTGTACTCTCTGCCTGAGCCCCCTGTGGCACCCATGCTTAATGCTGACCATGCATTGTATAATCTGCCTGAGCCCCCTGTGGCACCCATGCTTAATGCTGACCCTACATTGTATACTCTGCCTGAGCCCCCTGTGGCACCCATGCTTAATGCTGACCCTGCATTGTATACTCTGCCTGAGCCCCTTGTGGCACCCATGCTTAATGCTGACCCTGCGTTGTATAATCTGCCCGAGCCCCCTGTGGCACCCATGCTTACTGCTGACCCTGCATTGTATACTCTGCCTGAGCCCCATGTGGCACCCATGCTTAATTCTGACCCTGCATTGTGTATTCTGCCTGAGCCCCCTGTGGCACCCATGCTTAATGTTGACCCTGCATTGTATATTATGCCCGAGGCCACTGTGGCACCCATGCTTAATGCTGACCCTGCATTGTATACTCTGCCTGAGCCCCCTGTGGCACCCATGCTTAATGCTGACACTGCATTGCATACTCTGCCTGAGCCTCCTGTGGCACCCATGCTTAATGCTGACCCTGCATTGTACTCTCTGCCTGAGCCCCCTGTGGCACCCATGCTTAATGCTGACCCTGCATTGTATACTCTGCTTGAGCCCCCTGTGGCATACTCTGCCTGAGCCCCCTGTGCCACCCATGCTCAATGCTGACCCTGAATTGTATATTCTGCCTGAGCCCCCTGTGGCACCCATGCTTAATGCTGACCCTGCATTGTATACTCTGCCTGAGCCCCCTGTGGCACCCATGCTTAATGCTGACCCTGCATTGTATACTCTGCCTGCGACCCCTGTGGCACCCATGCTCAATGCTGACCCTGCATTGTATACTCTGCTTGAGCCCCCCTGCAGCACCCATGCTTAATGCTGACCCTGCATTGTATACTCTGCCTGAGCCCACTGTGGCACCCATGCTCATGCTGACCCTGCATTGTATACTCTGCCTGAGCCCCCTGCGGCACCAATGCTTAATGCTGACCATCCATTGTACTCTCTGCCTGAGGCACCTGTGGCACCCATGCTTAATGCTGACCCTGCATTGTATACTCTGCCTGAGCCCCCTGCGGCACCCATGCTTAATGCTGACCCTGCATTGTACTCTCTGCCTGAGCCCCCTGCGGCACCCATGCTTAATGCGGACCCTGCATTGTATACTCTGCCTGAGGCCCGTGTGGCACCCATGCTTAATGCTGACCATGAATTGTATACTCTGCCTGAGCCCCCTGTGGCACCCATGCTTAATGCTGACCCTGCATTGTATACTCTGCCTGAGACCCCTGCGGCACCCATGCTTAATGCTGACCCTGCATTGTATACTCTGCCTGAGCCCCCTTATGGCACCCATGCTTAATGCTGACCCTGCATTGTATACTCTGCCTGGGCCCCCTGTGGCACCCATGCTTAATGCTGACCCTGCACTGTTTTCTCTGCCTGAGCCCCATGTGGGACCCATGATTAATTCTGACCCTGCATTGTGTATTCTGCCTGAGCCCCCTGTGGCACCCATGCTTAATGTTGACCCTGCATTGTATGTTCTGCCCGAGGCCACTGTGGCACCCATGCTTAATGCTGACCCTGCATTGTATACTCTGCCTGAGCCCCCTGTGGCACCCATGCTTAATGCTGACACTGCATTGTGTATTCTGCCTGAGCCCCCTGTGGCACCCATGCTTAATGCTGACCCTGCATTGTTTACTCTGCCTGAGCTCCCCGTGGCACCCATGCTTAATGCTGACCCTGCATTGTATACTCTGCCTGAGCCCCCTGTGGCACCCATGCTTAAAGCTGACCCTGCATTGTTTACTCTGCCTGAGCCCCCTGGGCACCCTTGCTCAATGCTGACCCTGCATTGTATACTCTGCCTGAGACCCCTGTGGCACCCATGCTTAATGCTGACCCTGTATTGTATACTCTGCCTGAGCCCCCTGGGCACCCATGCTTAATGCTGACCCTGAATTGTTTACTCTGCCTGAGCCCCCTGGGCACCCATGCTTAATGCTGACCCTGCATTGTATACTCTGCCTGAGCCCCATGTGGCACCCATGCTTAATTCTGACCCTGCATTGTGTTTTCTGCCTGAGCCCCCTGTGGCACCCATGCTTAATGCTGACCCTGCATTGTATATTCTGCCTGAGCCCCCTGTGGCACCCATGCTTAATGCTGACCCTGCATTGTATACTCTGCCTGAGGCCCCTGTGGCACCCGTGCTTAATTCTGACCCTACATTGTGTATTCTGCCTGAGCCCCCTGTGGCACCCATGCTTAATGTTGACCCTGCATTGTATATTCTGCCCGAGGCCACTGTGGCACCCATGCTTAATGCTGACCCTGCATTGTATACTCTGCCTGAGCCCCCTGGGCACCCATGCTTAATGCTGTCCCTGCATTGTTTACTCTGCCTGAGCCCCCTGGGCACCCATGCTTAATGCTGACCCTGCATTGTTTACTCTGCCTGAGCCCCCTGGGCACCCATGCTTAATGCTGACCCTGCATTGTATACTCTGCCTGAGACCCCTGTGGCACCCATGCTTAATGCTGACCATGCATTGTATATTCTGCCTGAGCCACCTGTGGCACCCATGCTTAATGCTGACCCTGCATTGTTTCATCTGCCTGAGCCCCCTGGGCACCCATGCTTAATTCTGACCCTGCATTGTGTATTCTGCCTGAGCCCCCTGTGGCACCCATGCTTAATACTGACCATGCACTGTATACTCTGCCTGATTCCCCTGTGGCACCCATGCTTAATTCTGACCCTGCATTGTATACTCTGCCTGAGCCCCCTGTGGCACCCATGCTTAATGCTGACCATGCACTGTATACTCTGCCTGAGCCCCCTGTGGCACCCATGCTTAATGCTGACCCTGCATTGTATATTCTGTCTGAGCCCCCTGTGGCACCCATGCTTAATGCAGACCCTGCATTGTATACTCTGCCTGAGCCACCTGTGGCACCCATGCTTAATGTTGACCCTGCATTGTATGTTCTGCCCGAGGCCACTGTGGCACCCATGCTTAATGCTGACCCTGCATTGTATACTCTGCCTGAGCCCCCTGTGGCACCCATGCTTAATGTGACACTGCATTGTGTATTCTGCCTGAGCCCCCTGTGGCACCCATGCTTAATGCTGACCCTGCATTGTTTACTCTGCCTGAGCTCCCCGTGGCACCCATGCTTAATGCTGACCCTGCATTGTATACTCTGCCTGAGCCCCCTGTGGCACCCATGCTTAAAGCTGACCCTGCATTGTTTACTCTGCCTGAGCCCCCTGGGCACCCTTGCTCAATGCTGACCCTGCATTGTATACTCTGCCTGAGACCCCTGTGGCACCCATGCTTAATGCTGACCCTGTATTGTATACTCTGCCTGAGCCCCCTGGGCACCCATGCTTAATGCTGACCCTGCATTGTTTACTCTGCCTGAGCCCCCTGGGCACCCATGCTTAATGCTGACCCTGCATTGTATACTCTGCCTGAGCCCCATGTGGCACCCATGCTTAATTCTGACCCTGCATTGTGTTTTCTGCCTGAGCCCCCTGTGGCACCCATGCTTAATGCTGACCCTGCATTGTATATTCTGCCTGAGCCCCCTGTGGCACCCATGCTTAATGCTGACCCTGCATTGTATACTCTGCCTGAGGCCCCTGTGGCACCCGTGCTTAATTCTGACCCTACATTGTGTATTCTGCCTGAGCCCCCTGTGGCACCCATGCTTAATGTTGACCCTGCATTGTATATTCTGCCCGAGGCCACTGTGGCACCCATGCTTAATGCTGACCCTGCATTGTATACTCTGCCTGAGCCCCCTGGGCACCCATGCTTAATGCTGACCCTGCATTGTTTACTCTGCCTGAGCCCCCTGGGCACCCATGCTTAATGCTGACCCTGCATTGATTACTCTGCCTGAGGCCCCTGTGGCACCCGTGCTTAATTCTGACCCTACATTGTGTATTCTGCCTGAGCCCCCTGTGGCACCCATGCTTAATGTTGACCCTGCATTGTATATTCTGCCCGAGGCCACTGTGGCACCCATGCTTAATGCTGACCCTGCATTGTATACTCTGCCTGAGCCCCCTGGGCACCCATGCTTAATGCTGACCCTGCATTGTTTACTCTGCCTGAGCCCCCTGGGCACCCATGCTTAATGCTGACCCTGCATTGTTTACTCTGCCTGAGCCCCCTGGGCACCCATGCTTAATGCTGACCCTGCATTGTATACTCTGCCTGAGACCCCTGTGGCACCCATGCTTAATGCTGACCATGCATTGTATATTCTGCCTGAGCCACCTGTGGCACCCATGCTTAATGCTGACCCTGCATTGTTTCATCTGCCTGAGCCCCCTGGGCACCCATGCTTAATTCTGACCCTGCATTGTGTATTCTGCCTGAGCCCCCTGTGGCACCCATGCTTAATGCTGACCATGCACTGTATACTCTGCCTGATTCCCCTGTGGCACCCATGCTTAATTCTGACCCTGCATTGTATACTCTGCCTGAGCCCCCTGTGGCACCCATGCTTAATGCTGACCATGCACTGTATACTCTGCCTGAGCCCCCTGTGGCACCCATGCTTAATGCTGACCCTGCATTGTATATTCTGTCTGAGCCCCCTGTGGCACCCATGCTTAATGCAGACCCTGCATTGTATACTCTGCCTGAGCCACCTGTGGCACCCATGCTTAATGTTGACCCTGCATTGTATGTTCTGCCCGAGGCCACTGTGGCACCCATGCTTAATGCTGACCCTGCATTGTATACTCTGCCTGAGCCCCCTGTGGCACCCATGCTTAATGCTGACACTGCATTGTGTATTCTGCCTGAGCCCCCTGTGGCACCCATGCTTAATGCTGACCCTGCATTGTTTACTCTGCCTGAGCTCCCCGTGGCACCCATGCTTAATGCTGACCCTGCATTGTATACTCTGCCTGAGCCCCCTGTGGCACCCATGCTTAAAGCTGACCCTGCATTGTTTACTCTGCCTGAGCCCCCTGGGCACCCTTGCTCAATGCTGACCCTGCATTGTATACTCTGCCTGAGACCCCTGTGGCACCCATGCTTAATGCTGACCCTGTATTGTATACTCTGCCTGAGCCCCCTGGGCACCCATGCTTAATGCTGACCCTGCATTGTTTACTCTGCCTGAGCCCCCTGGGCACCCATGCTTAATGCTGACCCTGCATTGTATACTCTGCCTGAGCCCCATGTGGCACCCATGCTTAATTCTGACCCTGCATTGTGTTTTCTGCCTGAGCCCCCTGTGGCACCCATGCTTAATGCTGACCCTGCATTGTATATTCTGCCTGAGCCCCCTGTGGCACCCATGCTTAATGCTGACCCTGCATTGTATACTCTGCCTGAGGCCCCTGTGGCACCCGTGCTTAATTCTGACCCTACATTGTGTATTCTGCCTGAGCCCCCTGTGGCACCCATGCTTAATGTTGACCCTGCATTGTATATTCTGCCCGAGGCCACTGTGGCACCCATGCTTAATGCTGACCCTGCATTGTATACTCTGCCTGAGCCCCCTGGGCACCCATGCTTAATGCTGACCCTGCATTGTTTACTCTGCCTGAGCCCCCTGGGCACCCATGCTTAATGCTGACCCTGCATTGTTTACTCTGCCTGAGCCCCCTGTGGCACCCATGCTTAATGTTGACCCTGCATTGTATATTCTGCCCGAGGCCACTGTGGCACCCATGCTTAATGCTGACCCTGCATTGTATACTCTGCCTGAGCCCCCTGGGCACCCATGCTTAATGCTGACCCTGCATTGTTTACTCTGCCTGAGCCCCCTGGGCACCCATGCTTAATGCTGACCCTGCATTGTTTACTCTGCCTGAGCCTCCTGTGGCACCCCAGCTTAATGCTGACCCTGCATTGTACTCTCTGCCTGAGCCCCCTGTGGCACCCATGCTTAATGCTGACACTGCATTGTAGACTCTGCCTGAGCCCCCTGTGGCACCCATGCTTAATGCTGACCCTGCATTGTATACTCTGCCTGAGCCCCCTGTGGCATACTCTGCCTGAGCCCCCTGTGGCACCCATGCTTAAGGCTGACACTGCATTGTATACTCTGCCTGAGCCTCCTGTGGCACCCATGCTTAATGCTGACCCTGCATTGTACTCTCTGCCTGAGCCCCCTGTGGCACCCATGCTTAATGCTGACCATGCATTGTATAATCTGCCTGAGCCCCCTGTGGCACCCATGCTTAATGCTGACCCTACATTGTATACTCTGCCTGAGCCCCCTGTGGCACCCACGCTTAATGCTGACCCTGCATTGTATACTCTGCCTGAGCCCCTTGTGGCACCCATGCTTAATGCTGACCCTGCGTTGTATAATCTGCCCGAGCCCCCTGTGGCACCCATGCTTACTGCTGACCCTGCATTGTATACTCTGCCTGAGCCCCATGTGGCACCCATGCTTAATTCTGACCCTGCATTGTGTATTCTGCCTGAGCCCCCTGTGGCACCCATGCTTAATGTTGACCCTGCATTGTATATTATGCCCGAGGCCACTGTGGCACCCATGCTTAATGCTGACCCTGCATTGTATACTCTGCCTGAGCCCCCTGTGGCACCCATGCTTAATGCTGACACTGCATTGCATACTCTGCCTGAGCCTCCTGTGGCACCCATGCTTAATGCTGACCCTGCATTGTACTCTCTGCCTGAGCCCCCTGTGGCACCCATGCTTAATGCTGACCCTGCATTGTATACTCTGCTTGAGCCCCCTGTGGCATACTCTGCCTGAGCCCCCTGTGCCACCCATGCTCAATGCTGACCCTGAATTGTATATTCTGCCTGAGCCCCCTGTGGCACCCATGCTTAATGCTGACCCTGCATTGTATACTCTGCCTGAGCCCCCTGTGGCACCCATGCTTAATGCTGACCCTGCATTGTATACTCTGCCTGCGACCCCTGTGGCACCCATGCTCAATACTGACCCTGCATTGTATACTCTGCTTGAGCCCCCCTGCAGCACCCATGCTTAATGCTGACCCTGCATTGTATACTCTGCCTGAGCCCACTGTGGCACCCATGCTCATGCTGACCCTGCATTGTATACTCTGCCTGAGCCCCCTGCGGCACCAATGCTTAATGCTGACCATCCATTGTACTCTCTGCCTGAGGCACCTGTGGCACCCATGCTTAATGCTGACCCTGCATTGTATACTCTGCCTGAGCCCCCTGCGGCACCCATGCTTAATGCTGACCCTGCATTGTACTCTCTGCCTGAGCCCCCTGCGGCACCCATGCTTAATGCTGACCCTGCATTGTATACTCTGCCTGAGGCCCGTGTGGCACCCATGCTTAATGCTGACCCTGAATTGTATACTCTGCCTGAGCCCCCTGTGGCACCCATGCTTAATGCTGACCCTGCATTGTATACTCTGCCTGAGACCCCTGCGGCACCCATGCTTAATGCTGACCCTGCATTGTATACTCTGCCTGAGCCCCCTTATGGCACCCATGCTTAATGCTGACCCTGCATTGTATACTCTGCCTGGGCCCCCTGTGGCACCCATGCTTAATGCTGACCCTGCACTGTATTCTCTGCCTGAGCCCCATGTGGCACCCATGATTAATTCTGACCCTGCATTGTGTATTCTGCCTGAGCCCCCTGTGGCACCCATGCTTAATGTTGACCCTGCATTGTATGTTCTGCCCGAGGCCACTGTGGCACCCATGCTTAATGCTGACCCTGCATTGTATACTCTGCCTGAGCCCCCTGTGGCACCCATGCTTAATGCTGACACTGCATTGTGTATTCTGCCTGAGCCCCCTGTGGCACCCATGCTTAATGCTGACCCTGCATTGTTTACTCTGCCTGAGCTCCCCGTGGCACCCATGCTTAATGCTGACCCTGCATTGTATACTCTGCCTGAGCCCCCTGTGGCACCCATGCTTAAAGCTGACCCTGCATTGTTTACTCTGCCTGAGCCCCCTGGGCACCCTTGCTCAATGCTGACCCTGCATTGTATACTCTGCCTGAGACCCCTGTGGCACCCATGCTTAATGCTGACCCTGTATTGTATACTCTGCCTGAGCCCCCTGGGCACCCATGCTTAATGCTGACCCTGCATTGTTTACTCTGCCTGAGCCCCCTGGGCACCCATGCTTAATGCTGACCCTGCATTGTATACTCTGCCTGAGCCCCATGTGGCACCCATGCTTAATTCTGACCCTGCATTGTGTTTTCTGCCTGAGCCCCCTGTGGCACCCATGCTTAATGCTGACCCTGCATTGTATATTCTGCCTGAGCCCCCTGTGGCACCCATGCTTAATGCTGACCCTGCATTGTATACTCTGCCTGAGGCCCCTGTGGCACCCGTGCTTAATTCTGACCCTACATTGTGTATTCTGCCTGAGCCCCCTGTGGCACCCATGCTTAATGTTGACCCTGCATTGTATATTCTGCCCGAGGCCACTGTGGCACCCATGCTTAATGCTGACCCTGCATTGTATACTCTGCCTGAGCCCCATGGGCACCCATGCTTAATGCTGACCCTGCATTGTTTACTCTGCCTGAGCCCCCTGGGCACCCATGCTTAATGCTGACCCTGCATTGTTTACTCTGCCTGAGCCCCCTGGGCACCCATGCTTAATGCTGACCCTGCATTGTATACTCTGCCTGAGACCCCTGTGGCACCCATGCTTAATGCTGACCATGCATTGTATATTCTGCCTGAGCCACCTGTGGCACCCATGCTTAATGCTGACCCTGCATTGTTTCATCTGCCTGAGCCCCCTGGGCACCCATGCTTAATTCTGACCCTGCATTGTGTATTCTGCCTGAGCCCCCTGTGGCACCCATGCTTAATGCTGACCATGCACTGTATACTCTGCCTGATTCCCCTGTGGCACCCATGCTTAATTCTGACCCTGCATTGTATACTCTGCCTGAGCCCCCTGTGGCACCCATGCTTAATGCTGACCATGCACTGTATACTCTGCCTGAGCCCCCTGTGGCACCCATGCTTAATGCTGACCCTGCATTGTATATTCTGTCTGAGCCCCCTGTGGCACCCATGCTTAATGCAGACCCTGCATTGTATACTCTGCCTGAGCCACCTGTGGCACCCATGCTTAATGTTGACCCTGCATTGTATGTTCTGCCCGAGGCCACTGTGGCACCCATGCTTAATGCTGACCCTGCATTGTATACTCTGCCTGAGCCCCCTGTGGCACCCATGCTTAATGCTGACACTGCATTGTGTATTCTGCCTGAGCCCCCTGTGGCACCCATGCTTAATGCTGACCCTGCATTGTTTACTCTGCCTGAGCTCCCCGTGGCACCCATGCTTAATGCTGACCCTGCATTGTATACTCTGCCTGAGCCCCCTGTGGCACCCATGCTTAAAGCTGACCCTGCATTGTTTACTCTGCCTGAGCCCCCTGGGCACCCTTGCTCAATGCTGACCCTGCATTGTATACTCTGCCTGAGACCCCTGTGGCACCCATGCTTAATGCTGACCCTGTATTGTATACTCTGCCTGAGCCCCCTGGGCACCCATGCTTAATGCTGACCCTGCATTGTTTACTCTGCCTGAGCCCCCTGGGCACCCATGCTTAATGCTGACCCTGCATTGTATACTCTGCCTGAGCCCCATGTGGCACCCATGCTTAATTCTGACCCTGCATTGTGTTTTCTGCCTGAGCCCCCTGTGGCACCCATGCTTAATGCTGACCCTGCATTGTATATTCTGCCTGAGCCCCCTGTGGCACCCATGCTTAATGCTGACCCTGCATTGTATACTCTGCCTGAGGCCCCTGTGGCACCCGTGCTTAATTCTGACCCTACATTGTGTATTCTGCCTGAGCCCCCTGTGGCACCCATGCTTAATGTTGACCCTGCATTGTATATTCTGCCCGAGGCCACTGTGGCACCCATGCTTAATGCTGACCCTGCATTGTATACTCTGCCTGAGCCCCCTGGGCACCCATGCTTAATGCTGACCCTGCATTGTTTACTCTGCCTGAGCCCCCTGGGCACCCATGCTTAATGCTGACCCTGCATTGTTTACTCTGCCTGGGCCCCCTGGGCACCCATGCTTAATGCTGACCCTGCATTGTATACTCTGCCTGAGACCCCTGTGGCACCCATGCTTAATGCTGACCATGCATTGTATATTCTGCCTGAGCCACCTGTGGCACCCATGCTTAATGCTGACCCTGCATTGTTTCATCTGCCTGAGCCCCCTGGGCACCCATGCTTAATTCTGACCCTGCATTGTGTATTCTGCCTGAGCCCCCTGTGGCACCCATGCTTAATGCTGACCATGCACTGTATACTCTGCCTGAGCCCCCTGTGGCACCCATGCTTAATTCTGACCCTGCATTGTATACTCTGCCTGAGCCCCCTGTGGCACCCATGCTTAATGCTGACCATGCACTGTATACTCTGCCTGAGCCCCCTGTGGCACCCATGCTTAATGCTGACCCTGCATTGTATATTCTGTCTGAGCCCCCTGTGGCACCCATGCTTAATGCAGACCCTGCACTGTATACTCTGCCTGAGCCCCCTGTGGCACCCATGCTTAATTCTGACCCTGCATTGTATACTCTGCCTGAGCCCCCTGTGGCACCCATGCTTAATGCTGACCATGCACTGTATACTCTGCCTGAGCCCCCTGTGGCACCCATGCTTAATTCTGACCCTGCATTGTGTTTTCTGCCTGAGCCCCCTGTGGCACCCATGCTTAATGCTGACCCTGCATTGTATATTCTGCCTGAGCCCCCTGTGGCACCCATGCTTAATGCTGACCCTGCATTGTATACTCTGCCTGAGGCCCCTGTGGCACCCGTGCTTAATTCTGACCCTACATTGTGTATTCTGCCTGAGCCCCCTGTGGCACCCATGCTTAATGTTGACCCTGCATTGTATATTCTGCCCGAGGCCACTGTGGCACCCATGCTTAATGCTGACCCTGCATTGTATACTCTGCCTGAGCCCCCTGGGCACCCATGCTTAATGCTGACCCTGCATTGTTTACTCTGCCTGAGCCCCCTGGGCACCCATGCTTAATGCTGACCCTGCATTGTTTACTCTGCCTGGGCCCCCTGGGCACCCATGCTTAATGCTGACCCTGCATTGTATACTCTGCCTGAGACCCCTGTGGCACCCATGCTTAATGCTGACCATGCATTGTATATTCTGCCTGAGCCACCTGTGGCACCCATGCTTAATGCTGACCCTGCATTGTTTCATCTGCCTGAGCCCCCTGGGCACCCATGCTTAATTCTGACCCTGCATTGTGTATTCTGCCTGAGCCCCCTGTGGCACCCATGCTTAATGCTGACCATGCACTGTATACTCTGCCTGAGCCCCCTGTGGCACCCATGCTTAATTCTGACCCTGCATTGTATACTCTGCCTGAGCCCCCTGTGGCACCCATGCTTAATGCTGACCATGCACTGTATACTCTGCCTGAGCCCCCTGTGGCACCCATGCTTAATGCTGACCCTGCATTGTATATTCTGTCTGAGCCCCCTGTGGCACCCATGCTTAATGCAGACCCTGCATTGTATACTCTGCCTGAGCCACCTGTGGCACCCATGCTTAATGCTGACCCTGAATTGTATACGCTGCCTGAGCCCCCTGTGGCACCCATGCTTAATGCTGACCCTGCATTGTATACTCTGCCTGAGCCCCTGCGGCACCCATGCTCAATGCTGACCCTGCATTGTATACTCTGCCTGAGCCCACTGTGGCACCCATGCTCATGCTGACCCTGCATTGTATACTCTGCTTGGGCCCACTGTGGCACCCCCCTGTGGCACCCATGCTTAATGCTGACCCTGCATTGTATACTCTGCCTGAGCCCCTGCGGCACCCATGCTCAATGCTGACCCTGCATTGTATACTCTGTCTGAGCCCCTTGTGGCACCCATGCTTAATGCTGACCCTGCATTGTATACTCTGCCTGAGCCCCTGTGGCACCCATGCTCAATGCTGACCCTGCATTGTATACTCTGCCTGAGCCCCCTGTGGCACCCATGCTTAATGCTGACCCTGCATTGTATACTCTGCCTGAGCCCCCTGTGGCACCCATGCTTACTGCTGACCCTGCATTGTATACTCTGCCTGAGCCCCATGTGGCACCCATGCTTAATTATGACCCTGCATTGTGTATTCTGCCTGAGCCCCCTGTGGCACCCATGCTTAATGCTGACCCTGCATTGTATACTCTGCCTGAGCCCCTGTGGCACCCATGCTCAATGCTGACCTTGCATTGTATACTCTGCCTGAGCCCCCTGTGGCACCCATGCTTAATGCTGACCCTGCATTGTATAATCTGCC
The DNA here is from genome assembly GCF_040938575.1 of Ambystoma mexicanum. NCBI lineage: Eukaryota > Metazoa > Chordata > Amphibia > Caudata > Ambystomatidae > Ambystoma > Ambystoma mexicanum. The sequence continues at coordinate 1,715,114,963 of NC_090929.1, read as the reverse complement.
TGAGCCCCCTGTGGCACCCATGCTCAATGCTGACCCTGCATTGTATACTCTGCCTGAGCCCCCTGTGGCACCCATGCTTAATGCAGACCCTGCATTGTATATTCTGCCTGAGCCACCTGTGGCACCCATTCTTAATGCTGACCCTGCATTGTATACTCTGCCTGAGCCCCCTGTGGCACCCATGCTTAATGCTGACCATGCATTGTATAATCTGCCTGAGCCCCCTGTGGCACCCATGCTTAATGCTGACCCTGCATTGTATACTCTGCCTGAGCCCCCTGTGGCACCCATGCTTACTGCTGACCCTGCATTGTATACTCTGCCTGAGCCCCATGTGGCACCCATGCTTAATTCTGACCCTGCATTGTGTATTCTACCTGAGCCCCCTGTGGCACCCCTGCTTAATGCTGACCTTGCATTGTATACTCTGCCTGAGCCCCCTGTGGCACCCATGCTTAATGTTGACCCTGCATTGTATATTCTGCCCGAGGCCACTGTGGCACCCATGCTCAATGCTGACCCTGCATTGTATACTCTGCCTGAGCCCCCTGCGGCACCCATGCTTAATGCTGACCCTGCATTGTACTCTCTGCCTGAGCCCCCTGTGGCACCCATGCTTAATGCTGACCCTGCATTGTACTCTCTGCCTGAGGACCCTGTGGCACCCATGCTTAATGCTGACCCTGCATTGTATACTCTGCCTGAGCCCCCTGTGGCATACTCTGCCTGAGCCCCCTGTGGCATACTCTGACTGAGCCCCCTGTGGCACCCATGCTTAATGTTGACCCTGCATTGTATACTCTGCCTGAGCCCCCTGTGGCACCCATGCTTAATGCTGACCCTGCATTGTACACTCTGCCTGAGCCCCCTGTGGCACCCATGCTTAATGCTGACCCTGAATTGTATACTCTGCCTAAGCCCCCTGTGGCACCCATGCTTAATGCTGACCCTGCATTGTATACTCTGCCTGAGCCCCCTGTGGCACCCATGCTTAATGCTGACCATGCATTGTATACTCTTCCTGAGCCCCCTGCGGCACCCATGCTTAATGCTGACCCTGCATTGTACTCTCTGCCTGAGTCCCCTGCGGCACCCATGCTTAATGCTGACCCTGCATTGTACACTCTACCTGAGCCCCCTGTGGCACCCATGCTTAATGCTGACCCTACATTGTATACTCTGCCTGAGCCCCCTGTGGCACCCATGCTTAATGCTGACCCTGCATTGTATACTCTGCCTGAGCCCCTTGTGGCACCCATGCTTAATGCTGACCCTGCATTGTATACTCTGCCTGAGCCCCCTGTGGCACCCATGCTTAATGCTGACCATGCATTGTATACTCTGCCTGAGCCCCCTTGTGGTACCCATGCTTAATGCTGACCCTGCATTGTATACTCTGCCTGAGCCCCCTGTGGCACCCATGCTTAATGCTGACCATGCATTGTATAATCTGCCTGAGCTCCCTGTGGCACCCATGCTTAATGCTGACCCTGCATTGTATACTCTGCCTGAGCCCCCTGTGGCACCCATGCTTACTGCTGACCCTGCATTGTATAATCTGCCTGAGCCCCCTGTGGCACCCATGCTCAATGCTGACCCTGCATTGTATACTCTGCCTGAGCCCCCTGTGGCACCCATGCTTAATGCAGACCCTGCATTGTATATTCTGCCTGAGCCACCTGTGGCACCCATGCTTAATGCTGACCCTGCATTGTATACTCTGCCTGAGCCCCCTGTGGCACCCATGCTTAATGCTGACCATGCATTGTATAATCTGCCTGAGCCCCCTGTGGCACCCATGCTTAATGCTGACCCTGCATTGTATACTCTGCCTGAGCCCCCTGTGGCACCCATGCTTACTGCTGACCCTGCATTGTATACTCTGCCTGAGCCCCATGTGGCACCCATGCTTAATTCTGACCCTGCATTGTGTATTCTGCCTGAGCCCCCTGTGGCACCCATGCTTAATGCTGACCCTGCATTGTATACTCTGCCTGAGCCCCCTGTGGCACCCATGCTTAATGTTGACCCTGCATTGTATATTCTGCCCGAGGCCACTGTGGCACCCATGCTCAATGCTGACCCTGCATTGTATACTCTGCCTGAGCCCCCTGTGGCACCCATGCTTAATGCTGACCCTGCATTGTACTCTCTGCCTGAGCCCCCTGTGGCACCCATGCTTAATGCTGACCCTGCATTGTACTCTCTGCCTGAGGACCCTGTGGCACCCATGCTTAATGCTGACCCTGCATTGTATACTCTGCCTGAGCCCCCTGTGGCATACTCTGCCTGAGCCCCCTGTGGCATACTCTGACTGAGCCCCCTGTGGCACCCATGCTTAATGTTGACCCTGCATTGTATACTCTGCCTGAGCCCCCTGTGGCACCCATGCTTAATGCTGACCCTGCATTGTACACTCTGCCTGAGCCCCCTGTGGCACCCATGCTTAATGCTGACCCTGAATTGTATACTCTGCCTGAGCCCCCTGTGGCACCCATGCTTAATGCTGACCCTGCATTGTATACTCTTCCTGAGCCCCCTGCGGCACCCATGCTTAATGCTGACCCTGCATTGTACTCTCTGCCTGAGTCCCCTGCGGCACCCATGCTTAATGCTGACCCTGCATTGTACACTCTACCTGAGCCCCCTGTGGCACCCATGCTTAATGCTGACCCTGCATTGTATACTCTGCCTGAGCCCCCTGTGGCACCCATGCTTAATGCTGACCCTGCATTGTATACTCTGCCTGAGCCCCTTGTGGCACCCATGCTTAATGCTGACCCTGCATTGTATACTCTGCCTGAGCCCCCTGTGGCACCCATGCTTAATGCTGACCATGCATTGTATACTCTGCCTGAGCCCCCTTGTGGCACCCATGCTTAATGCTGACCCTGCATTGTATACTCTGCCTGAGCCCCCTGTGGCACCCATGCTTAATGCTGACCATGCATTGTATAATCTGCCTGAGCCCCCTGTGGCACCCATGCTTAATGCTGACCCTGCATTGTATACTCTGCCTGAGCCCCCTGTGGCACCCATTTACTGCTGACCCTGTATTGTATACTCTGCCTGAGCCCCCTGTGGCACCCATGCTTAATGCTGACCCTGCATTGTATACTCTGCCTGAGCCCCCTGTGGCACCCATGCTTAATGCTGGCCCTGCATTGTATACTCTGCCTGAGCCCCCTTGTGGCACCCATGCTTAATGCTGACCCTGCATTGTATAATCTGCCTGAGCCCCCTGTGGCACCCATGCTTAATGCTGACCCTGCATTGTATACTCTGCCTGAGCCCCCTGTGGCACCCATGCTTAATGCTGACCCTGCATTGTATACTCTGCCTGAGCCCCCTGTGGCACCCATGCTTAATGCTGACCCTGCATTGTACTCTCTGCCTGAGCCCCCTGTGGCACCCATGCTTAATGCTGACCCTGCATTGTATACTCTGCCTGAGCCCCCTGTGGCACCCATGCTTAATGCTGACCCTGCATTGTATACTCTGCCTGAGCCCCTTGTGGCACCCATGCTTAATGCTGACCCTGCATTGTATACTCTGCCTGAGCCCCCTGTGGCACCCATGCTTAATGCTGACCATGCATTGTATACTCTGCCTGAGCCCCCTTGTGGCACCCATGCTTAATGCTGACCCTGCATTGTATACTCTGCCTGAGCCCCCTGTGGCACCCATGCTTAATGCTGACCATGCATTGTATAATCTGCCTGAGCCCCCTGTGGCACCCATGCTTAATGCTGACCCTGCATTGTATACTCTGCCTGAGCCCCCTGTGGCACCCATGCTTACTGCTGACCCTGTATTGTATACTCTGCCTGAGCCCCCTGTGGCACCCATGCTTAATGCTGACCCTGCATTGTATACTCTGCCTGAGCCCCCTGTGGCACCCATGCTTAATGCTGGCCCTGCATTGTATACTCTGCCTGAGCCCCCTTGTGGCACCCATGCTTAATGCTGACCCTGCATTGTATAATCTGCCTGAGCCCCCTGTGGCACCCATGCTTAATGCTGACCCTACATTGTATACTCTGCCTGAGCCCCCTGTGGCACCCATGCTTAATGCTGACCCTGCATTGTATACTCTGCCTGAGCCCCCTGTGGCACCCATGCTTAATGCTGACCCTGCATTGTACTCTCTGCCTGAACCCCCTGTGGCACCCATGCTTAATGCTGACCATGCATTGTATAATCTGCCTGAGCCCCCTTGTGGCACCCGTGCTTAATGCTGACCCTGCATTGTACACTCTTCCTGAGCCTCCTGTGGCACCCATGTTTAATTCTGACCCTGCATTGTACTCTCTGCCTGAGCCCCCTGTGGCACCCATGCTTAATGTTGACCCTGCATTGTATACTCTGCCTGAGCCCCTGTGGCACCCATGCTCAATGCTGACCTTGCATTGTATACTCTGCCTGAGCCCCCTATGGCACCCATGCTTAATGCTGGCCCTGCATTGTATACTCTGCCTGAGCCCCCTGTGGCACCCATGCTTAATGCTGACCATGCATTGTATAATCTGCCTGAGCCCCCTGTGGCACCCATGCTTAATGCTGACCCTGCATTGTATACTCTGCCTGAGCCCCCTGTGGCACCCATGCTTACTGCTGACCCTATATTGTATACTCTGCCTGAGCCCCCTGTGGCACCCATGCTTAATGCTGACCCTGCATTGTATACTCTGCCTGAGCCCCCTGTGGCACCCATGCTTAATGCTGGCCCTGCATTGTATACTCTGCCTGAGCCCCCTTGTGGCACCCATGCTTAATGCTGACCCTGCATTGTATAATCTGCCTGAGCCCCCTGTGGCACCCATGCTTAATGCTGACCCTACATTGTATACTCTGCCTGAGCCCCCTGTGGCACCCATGCTTAATGCTGACCCTGCATTGTATACTCTGCCTGAGCCCCCTGTGGCACCCATGCTTAATGCTGACCCTGCATTGTACTCTCTGCCTGAACCCCCTGTGGCACCCATGCTTAATGCTGACCATGCATTGTATAATCTGCCTGAGCCCCCTTGTGGCACCCGTGCTTAATGCTGACCCTGCATTGTACACTCTTCCTGAGCCTCCTGTGGCACCCATGTTTAATTCTGACCCTGCATTGTACTCTCTGCCTGAGCCCCCTGTGGCACCCATGCTTAATGTTGACCCTGCATTGTATACTCTGCCTGAGCCCCTGTGGCACCCATGCTCAATGCTGAACTTGCATTGTATACTCTGCCTGAGCCCCCTATGGCACCCATGCTTAATGCTGGCCCTGCATTGTATACTCTGCCTGACACCCTGTGGCACCCATGCTCAACGCTGACCCTGCATTGTATACTCTGCCTGAGCCCCCTGTGGCACCCATGCTTAATGCTGACCCTGCATTGTATACTCTGCCTGAGCCCCCTGTGGCACCCATGCTTACTGCTGACCCTGCATTGTATACTCTGCCTGAGCCCCATGTGGCACCCATGCTTAATTCTGACCCTGCATTGTGTATTCTGCCTGAGCCCCCTGTGGCACCCATGCTTAATGCTGACCCTGCATTGTATACTCTGCCTGAGCCCCTGTGGCACCCATGCTCAATGCTGACCTTGCATTGTATACTCTGCCTGAGCCCCCTGTGGCACACATGCTTAATGCTGACCCTGCATTGTATAATCTGCCTGAGCCCCCTGTGGCACCCATGCTCAATGCTGACCCTGCATTGTATACTCTGCCTGAGCCCCCTGTGACACCCATGCTTAATGCTGACCCTGCATTGTATACTCTGTCTGAGCCCCCTGTGGCACCCATGCTCAATGCTGACCCTGCATTGTATACGCTGCCTGAGCCCCCTGTGGCACCCATGCCTAATTCTGACCCTGCATTGTGTATTCTGCCTGAACCACCTGTGGCACCCATGCTTAATGCAGACCCTGCATTGTATACTCTGCCTGAGCCACCTGTGGCACCCATGCTTAATGTTGACCCTGCATTGTATACTCTGCCTGAGCCCCCTTGTGGCACCCATGCTTAATGCTGACCCTGCATTGTATACTCTGCCTGAGCCCCCTGTGGCACCCATGCTTAATGCTGACCATGCATTGTATAATCTGCCTGAGCCCCCTGTGGCACCCATGCTTAATGCTGACCCTACATTGTATACTCTGCCTGAGCCCCCTGTGGCACCCATGCTTAATGCTGACCATGCATTGTATACTCTGCCTGAGCCCCCTTGTGGCACCCATGCTTAATGCTGACCCTGCATTGTATACTCTGCCTGAGCCCCCTGTGGCACCCATGCTTAATGCTGACCATGCATTGAATAATCTGCCTGAGCCCCCTGTGGAACCCATGCTTAATGCTGACCCTGCATTGTACTCTCTGCCTGAGCCCCCTGTGGCACCCATGCTTAATGCTGACCATGCATTGTATAATCTGCCTGAGCCCCCTGTGGCACCCATGCTTAATGCTGACCCTACATTGTATACTCTGCCTGAGCCCCCTGTGGCACCCATGCTTAATGCTGACCCTGCATTGTATACTCTGCCTGAGCCCCTTGTGGCACCCATGCTTAATGCTGACCCTGCATTGTATACTCTGCCTGAGCCCCCTGTGGCACCCATGCTTAATGCTGACCATGCGTTGTATAATCTGCCCGAGCCCCCTGTGGCACCCATGCTTACTGCTGACCCTGCATTGTATACTCTGCCTGAGCCCCATGTGGCACCCATGCTTAATTCTGACCCTGCATTGTGTATTCTGCCTGAGCCCCCTGTGGCACCCATGCTTAATGTTGACCCTGCATTGTATATTATGCCCGAGGCCACTGTGGCACCCATGCTTAATGCAGACCCTGAATTGTATACTCTGCCTGAGCCCCCTGTGGCACCCATGCTTAATGCTGACACTGCATTGCATACTCTGCCTGAGCCTCCTGTGGCACCCATGCTTAATGCTGACCCTGCATTGTACTCTCTGCCTGAGCCCCCTGTGGCACCCATGCTTAATGCTGACCCTGCATTGTATACTCTGCCTGAGCCCCCTGTGGCATACTCTGCCTGAGCCCCCTGTGCCACCCATGCTCAATGCTGACCCTGAATTGTATATTCTGCCTGAGCCCCCTGTGGCACCCATGCTTAATGCTGACCCTGCATTGTATACTCTGCCTGAGCCCCCTGTGGCACCCATGCTTAATGCTGACCCTGCATTGTACTCTCTGCCTGAGGCACCTGTGGCACCCATGCTTAATGCTGACCCTGCATTGTATACTCTGCCTGAGCCCCCTGCGGCACCCATGCTTAATGCTGACCCTGCATTGTACTCTCTGCCTGAGCCCCCTGCGGCACCCATGCTTAATGCTGACCCTGCATTGTATACTCTGCCTGAGGCCCGTGTGGCACCCATGCTTAATGCTGACCCTGAATTGTATACTCTGCCTGAGCCCCCTGTGGCACCCATGCTTAATGCTGACCCTGCATTGTATACTCTGCCTGAGACCCCTGCGGCACCCATGCTTAATGCTGACCCTGCATTGTATACCCTGCCTGAGCCCCCTTATGGCACCCATGCTTAATGCTGACCCTGCATTGTATACTCTGCCTGGGCCCCCTGTGGCACCCATGCTTAATGCTGACCCTGCACTGTATTCTCTGCCTGAGCCCCATGTGGCACCCATGATTAATTCTGACCCTGCATTGTGTATTCTGCCTGAGCCCCCTGTGGCACCCATGCTTAATGTTGACCCTGCATTGTATGTTCTGCCCGAGGCCACTGTGGCACCCATGCTTAATGCTGACCCTGCATTGTATACTCTGCCTGAGCCCCCTGTGGCACCCATGCTTAATGCTGACACTGCATTGTGTATTCTGCCTGAGCCCCCTGTGGCACCCATGCTTAATGCTGACCCTGCATTGTTTACTCTGCCTGAGCTCCCCGTGGCACCCATGCTTAATGCTGACCCTGCATTGTATACTCTGCCTGAGCCCCCTGTGGCACCCATGCTTAAAGCTGACCCTGCATTGTTTACTCTGCCTGAGCCCCCTGGGCACCCTTGCTCAATGCTGACCCTGCATTGTATACTCTGCCTGAGACCCCTGTGGCACCCATGCTTAATGCTGACCCTGTATTGTATACTCTGCCTGAGCCCCCTGGGCACCCATGCTTAATGCTGACCCTGCATTGTTTACTCTGCCTGAGCCCCCTGGGCACCCATGCTTAATGCTGACCCTGCATTGTATACTCTGCCTGAGCCCCATGTGGCACCCATGCTTAATTCTGACCCTGCATTGTGTTTTCTGCCTGAGCCCCCTGTGGCACCCATGCTTAATGCTGACCCTGCATTGTATATTCTGCCTGAGCCCCCTGTGGCATCCATGCTTAATGCTGACCCTGCATTGTATACTCTGCCTGAGGCCCCTGTGGCACCCGTGCTTAATTCTGACCCTACATTGTGTATTCTGCCTGAGCCCCCTGTGGCACCCATGCCTAATGTTGACCCTGCATTGTATATTCTGCCCGAGGCCACTGTGGCACCCATGCTTAATGCTGACCCTGCATTGTATACTCTGCCTGAGCCCCCTGGGCACCCATGCTTAATGCTGACCCTGCATTGTTTACTCTGCCTGAGCCCCCTGGGCACCCATGCTTAATGCTGACCCTGCATTGTTTACTCTGCCTGAGCCCCCTGGGCACCCATGCTTAATGCTGACCCTGCATTGTATACTCTGCCTGAGACCCCTGTGGCACCCATGCTTAATGCTGACCATGCATTGTATATTCTGCCTGAGCCACCTGTGGCACCCATGCTTAATGCTGACCCTGCATTGTTTCATCTGCCTGAGCCCCCTGGGCACCCATGCTTAATTCTGACCCTGCATTGTGTATTCTGCCTGAGCCCCCTGTGGCACCCATGCTTAATGCTGACCATGCACTGTATACTCTGCCTGAGCCCCCTGTGGCACCCATGCTTAATTCTGACCCTGCATTGTATACTCTGCCTGAGCCCCCTGTGGCACCCATGCTTAATGCTGACCATGCACTGTATACTCTGCCTGAGCCCCCTGTGGCACCCATGCTTAATGCTGACCCTGCATTGTATATTCTGTCTGAGCCCCCTGTGGCACCCATGCTTAATGCAGACCCTGCATTGTATACTCTGCCTGAGCCACCTGTGGCACCCATGCTTAATGCTGACCCTGAATTGTATACGCTGCCTGAGCCCCCTGTGGCACCCATGCTTAATGCTGACCCTGCATTGTATACTCTGCCTGAGCCCCTGCGGCACCCATGCTCAATGCTGACCCTGCATTGTATACTCTGCCTGAGCCCACTGTGGCACCCATGCTCATGCTGACCCTGAATTGTATACTCTGCTTGGGCCCACTGTGGCACCCCCCTGTGGCACCCATGTTTTATGCTGACCCTGCATTGTATACTCTGTCTGAGCCCCTTGTGGCACCCATGCTTAATGCTGACCCTGCATTGTATACTCTGCCTGAGCCCCTGTGGCACCCATGCTCAATGCTGACCCTGCATTGTATATTCTGCCTGAGCCCCCTGTGGCACCCATGCTTAATGCTGACCCTGCATTGTATACTCTGCCTGAGCCCCCTGTGGCACCCATGCTTACTGCTGACCCTGCATTGTATACTCTGCCTGAGCCCCATGTGGCACCCATGCTTAATTATGACCCTGCATTGTGTATTCTGCCTGAGCCCCCTGTGGCACCCATGCTTAATGCTGACCCTGCATTGTATACTCTGCCTGAGCCCCTGTGGCACCCATGCTCAATGCTGACCTTGCATTGTATACTCTGCCTGAGCCCCCTGTGGCACCCATGCTTAATGCTGACCCTGCATTGTATAATCTGCCTGAGCCCCCTGTGGCACCCATGCTCAATGCTGACCCTGCATTGTATACTCTGCCTGAGCCCCCTGTGGCACCCATGCTTAATGCAGACCCTGCATTGTATATTCTGCCTGAGCCACCTGTGGCACCCATGCTTAATGCTGACCCTGCATTGTATACTCTGCCTGAGCCCCCTGTGGCACCCATGCTTAATGCTGACCATGCATTGTATAATCTGCCTGAGCCCCCTGTGGCACCCATGCTTAATGCTGACCCTGCATTGTATACTCTGCCTGAGCCCCCTGTGGCACCCATGCTTACTGCTGACACTGCATTGTATACTCTGCCTGAGCCCCATGTGGCACCCATGCTTAATTCTGACCCTGCATTGTGTGTTCTGCCTGAGCCCCCTGTGGCACCCATGCTTAATGCTGACCCTGCATTGTATACTCTGCCTGAGCCCCCTGTGGCACCCATGCTTAATGTTGACCCTGCATTGTATATTCTGCCCGAGGCCACTGTGGCACCCATGCTCAATGCTGACCCTGCATTGTATACTCTGCCTGAGCCCCCTGCGGCACCCATGCTTAATGCTGACCCTGCATTGTACTCTCTGCCTGAGCCCCCTGTGGCACCCATGCTTAATGCTGACCCTGCATTGTACTCGCTGCCTGAGGACCCTGTGGCACCCATGCTTAATGCTGACCCTGCATTGTATACTCTGCCTGAGCCCCCTGTGGCATACTCTGCCTGAGCCCCCTGTGGCATACTCTGACTGAGCCCCCTGTGGCACCCATGCTTAATGTTTACCCTGCATTGTATACTCTGCCTGAGCCCCCTGTGGCACCCATGCTTAATGCTGACCCTGCATTGTACACTCTGCCTGAGCCCCCTGTGGCACCCATGCTTAATGCTGACCCTGCATTGTATACTCTGCCTGAGCCCCCTGTGGCACCCATGCTTAATGCTGACCATGCATTGTATACTCTTCCTGAGCCCCCTGCGGCACCCATGCTTAATGCTGACCCTGCATTGTACTCTCTGCCTGAGTCCCCTGCGGCACCCATGCTTAATGCTGACCCTGCATTGTACACTCTACCTGAGCCCCCTGCGGCACCCATGCTTAATGCTGACCCTACATTGTACACTCTGCCTGAGCCCCCTGTGGCACCCATGCTTAATGCTGACCCTGCATTGTATACTCTGCATGAGCCCCTTGTGGCACCCATGCTTAATGCTGACCCTGCATTGTATACTCTGCCTGAGCCCCCTGTGGCACCCATGCTTAATGCTGACCATGCATTGTATACTCTGCCTGAGCCCCCTTGTGGCACCCATGCTTAATGCTGACCCTGCATTGTATACTCTGCCTGAGCCCCCTGTGGCACCCATGCTTAATGCTGACCATGCATTGTATAATCTGCCTGAGCCCCCTGTGGCACCCATGCTTAATGCTGACCCTGCATTGTATACTCTGCCTGAGCCCCCTGTGGCACCCATGCTTACTGCTGACCCTGCATTGTATACTCTGCCTGAGCCCCCTGTGGCACCCATGCTTAATGCTGACCCTACATTGTATACTCTGCCTGAGCCCCCTGTGGCACCCATGCTTAATGCTGGCCCTGCATTGTATACTCTGCCTGAGCCCCCTTGTGGCACCCATGCTTAATGCTGACCCTGCATTGTATAATCTGCCTGAGCCCCCTGTGGCACCCATGCTTAATGCTGACCCTACATTGTATACTCTGCCTGAGCCCCCTGTGGCACCCATGCTTAATGCTGACCCTGCATTGTATACTCTGCCTGAGCCCCCTGTGGCACCCATGCTTAATGCTGACCCTGCATTGTACTCTCTGCCTGAACCCCCTGTGGCACCCATGCTTAATGCTGACCATGCATTGTATAATCTGCCTGAGCCCCCTTGTGGCACCCGTGCTTAATGCTGACCCTGCATTGTACACTCTTCCTGAGCCTCCTGTGGCACCCATGTTTAATTCTGACCCTGCATTGTACTCTCTGCCTGAGCCCCCTGTGGCACCCATGCTTAATGTTGACCCTGCATTGTATACTCTGCCTGAGCCCCTGTGGCACCCATGCTCAATGCTGACCTTGCATTGTATACTCTGCCTGAGCCCCCTATGGCACCCATGCTTAATGCTGGCCCTGCATTGTATACTCTGCCTGAGCCCCTGTGGCACCCATGCTCAACGCTGACCCTGCATTGTATACTCTGCCTGAGCCCCCTGTGGCACCCATGCTTAATGCTGACCCTGCATTGTATACTCTGCCTGAGCCCCCTGTGGCACCCATGCTTACTGCTGACCCTGCATTGTATACTCTGCCTGAGCCCCATGTGGCACCCATGCTTAATTCTGACCCTGCATTGTGTATTCTGCCTGAGCCCCCTGTGGCACCCATGCTTAATGCTGACCCTGCATTGTATACTCTGCCTGAGCCCCTGTGGCACCCATGCTCAATGCTGACCTTGCATTGTATACTCTGCCTGAGCCCCCAGTGGCACCCATGCTTAATGCTGACCCTGCATTGTATAATCTGCCTGAGCCCCCTGTGGCACCCATGCTCAATGCTGACCCTGCATTGTATACTCTGCCTGAGCCCCCTGTGACACCCATGCTTAATGCTGACCCTGCATTGTATACTCTGTCTGAGCCCCCTGTGGCACCCATGCTCAATGCTGACCCTGCATTGTATACGCTGCCTGAGCCCCCTGTGGCACCCATGCCTAATTCTGACCCTGCATTGTGTATTCTGCCTGAACCACCTGTGGCACCCATGCTTAATGCAGACCCTGCATTGTATACTCTGCCTGAGCCACCTGTGGCACCCATGCTTAATGTTGACCCTGCATTGTATACTCTGCCTGAGCCCCCTTGTGGCACCCATGCTTAATGCTGACCCTGCATTGTATACTCTGCCTGAGCCCCCTGTGGCACCCATGCTTAATGCTGACCATGCATTGTATAATCTGCCTGAGCCCCCTGTGGCACCCATGCTTAATGCTGACCCTACATTGTATACTCTGCCTGAGCCCCCTGTGGCACCCATGCTTAATGCTGACCATGCATTGTATACTCTGCCTGAGCCCCCTTGTGGCACCCATGCTTAATGCTGACCCTGCATTGTATACTCTGCCTGAGCCCCCTGTGGCACCCATGCTTAATGCTGACCATGCATTGAATAATCTGCCTGAGCCCCCTGTGGCACCCATGCTTAATGCTGACCCTGCATTGTATACTCTGCCTGAGCCCCCTGTGGCACCCATGCTTACTGCTGACCCTGCATTGTATACTCTGCCTGAGCCCCCTGTGGCACCCATGCTTAATGCTGACCCTACATTGTATACTCTGCCTGAGCCCCCTGTGGCACCCATGCTTAATGCTGGCCCTGCATTGTATACTCTGCCTGAGCCCACTTGTGGCACCCATGCTTAATGCTGACCCTGCATTGTATAATCTGCCTGAGCCCCCTGTGGCACCCATGCTTAATGCTGACCCTACATTGTATACTCTGCCTGAGCCCCCTGTGGCACCCATGCTTAATGCTGACCCTGCATTGTATACTCTGCCTGAGCCCCTTGTGGCACCCATGCTTAATGCTGACCCTTCATTGTACTCTCTGCCTGAACCCCCTGTGGCACCCATGCTTAATGCTGACCATGCATTGTATAATCTGCCTGAGCCCCCTTGTGGCACCCGTGCTTAATGCTGACCCTGCATTGTACACTCTTCCTGAGCCTCCTGTGGCACCCATGTTTAATGCTGACCCTGCATTGTACTCTCTGCCTGAGCCCCCTGTGGCACCCATGCTTAATGTTGACCCTGCATTGTACACTCTTCCTGGGCCTCCTGTGGCACCCATGTTTAATGCTGACCCTGCATTGTACTCTCTGCCTGAGCCCCCTGTGGCACCCATGCTCAATGCTGACCCTGCATTGTATACTCTGCCTGAGCCCCCTGTGGCACCCATGCTTAATGCTGACCCTGCATTGTATACTCTGCCTGAGCCCCCTGTGGCACCCATGCTTACTGCTGACCCTGCATTGTATACTCTGCCTGAGCCCCATGTGGCACCCATGCTTAATTCTGACCCTGCAATGTGTATTCTGCCTGAGCCCCCTGTGGCAGCCATGCTTAATGCTGACCCTGCATTGTATACTCTGCCTGAGCCCCTGTGGCACCCATGCTCAATGCTGACCTTGCATTGTATACTCTGCCTGAGCCCCCTGTGGCACCCATGCTTAATGCTGACCCTGCATTGTGTATTCTGCCTGAGCCCCCTGCGGCACCCATGCTTAATGCTGACCCTGCATTGTACACTCTTCCTGGGCCTCCTGTGGCACCCATGTTTAATGCTGACCCTGCATTGTACTCTCTGCCTGAGCCCCCTGTGGCACCCATGCTTAATGCTGGCCCTGCATTGTATACTCTGCCTGAGCCCCTGTGGCACCCATGCTCAATGCTGACCTTGCATTGTATACTCTGCCTGAGCCCCCTGTGGCACCCATGCTTAATGCTGACCCTGCATTGTATAATCTGCCTGAGCCCCCTGTGGCACCCATGCTCAATGCTGACCCTGCATTGTATACTCTGCCTGAGCCCCCTGTGGCACCCATGCTTAATGCTGACCCTGCATTGTACTCGCTGCCTGAGGACCCTGTGGCACCCATGCTTAATGCTGACCCTGCATTGTATACTCTGCCTGAGCCCCCTGTGGCATACTCTGCCTGAGCCCCCTGTGGCATACTCTGACTGAGCCCCCTGTGGCACCCATGCTTAATGTTTACCCTGCATTGTATACTCTGCCTGAGCCCCCTGTGGCACCCATGCTTAATGCTGACCCTGCATTGTACACTCTGCCTGAGCCCCCTGTGGCACCCATGCTTAATGCTGACCCTGCATTGTATACTCTGCCTGAGCCCCCTGTGGCACCCATGCTTAATGCTGACCATGCATTGTATACTCTTCCTGAGCCCCCTGCGGCACCCATGCTTAATGCTGACCCTGCATTGTACTCTCTGCCTGAGTCCCCTGCGGCACCCATGCTTAATGCTGACCCTGCATTGTACACTCTACCTGAGCCCCCTGCGGCACCCATGCTTAATGCTGACCCTACATTGTACACTCTGCCTGAGCCCCCTGTGGCACCCATGCTTAATGCTGACCCTGCATTGTATACTCTGCATGAGCCCCTTGTGGCACCCATGCTTAATGCTGACCCTGCATTGTATACTCTGCCTGAGCCCCCTGTGGCACCCATGCTTAATGCTGACCATGCATTGTATACTCTGCCTGAGCCCCCTTGTGGCACCCATGCTTAATGCTGACCCTGCATTGTATACTCTGCCTGAGCCCCCTGTGGCACCCATGCTTAATGCTGACCATGCATTGTATAATCTGCCTGAGCCCCCTGTGGCACCCATGCTTAATGCTGACCCTGCATTGTATACTCTGCCTGAGCCCCCTGTGGCACCCATGCTTACTGCTGACCCTGCATTGTATACTCTGCCTGAGCCCCCTGTGGCACCCATGCTTAATGCTGACCCTACATTGTATACTCTGCCTGAGCCCCCTGTGGCACCCATGCTTAATGCTGGCCCTGCATTGTATACTCTGCCTGAGCCCCCTTGTGGCACCCATGCTTAATGCTGACCCTGCATTGTATAATCTGCCTGAGCCCCCTGTGGCACCCATGCTTAATGCTGACCCTACATTGTATACTCTGCCTGAGCCCCCTGTGGCACCCATGCTTAATGCTGACCCTGCATTGTATACTCTGCCTGAGCCCCCTGTGGCACCCATGCTTAATGCTGACCCTGCATTGTACTCTCTGCCTGAACCCCCTGTGGCACCCATGCTTAATGCTGACCATGCATTGTATAATCTGCCTGAGCCCCCTTGTGGCACCCGTGCTTAATGCTGACCCTGCATTGTACACTCTTCCTGAGCCTCCTGTGGCACCCATGTTTAATTCTGACCCTGCATTGTACTCTCTGCCTGAGCCCCCTGTGGCACCCATGCTTAATGTTGACCCTGCATTGTATACTCTGCCTGAGCCCCTGTGGCACCCATGCTCAATGCTGACCTTGCATTGTATACTCTGCCTGAGCCCCCTATGGCACCCATGCTTAATGCTGGCCCTGCATTGTATACTCTGCCTGAGCCCCTGTGGCACCCATGCTCAACGCTGACCCTGCATTGTATACTCTGCCTGAGCCCCCTGTGGCACCCATGCTTAATGCTGACCCTGCATTGTATACTCTGCCTGAGCCCCCTGTGGCACCCATGCTTACTGCTGACCCTGCATTGTATACTCTGCCTGAGCCCCATGTGGCACCCATGCTTAATTCTGACCCTGCATTGTGTATTCTGCCTGAGCCCCCTGTGGCACCCATGCTTAATGCTGACCCTGCATTGTATACTCTGCCTGAGCCCCTGTGGCACCCATGCTCAATGCTGACCTTGCATTGTATACTCTGCCTGAGCCCCCTGTGGCACCCATGCTTAATGCTGACCCTGCATTGTATAATCTGCCTGAGCCCCCTGTGGCACCCATGCTCAATGCTGACCCTGCATTGTATACTCTGCCTGAGCCCCCTGTGACACCCATGCTTAATGCTGACCCTGCATTGTATACTCTGTCTGAGCCCCCTGTGGCACCCATGCTCAATGCTGACCCTGCATTGTATACGCTGCCTGAGCCCCCTGTGGCACCCATGCCTAATTCTGACCCTGCATTGTGTATTCTGCCTGAACCACCTGTGGCACCCATGCTTAATGCAGACCCTGCATTGTATACTCTGCCTGAGCCACCTGTGGCACCCATGCTTAATGTTGACCCTGCATTGTATACTCTGCCTGAGCCCCCTTGTGGCACCCATGCTTAATGCTGACCCTGCATTGTATACTCTGCCTGAGCCCCCTGTGGCACCCATGCTTAATGCTGACCATGCATTGTATAATCTGCCTGAGCCCCCTGTGGCACCCATGCTTAATGCTGACCCTACATTGTATACTCTGCCTGAGCCCCCTGTGGCACCCATGCTTAATGCTGACCATGCATTGTATACTCTGCCTGAGCCCCCTTGTGGCACCCATGCTTAATGCTGACCCTGCATTGTATACTCTGCCTGAGCCCCCTGTGGCACCCATGCTTAATGCTGACCATGCATTGAATAATCTGCCTGAGCCCCCTGTGGCACCCATGCTTAATGCTGACCCTGCATTGTATACTCTGCCTGAGCCCCCTGTGGCACCCATGCTTACTGCTGACCCTGCATTGTATACTCTGCCTGAGCCCCCTGTGGCACCCATGCTTAATGCTGACCCTACATTGTATACTCTGCCTGAGCCCCCTGTGGCACCCATGCTTAATGCTGGCCCTGCATTGTATACTCTGCCTGAGCCCACTTGTGGCACCCATGCTTAATGCTGACCCTGCATTGTATAATCTGCCTGAGCCCCCTGTGGCACCCATGCTTAATGCTGACCCTACATTGTATACTCTGCCTGAGCCCCCTGTGGCACCCATGCTTAATGCTGACCCTGCATTGTATACTCTGCCTGAGCCCCTTGTGGCACCCATGCTTAATGCTGACCCTTCATTGTACTCTCTGCCTGAACCCCCTGTGGCACCCATGCTTAATGCTGACCATGCATTGTATAATCTGCCTGAGCCCCCTTGTGGCACCCGTGCTTAATGCTGACCCTGCATTGTACACTCTTCCTGAGCCTCCTGTGGCACCCATGTTTAATGCTGACCCTGCATTGTACTCTCTGCCTGAGCCCCCTGTGGCACCCATGCTTAATGTTGACCCTGCATTGTACACTCTTCCTGGGCCTCCTGTGGCACCCATGTTTAATGCTGACCCTGCATTGTACTCTCTGCCTGAGCCCCCTGTGGCACCCATGCTCAATGCTGACCCTGCATTGTATACTCTGCCTGAGCCCCCTGTGGCACCCATGCTTAATGCTGACCCTGCATTGTATACTCTGCCTGAGCCCCCTGTGGCACCCATGCTTACTGCTGACCCTGCATTGTATACTCTGCCTGAGCCCCATGTGGCACCCATGCTTAATTCTGACCCAGCAATGTGTATTCTGCCTGAGCCCCCTGTGGCAGCCATGCTTAATGCTGACCCTGCATTGTATACTCTGCCTGAGCCCCTGTGGCACCCATGCTCAATGCTGACCTTGTATTGTATACTCTGCCTGAGCCCCCTGTGGCACCCATGCTTAATGCTGACCCTGCATTGTGTATTCTGCCTGAGCCCCCTGCGGCACCCATGCTTAATGCTGACCCTGCATTGTACACTCTTCCTGGGCCTCCTGTGGCACCCATGTTTAATGCTGACCCTGCATTGTACTCTCTGCCTGAGCCCCCTGTGGCACCCATGCTTAATGCTGGCCCTGCATTGTATACTCTGCCTGAGCCCCTGTGGCACCCATGCTCAATGCTGACCCTGCATTGTATACTCTGCCTGAGCCCCCTGTGGCACCCATGCTTAATGCTGACCCTGCATTGTATTCTCTGCCTGAGCCCCCTATGGCACCCATGCTTACTGCTGACCCTGCATTGTATACTCTGCCTGAGCCCCATGTGGCACCCATGCTTAATTCTGACCCTGCATTGTATACTCTGCCTGAGCCCCTGTGGCACCCATGCTCAATGCTGACCTTGCATTGTATACTCTGCCTGAGCCCCCTGTGGCACCCATGCTTAATGCTGACCGTGCATTGTATAATCTGCCTGAGCCCCCTGTGGCACCCATGCTCAATGCTGACCCTGCATTGTATACTCTGCATGAGCCCCTTGTGGCACCCATGCTTAATGCTGACCCTGCATTGTATACTCTGCCTGAGCCCCCTGTGGCACCCATGCTTAATGCTGACCATGCATTGTATACTCTGCCTGAGCCCCCTTGTGGCACCCATGCTTAATGCTGACCCTGCATTGTATACTCTGCCTGAGCCCCCTGTGGCACCCATGCTTAATGCTGACCATGCATTGTATAATCTGCCTGAGCCCCCTGTGGCACCCATGCTTAATGCTGACCCTGCATTGTATACTCTGCCTGAGCCCCCTGTGGCACCCATGCTTACTGCTGACCCTGCATTGTATACTCTGCCTGAGCCCCCTGTGGCACCCATGCTTAATGCTGACCCTACATTGTATACTCTGCCTGAGCCCCCTGTGGCACCCATGCTTAATGCTGGCCCTGCATTGTATACTCTGCCTGAGCCCCCTTGTGGCACCCATGCTTAATGCTGACCCTGCATTGTATAATCTGCCTGAGCCCCCTGTGGCACCCATGCTTAATGCTGACCCTACATTGTATACTCTGCCTGAGCCCCCTGTGGCACCCATGCTTAATGCTGACCCTGCATTGTATACTCTGCCTGAGCCCCCTGTGGCACCCATGCTTAATGCTGACCCTGCATTGTACTCTCTGCCTGAACCCCCTGTGGCACCCATGCTTAATGCTGACCATGCATTGTATAATCTGCCTGAGCCCCCTTGTGGCACCCGTGCTTAATGCTGACCCTGCATTGTACACTCTTCCTGAGCCTCCTGTGGCACCCATGTTTAATTCTGACCCTGCATTGTACTCTCTGCCTGAGCCCCCTGTGGCACCCATGCTTAATGTTGACCCTGCATTGTATACTCTGCCTGAGCCCCTGTGGCACCCATGCTCAATGCTGACCTTGCATTGTATACTCTGCCTGAGCCCCCTATGGCACCCATGCTTAATGCTGGCCCTGCATTGTATACTCTGCCTGAGCCCCTGTGGCACCCATGCTCAACGCTGACCCTGCATTGTATACTCTGCCTGAGCCCCCTGTGGCACCCATGCTTAATGCTGACCCTGCATTGTATACTCTGCCTGAGCCCCCTGTGGCACCCATGCTTACTGCTGACCCTGCATTGTATACTCTGCCTGAGCCCCATGTGGCACCCATGCTTAATTCTGACACTGCATTGTGTATTCTGCCTGAGCCCCCTGTGGCACCCATGCTTAATGCTGACCCTGCATTGTATACTCTGCCTGAGCCCCTGTGGCACCCATGCTCAATGCTGACCTTGCATTGTATACTCTGCCTGAGCCCCCTGTGGCACCCATGCTTAATGCTGACCCTGCATTGTATAATCTGCCTGAGCCCCCTGTGGCACCCATGCTCAATGCTGACCCTGCATTGTATACTCTGCCTGAGCCCCCTGTGACACCCATGCTTAATGCTGACCCTGCATTGTATACTCTGTCTGAGCCCCCTGTGGCACCCATGCTCAATGCTGACCCTGCATTGTATACGCTGCCTGAGCCCCCTGTGGCACCCATGCCTAATTCTGACCCTGCATTGTGTATTCTGCCTGAACCACCTGTGGCACCCATGCTTAATGCAGACCCTGCATTGTATACTCTGCCTGAGCCACCTGTGGCACCCATGCTTAATGTTGACCCTGCATTGTATACTCTGCCTGAGCCCCCTTGTGGCACCCATGCTTAATGCTGACCCTGCATTGTATACTCTGCCTGAGCCCCCTGTGGCACCCATGCTTAATGCTGACCATGCATTGTATAATCTGCCTGAGCCCCCTGTGGCACCCATGCTTAATGCTGACCCTACATTGTATACTCTGCCTGAGCCCCCTGTGGCACCCATGCTTAATGCTGACCATGCATTGTATACTCTGCCTGAGCCCCCTTGTGGCACCCATGCTTAATGCTGACCCTGCATTGTATACTCTGCCTGAGCCCCCTGTGGCACCCATGCTTAATGCTGACCATGCATTGAATAATCTGCCTGAGCCCCCTGTGGCACCCATGCTTAATGCTGACCCTGCATTGTATACTCTGCCTGAGCCCCCTGTGGCACCCATGCTTACTGCTGACCCTGCATTGTATACTCTGCCTGAGCCCCCTGTGGCACCCATGCTTAATGCTGACCCTACATTGTATACTCTGCCTGAGCCCCCTGTGGCACCCATGCTTAATGCTGGCCCTGCATTGTATACTCTGCCTGAGCCCACTTGTGGCACCCATGCTTAATGCTGACCCTGCATTGTATAATCTGTCTGAGCCCCCTGTGGCACCCATGCTTAATGCTGACCCTACATTGTATACTCTGCCTGAGCCCCCTGTGGCACCCATGCTTAATGCTGACCCTGCATTGTATACTCTGCCTGAGCCCCTTGTGGCACCCATGCTTAATGCTGACCCTTCATTGTACTCTCTGCCTGAACCCCCTGTGGCACCCATGCTTAATGCTGACCATGCATTGTATAATCTGCCTGAGCCCCCTTGTGGCACCCGTGCTTAATGCTGACCCTGCATTGTACACTCTTCCTGAGCCTCCTGTGGCACCCATGTTTAATGCTGACCCTGCATTGTACTCTCTGCCTGAGCCCCCTGTGGCACCCATGCTTAATGTTGACCCTGCATTGTACACTCTTCCTGGGCCTCCTGTGGCACCCATGTTTAATGCTGACCCTGCATTGTACTCTCTGCCTGAGCCCCCTGTGGCACCCATGCTCAATGCTGACCCTGCATTGTATACTCTGCCTGAGCCCCCTGTGGCACCCATGCTTAATGCTGACCCTGCATTGTATACTCTGCCTGAGCCCCCTGTGGCACCCATGCTTACTGCTGACCCTGCATTGTATACTCTGCCTGAGCCCCATGTGGCACCCATGCTTAATTCTGACCCTGCAATGTGTATTCTGCCTGAGCCCCCTGTGGCAGCCATGCTTAATGCTGACCCTGCATTGTATACTCTGCCTGAGCCCCTGTGGCACCCATGCTCAATGCTGACCTTGCATTGTATACTCTGCCTGAGCCCCCTGTGGCACCCATGCTTAATGCTGACCCTGCATTGTGTATTCTGCCTGAGCCCCCTGCGGCACCCATGCTTAATGCTGACCCTGCATTGTACACTCTTCCTGGGCCTCCTGTGGCACCCATGTTTAATGCTGACCCTGCATTGTACTCTCTGCCTGAGCCCCCTGTGGCACCCATGCTTAATGCTGGCCCTGCATTGTATACTCTGCCTGAGCCCCTGTGGCACCCATCCTCAATGCTGACCCTGCATTGTATACTCTGCCTGAGCCCCCTGTGGCACCCATGCTTAATGCTGACCCTGCATTGTATTCTCTGCCTGAGCCCCCTATGGCACCCATGCTTACTGCTGACCCTGCATTGTATACTCTGCCTGAGCCCCATGTGGCACCCATGCTTAATTCTGACCCTGCATTGTATACTCTGCCTGAGCCCCTGTGGCACCCATGCTCAATGCTGACCTTGCATTGTATACTCTGCCTGAGCCCCCTGTGGCACCCATGCTTAATGCTGACCGTGCATTGTATAATCTGCCTGAGCCCCCTGTGGCACCCATGCTCAATGCTGACCCTGCATTGTATGCTCTGCCTGAGCCCCCTGTGGCACCCATGCTTAATGCAGACCCTGCATTGTATATTCTGCCTGAGCCACCTGTGGCACCCATGCTTAATGCTGACCCTGCATTGTATGCTCTGCCTGAGCCCACTGTGGCACCCATGCTTAATGCTGACCATGCATTGTATAATCTGCCTGAGCCCCCTGTGGCACCCATGCTTACTGCTGACCCTGCATTGTATACTCTGCCTGAGCCCCATGTGGCACCCATGCTTAATTCTGACCCTGCATTGTGTATTCTGCCTGAGCCCCCTGTGGCACCCATGCTTAATGCTGACCCTGCATTGCATACTCTGCCTGAGCCCCCTGTGGCACCCATGCTTAATGTTGACCCTGCATTGTATATTCTGCCCGAGGCCACTGTGGCACCCATGCTCAATGCTGACCCTGCATTGTATACTCTGCCTGAGCCCCCTGCGGCACCCATGCTTAATGCTGACCCTGCATTGTACTCTCTGCCTGAGCCCCCTGTGGCACCCATGCTTAACGCTGACCCTGCATTGTACTCTCTGCCTGAGGACGCTGTGGCACCCATGCTTAATGCTGACCCTGCATTGTATACTCTGCCTGAGCCCCCTGGGGCACCCATGCTTAATGCTGACCATGCATTGTATACTCTTCCTGAGCCCCCTGCGGCACCCATGCTTAATGCTGACCCTGCATTGTACTCTCTGCCTGAGTCCCCTGTGGCACCCATGCTTAATGCTGACCCTGCATTGTACACTCTACCTGAGCCCCCTGTGGCACCCATGCTTAATGCTGACCCTACATTGTATACTCTGCCTGAGCCCCCTGTGGCACCCATGCTTAATGCTGACCCTACATTGTATACTCTGCCTGAGCCCCTTGTGGCACCCATGCTTAATGCTGACCCTGCATTGTATACTCTGCCTGAGCCCCCTGTGGCACCCATGCTTAATGCTGACCATGCATTGTATACTCTGCCTGAGCCCCCTTGTGGCACCCATGCTTAATGCTGACCCTGCATTGTATACTCTGCCTGAGCCCCCTGTGGCACCGATGCTTAATGCTGACCATGCATTGTATAATCTGCCTGAGCCCCCTGTGGCACCCATGCTTAATGCTGACCCTGCATTGTATACTCTGCCTGAGCCCCCTGTGGCACCCATGCTTACTGCTGACCCTGTATTGTATACTCTGCCTGAGCCCCCTGTGGCACCCATGCTTAATGCTGACCCTACATTGTATAATCTGCCTGAGCCCCCTGTGGCACCCATGCTTAATGCTGACCCTGCATTGTATACTCTGCCTGAGCCCCCTGTGGCACCCATGCTTACTGCTGACCCTGCATTGTATACTCTGCCTGAGCCCCCTGTGGCACCCATGCTTAATGCTGACCCTACATTGTATACTCTGCCTGAGCCCCCTGTGGCACCCATGCTTAATGCAGGCCCTGCATTGTATACTCTGCCTGAGCCCCCTTGTGGCACCCATGCTTAATGCTGACCCTGCATTGTATAATCTGTCTGAGCCCCCTGTGGCACCCATGCTTAATGCTGACCCTACATTGTATACTCTGCCTGAGCCCCCTGTGGCACCCATGCTTAATGCTGACCCTGCATTGTATACTCTGCCTGAGCCCCCTGTGGCACCCATGCTTAATGCTGACCCTGCATTGTACTCTCTGCCTGAACCCCCTGTGGCACCCATGCTTAATGCTGACCATGCATTGTATAATCTGCCTGAGCCCCCTTGTGGCACCCGTGCTTAATGCTGACCCTGCATTGTACACTCTTCCTGAGCCTCCTGTGGCACCCATGTTTAATGCTGACCCAGCATTGTACTCGCTGCCTGAGCCCCCTGTGGCACCCATGCTTAATGTTGACCCTGCATTGTATACTCTGCCTGAGCCCCTGTGGCACCCATGCTCAATGCTGACCTTGCATTGTATACTCTGCTTGAGCCCCATGTGGCACCCATGCTTAATGCTGACCCTGCATTGTATACTCTGCCTGAGCCCCTGTGGCACCCATGCTCAATGCTGACCTTGCATTGTATACTCTGCCTGAGCCCCCTGTGGCACCCATGCTTAATGCTGACCCTGCATTGTATAATCTGCCTGAGCCACCTGTGGCACCCATGCTTAATGATGACCCTGAATTGTATAATCTGCCTGAGCCCCCTGTGGCACCCATGCTCAATGCTGACCCTGCATTGTATACTCTGCCTGAGCCCCCTGTGACACCCATGCTCAATGCTGACCCTGCATTGTATACTCTGTCTGAGCCCCCTGTGGCACCCATGCTCAATGCTGACCCTGCATTGTATACGCTGCCTGAGCCCCCTGTGGCACCCATGCCTAATGCAGACCCTGCATTGTATACTCTGCCTGAGCCACCTGTGGCACCCATGCTTAATGTTGACCCTGCATTGTATACTCTGCCTGAGCCCCCTTGTGGCACCCATGCTTAATGCTGACCCTGCATTGTATACTCTGCCTGAGCCCCCTTGTGGCACCGGTGCTTAATGCTGACCCTGCATTGTACACTCTTCCTGAGCCTCCCGTGGCACCCATGTTTAATTCTGACCCTGCATTGTACTCTCTGCCTGAGCCCCCTGTGGCACCCATGCTTAATGTTGACCCTGCATTGTATACTCTGCCTGAGCCCCTGTGGCACCCATGCTCAATGCTGACCTTGCATTGTATACTCTGCCTGAGCCCCCTATGGCACCCATGCTTAATGCTGGCCCTGCATTGTATAATCTGCCTGAGCCCCTGTGGCACCCATGCTCAACGCTGACCCTGCATTGTATACTCTGCCTGAGCCCCCTGTGGCACCCATGCTTAATGCTGACCCTGCATTGTATACTCTGCCTGAGCCCCCTGTGGCACCCATGCTTACTGCTGACCCTGCATTGTATACTCTGCCTGAGCCCCATGTGGCACCCATGCTTAATTCTGACCCTGCATTGTGTATTCTGCCTGAGCCCCCTGTGGCACCCATGCTTAATGCTGACCCTGCATTGTATACTCTGCCTGAGCCCCTGTGGCACCCATGCTCAATGCTGACCTTGCATTGTATACTCTGCCTGAGCCCCCTGTGGCACCCATGCTTAATGCTGACCCTGCATTGTATAATCTGCCTGAGCCCCCTGTGGCACCCATGCTCAATGCTGACCCTGCATTGTATACTCTGCCTGAGCCCCCTGTGACACCCATGCTTAATGCTGACCCTGCATTGTATACTCTGTCTGAGCCCCCTGTGGCACCCATGCTCAATGCTGACCCTGCATTGTATACGCTGCCTGAGCCCCCTGTGGCACCCATGCCTAATTCTGACCCTGCATTGTGTATTCTGCCTGAACCACCTGTGGCACCCATGCTTAATGCAGACCCTGCATTGTATACTCTGCCTGAGCCACCTGTGGCACCCATGCTTAATGTTGACCCTGCATTGTATACTCTGCCTGAGCCCCCTTGTGGCACCCATGCTTAATGCTGACCCTGCATTGTATACTCTGCCTGAGCCCCCTGTGGCACCCATGCTTAATGCTGACCATGCATTGTATAATCTGCCTGAGCCCCCTGTGGCACCCATGCTTAATGCTGACCCTACATTGTATACTCTGCCTGAGCCCCCTGTGGCACCCATGCTTAATGCTGACCATGCATTGTATACTCTGCCTGAGCCCCCTTGTGGCACCCATGCTTAATGCTGACCCTGCATTGTATACTCTGCCTGAGCCCCCTGTGGCACCCATGCTTAATGCTGACCATGCATTGAATAATCTGCCTGAGCCCCCTGTGGCACCCATGCTTAATGCTGACCCTGCATTGTACTCTCTGCCTGAGCCCCCTGTGGCACCCATGCTTAATGCTGACCATGCATTGTATAATCTGCCTGAGCCCCCTGTGGCACCCATGCTTAATGCTGACCCTACATTGTATACTCTGCCTGAGCCCCCTGTGGCACCCATGCTTAATGCTGACCCTGCATTGTATACTCTGCCTGAGCCCCTTGTGGCACCCATGCTTAATGCTGACCCTGCATTGTATACTCTGCCTGAGCCCCCTGTGGCACCCATGCTTAATTCTGACCATGCGTTGTATAATCTGCCCGAGCCCCCTGTGGCACCCATGCTTACTGCTGACCCTGCATTGTATACTCTGCCTGAGCCCCATGTGGCACCCATGCTTAATTCTGACCCTGCATTGTGTATTCTGCCTGAGCCCCCTGTGGCACCCATGCTTAATGTTGACCCTGCATTGTATATTATGCCCGAGGCCACTGTGGCACCCATGCTTAATGCAGACCCTGCATTGTATACTCTGCCTGAGCCCCCTGTGGCACCCATGCTTAATGCTGACACTGCATTGCATACTCTGCCTGAGCCTCCTGTGGCACCCATGCTTAATGCTGACCCTGCATTGTACTCTCTGCCTGAGCCCCCTGTGGCACCCATGCTTAATGCTGACCCTGCATTGTATACTCTGCCTGAGCCCCCTGTGGCATACTCTGCCTGAGCCCCCTGTGCCACCCATGCTCAATGCTGACCCTGAATTGTATATTCTGCCTGAGCCCCCTGTGGCACCCATGCTTAATGCTGACCCTGCATTGTATACTCTGCCTGAGCCCCCTGTGGCACCCATGCTTAATGCTGACCCTGCATTGTATACTCTGCCTGCGACCCCTGTGGCACCCATGCTCAATGCTGACCCTGCATTGTATACTCTGCTTGAGCCCCCCTGCAGCACCCATGCTTAATGCTGACCCTGCATTGTATACTCTGCCTGAGCCCACTGTGGCACCCATGCTCATGCTGACCCTGCATTGTATACTCTGCCTGAGCCCCCTGCGGCACCAATGCTTAATGCTGACCATCCATTGTACTCTCTGCCTGAGGCACCTGTGGCACCCATGCTTAATGCTGACCCTGCATTGTATACTCTGCCTGAGCCCCCTGCGGCACCCATGCTTAATGCTGACCCTGCATTGTACTCTCTGCCTGAGCCCCCTGCGGCACCCATGCTTAATGCTGACCCTGCATTGTATACTCTGCCTGAGGCCCGTGTGGCACCCATGCTTAATGCTGACCCTGAATTGTATACTCTGCCTGAGCCCCCTGTGGCACCCATGCTTAATGCTGACCCTGCATTGTATACTCTGCCTGAGACCCCTGTGGCACCCATGCTTAATGCTGACCCTGCATTGTATACTCTGCCTGAGCCCCCTTATGGCACCCATGCTTAATGCTGACCCTGCATTGTATACTCTGCCTGGGCCCCCTGTGGCACCCATGCTTAATGCTGACCCTGCACTGTATTATCTGCCTGAGCCCCATGTGGCACCCATGATTAATTCTGACCCTGCATTGTGTATTCTGCCTGAGCCCCCTGTGCTTAATGTTGACCCTGCATTGTATGTTCTGCCCGAGGCCACTGTGGCACCCATGCTTAATGCTGACCCTGCATTGTATACTCTGCCTGAGCCCCCTGTGGCACCCATGCTTAATGCTGACACTGCATTGTGTATTCTGCCTGAGCCCCCTGTGGCACCCATGCTTAATGCTGACCCTGCATTGTTTACTCTGCCTGAGCTCCCCGTGGCACCCATGCTTAATGCTGACCCTGCATTGTATACTCTGCCTGAGCCCCCTGTGGCACCCATGCTTAAAGCTGACCCTGCATTGTTTACTCTGCCTGAGCCCCCTGGGCACCCTTGCTCAATGCTGACCCTGCATTGTATACTCTGCCTGAGACCCCTGTGGCACCCATGCTTAATGCTGACCCTGTATTGTATACTCTGCCTGAGCCCCCTGGGCACCCATGCTTAATGCTGACCCTGCATTGTTTACTCTGCCTGAGCCCCCTGGGCACCCATGCTTAATGCTGACCCTGCATTGTATACTCTGCCTGAGCCCCATGTGGCACCCATGCTTAATTCTGACCCTGCATTGTGTTTTCTGCCTGAGCCCCCTGTGGCACCCATGCTTAATGCTGACCCTGCATTGTATATTCTGCCTGAGCCCCCTGTGGCATCCATGCTTAATGCTGACCCTGCATTGTATACTCTGCCTGAGGCCCCTGTGGCACCCGTGCTTAATTCTGACCCTACATTGTGTATTCTGCCTGAGCCCCCTGTGGCACCCATGCTTAATGTTGACCCTGCATTGTATATTCTGCCCGAGGCCACTGTGGCACCCATGCTTAATGCTGACCCTGCATTGTATACTCTGCCTGAGCCCCCTGGGCACCCATGCTTAATGCTGACCCTGCATTGTTTACTCTGCCTGAGCCCCCTGGGCACCCATGCTTAATGCTGACCCTGCATTGTTTACTCTGCCTGAGCCCCCTGGGCACCCATGCTTAATGCTGACCCTGCATTGTATACTCTGCCTGAGACCCCTGTGCACCCATGCTTAATGCTGACCATGCATTGTATATTCTGCCTGAGCCACCTGTGGCACCCATGCTTAATGCTAACCCTGCATTGTTTCATCTGCCTGAGCCCCCTGGGCACCCATGCTTAATTCTGACCCTGCATTGTGTATTCTGCCTGAGCCCCCTGTGGCACCCATGCTTAATGCTGACCATGCACTGTATACTCTGCCTGAGCCCCCTGTGGCACCCATGCTTAATTCTGACCCTGCATTGTATACTCTGCCTGAGCCCCCTGTGGCACCCATGCTTAATGCTGACCATGCACTGTATACTCTGCCTGAGCCCCCTGTGGCACCCATGCTTAATGCTGACCCTGCATTGTATATTCTGTCTGAGCCCCCTGTGGCACCCATGCTTAATGCAGACCCTGCATTGTATACTCTGCCTGAGCCACCTGTGGCACCCATGCTTAATGCTGACCCTGAATTGTATACGCTGCCTGAGCCCCCTGTGGCACCCATGCTTAATGCTGACCCTGCATTGTATACTCTGCCTGAGCCCCTGCGGCACCCATGCTCAATGCTGACCCTGCATTGTATACTCTGCCTGAGCCCACTGTGGCACCCATGCTCATGCTGACCCTGAATTGTATACTCTGCTTGGGCCCACTGTGGCACCCCCCTGTGGCACCCATGTTTTATGCTGACCCTGCATTGTATACTCTGTCTGAGCCCCTTGTGGCACCCATGCTTAATGCTGACCCTGCATTGTATACTCTGCCTGAGCCCCTGTGGCACCCATGCTCAATGCTGACCCTGCATTGTATACTCTGCCTGAGCCCCCTGTGGCACCCATGCTTAATGCTGACCCTGCATTGTATACTCTGCCTGAGCCCCCTGTGGCACCCATGCTTACTGCTGACCCTGCATTGTATACTCTGCCTGAGCCCCATGTGGCACCCATGCTTAATTATGACCCTGCATTGTGTATTCTGCCTGAGCCCCCTGTGGCACCCATGCTTAATGCTGACCCTGCATTGTATACTCTGCCTGAGCCCCTGTGGCACCCATGCTCAATGCTGACCTTGCATTGTATACTCTGCCTGAGCCCCCTGTGGCACCCATGCTTAATGCTGACCCTGCATTGTATAATCTGCCTGAGCCCCCTGTGGCACCCATGCTCAATGCTGACCCTGCATTGTATACTCTGCCTGAGCCCCCTGTGGTACCCATGCTTAATGCAGACCCTGCATTGTATATTCTGCCTGAGCCACCTGTGGCACCCATGCTTAATGCTGACCCTGCATTGTATACTCTGCCTGAGCCCCCTGTGGCACCCATGCTTAATGCTGACCATGCATTGTATAATCTGCCTGAGCCCCCTGTGGCACCCATGCTTAATGCTGACCCTGCATTGTATACTCTGCCTGAGCCCCCTGTGGCACCCATGCTTACTGCTGACACTGCATTGTATACTCTGCCTGAGCCCCATGTGGCACCCATGCTTAATTCTGACCCTGCATTGTGTGTTCTGCCTGAGCCCCCTGTGGCACCCATGCTTAATGCTGACCCTGCATTGTATACTCTGCCTGAGCCCCCTGTGGCACCCATGGTTAATGTTGACCCTGCATTGTATATTCTGCCCGAGGCCACTGTGGCACCCATGCTCAATGCTGACCCTGCATTGTATACTCTGCCTGAGCCCCCTGCGGCACCCATGCTTAATGCTGACCCTGCATTGTTCTCTCTGCCTGAGCCCCCTGTGGCACCCATGCTTAATGCTGACCCTGCATTGTACTCGCTGCCTGAGGACCCTGTGGCACCCATGCTTAATGCTGACCCTGCATTGTATACTCTGCCTGAGCCCCCTGTGGCATACTCTGCCTGAGCCCCCTGTGGCATACTCTGACTGAGCCCCCTGTGGCACCCATGCTTAATGTTGACCCTGCATTGTATACTCTGCCTGAGCCCCCTGTGGCACCCATGCTTAATGCTGACCCTGCATTGTACACTCTGCCTGAGCCCCCTGTGGCACCCATGCTTAATGCTGACCCTGAATTGTACACTCTGCCTGAGCCCCCTGTGGCACCCATGCTTAATGCTGACCCTGCATTGTATACTCTGCCTGAGCCCCCTGTGGCACCCATGCTTAATGCTGACCATGCATTGTATACTCTTCCTGAGCCCCCTGCGGCACCCATGCTTAATGCTGACCCTGCATTGTACTCTCTGCCTGAGTCCCCTGCGGCACCCATGCTTAATGCTGACCCTGCATTGTACACTCTACCTGAGCCCCCTGCGGCACCCATGCTTAATGCTGACCCTACATTGTACACTCTGCCTGAGCCCCCTGTGGCACCCATGCTTAATGCTGACCGTGCATTGTATAATCTGCCTGAGCCCCCTGTGGCACCCATGCTCAATGCTGACCCTGCATTGTATGCTCTGCCTGAGCCCCCTGTGGCACCCATGCTTAATGCAGACCCTGCATTGTATATTCTGCCTGAGCCACCTGTGGCACCCATGCTTAATGCTGACCCTGCATTGTATGCTCTGCCTGAGCCCACTGTGGCACCCATGCTTAATGCTGACCATGCATTGTATAATCTGCCTGAGCCCCCTGTGGCACCCATGCTTACTGCTGACCCTGCATTGTATACTCTGCCTGAGCCCCATGTGGCACCCATGCTTAATTCTGACCCTGCATTGTGTATTCTGCCTGAGCCCCCTGTGGCACCCATGCTTAATGCTGACCCTGCATTGCATACTCTGCCTGAGCCCCCTGTGGCACCCATGCTTAATGTTGACCCTGCATTGTATATTCTGCCCGAGGCCACTGTGGCACCCATGCTCAATGCTGACCCTGCATTGTATACTCTGCCTGAGCCCCCTGCGGCACCCATGCTTAATGCTGACCCTGCATTGTACTCTCTGCCTGAGCCCCCTGTGGCACCCATGCTTAACGCTGACCCTGCATTGTACTCTCTGCCTGAGGACGCTGTGGCACCCATGCTTAATGCTGACCCTGCATTGTATACTCTGCCTGAGCCCCCTGGGGCACCCATGCTTAATGCTGACCATGCATTGTATACTCTTCCTGAGCCCCCTGCGGCACCCATGCTTAATGCTGACCCTGCATTGTACTCTCTGCCTGAGTCCCCTGTGGCACCCATGCTTAATGCTGACCCTGCATTGTACACTCTACCTGAGCCCCCTGTGGCACCCATGCTTAATGCTGACCCTACATTGTTTACTCTGCCTGAGCCCCCTGTGGCACCCATGCTTAATGCTGACCCTGCATTGTATACTCTGCCTGAGCCCCTTGTGGCACCCATGCTTAATGCTGACCCTGCATTGTATACTCTGCCTGAGCCCCCTGTGGCACCCATGCTTAATGCTGACCATGCATTGTATACTCTGCCTGAGCCCCCTTGTGGCACCCATGCTTAATGCTGACCCTGCATTGTATACTCTGCCTGAGCCCCCTGTGGCACCCATGCTTAATGCTGACCATGCATTGTATAATCTGCCTGAGCCCCCTGTGGCACCCATGCTTAATGCTGACCCTGCATTGTATACTCTGCCTGAGCCCCCTGTGGCACCCATGCTTACTGCTGACCCTGTATTGTATACTCTGCCTGAGCCCCCTGTGGCACCCATGCTTAATGCTGACCCTACATTGTATAATCTGCCTGAGCCCCCTGTGGCACCCATGCTTAATGCTGACCCTGCATTGTATACTCTGCCTGAGCCCCCTGTGGCACCCATGCTTACTGCTGACCCTGCATTGTATACTCTGCCTGAGCCCCCTGTGGCACCCATGCTTAATGCTGACCCTACATTGTATACTCTGCCTGAGCCCCCTGTGGCACCCATGCTTAATGCAGGCCCTGCATTGTATACTCTGCCTGAGCCCCCTTGTGGCACCCATGCTTAATGCTGACCCTGCATTGTATAATCTGTCTGAGCCCCCTGTGACACCCATGCTTAATGCTGACCCTACATTGTATACTCTGCCTGAGCCCCCTGTGGCACCCATGCTTAATGCTGACCCTGCATTGTATACTCTGCCTGAGCCCCCTGTGGCACCCATGCTTAATGCTGACCCTGCATTGTACTCTCTGCCTGAACCCCCTGTGGCACCCATGCTTAATGCTGACCATGCATTGTATAATCTGCCTGAGCCCCCTTGTGGCACCCGTGCTTAATGCTGACCCTGCATTGTACACTCTTCCTGAGCCTCCTGTGGCACCCATGTTTAATGCTGACCCAGCATTGTACTCGCTGCCTGAGCCCCCTGTGGCACCCATGCTTAATGTTGACCCTGCATTGTATACTCTGCCTGAGCCCCTGTGGCACCCATGCTCAATGCTGACCTTGCATTGTATACTCTGCTTGAGCCCCATGTGGCACCCATGCTTAATGCTGACCCTGCATTGTATACTCTGCCTGAGCCCCTGTGGCACCCATGCTCAATGCTGACCTTGCATTGTATACTCTGCCTGAGCCCCCTGTGGCACCCATGCTTAATGCTGACCCTGCATTGTATAATCTGCCTGAGCCACCTGTGGCACCCATGCTTAATGATGACCCTGAATTGTATAATCTGCCTGAGCCCCCTGTGGCACCCATGCTCAATGCTGACCCTGCATTGTATACTCTGCCTGAGCCCCCTGTGACACCCATGCTCAATGCTGACCCTGCATTGTATACTCTGTCTGAGCCCCCTGTGGCACCCATGCTCAATGCTGACCCTGCATTGTATACGCTGCCTGAGCCCCCTGTGGCACCCATGCCTAATGCAGACCCTGCATTGTATACTCTGCCTGAGCCACCTGTGGCACCCATGCTTAATGTTGACCCTGCATTGTATACTCTGCCTGAGCCCCCTTGTGGCACCCATGCTTAATGCTGACCCTGCATTGTATACTCTGCCTGAGCCCCCTTGTGGCACCCGTGCTTAATGCTGACCCTGCATTGTACACTCTTCCTGAGCCTCCCGTGGCACCCATGTTTAATTCTGACCCTGCATTGTACTCTCTGCCTGAGCCCCCTGTGGCACCCATGCTTAATGTTGACCCTGCATTGTATACTCTGCCTGAGCCCCTGTGGCACCCATGCTCAATGCTGACCTTGCATTGTATACTCTGCCTGAGCCCCCTATGGCACCCATGCTTAATGCTGGCCCTGCATTGTATAATCTGCCTGAGCCCCTGTGGCACCCATGCTCAACGCTGACCCTGCATTGTATACTCTGCCTGAGCCCCCTGTGGCACCCATGCTTAATGCTGACCCTGCATTGTATACTCTGCCTGAGCCCCCTGTGGCACCCATGCTTACTGCTGACCCTGCATTGTATACTCTGCCTGAGCCCCATGTGGCACCCATGCTTAATTCTGACCCTGCATTGTGTATTCTGCCTGAGCCCCCTGTGGCACCCATGCTTAATGCTGACCCTGCATTGTATACTCTGCCTGAGCCCCTGTGGCACCCATGCTCAATGCTGACCTTGCATTGTATACTCTGCCTGAGCCCCCTGTGGCACCCATGCTTAATGCTGACCCTGCATTGTATAATCTGCCTGAGCCCCCTGTGGCACCCATGCTCAATGCTGACCCTGCATTGTATACTCTGCCTGAGCCCCCTGTGACACCCATGCTTAATGCTGACCCTGCATTGTATACTCTGTCTGAGCCCCCTGTGGCACCCATGCTCAATGCTGACCCTGCATTGTATACGCTGCCTGAGTCCCCTGTGGCACCCATGCCTAATTCTGACCCTGCATTGTGTATTCTGCCTGAACCACCTGTGGCACCCATGCTTAATGCAGACCCTGCATTGTATACTCTGCCTGAGCCACCTGTGGCACCCATGCTTAATGTTGACCCTGCATTGTATACTCTGCCTGAGCCCCCTTGTGGCACCCATGCTTAATGCTGACCCTGCATTGTATACTCTGCCTGAGCCCCCTGTGGCACCCATGCTTAATGCTGACCATGCATTGTATAATCTGCCTGAGCCCCCTGTGGCACCCATGCTTAATGCTGACCCTACATTGTATACTCTGCCTGAGCCCCCTGTGGCACCCATGCTTAATGCTGACCATGCATTGTATACTCTGCCTGAGCCCCCTTGTGGCACCCATGCTTAATGCTGACCCTGCATTGTATACTCTGCCTGAGCCCCCTGTGGCACCCATGCTTAATGCTGACCATGCATTGAATAATCTGCCTGAGCCCCCTGTGGCACCCATGCTTAATGCTGACCCTGCATTGTACTCTCTGCCTGAGCCCCCTGTGGCACCCATGCTTAATGCTGACCATGCATTGTATAATCTGCCTGAGCCCCCTGTGGCACCCATGCTTAATGCTGACCCTACATTGTATACTCTGCCTGAGCCCCCTGTGGCACCCATGCTTAATGCTGACCCTGCATTGTATACTCTGCCTGAGCCCCTTGTGGCACCCATGCTTAATGCTGACCCTGCATTGTATACTCTGCCTGAGCCCCCTGTGGCACCCATGCTTAATTCTGACCATGCGTTGTATAATCTGCCCGAGCCCCCTGTGGCACCCATGCTTACTGCTGACCCTGCATTGTATACTCTGCCTGAGCCCCATGTGGCACCCATGCTTAATTCTGACCCTGCATTGTGTATTCTGCCTGAGCCCCCTGTGGCACCCATGCTTAATGTTGACCCTGCATTGTATATTATGCCCGAGGCCACTGTGGCACCCATGCTTAATGCAGACCCTGCATTGTATACTCTGCCTGAGCCCCCTGTGGCACCCATGCTTAATGCTGACACTGCATTGCATACTCTGCCTGAGCCTCCTGTGGCACCCATGCTTAATGCTGACCCTGCATTGTACTCTCTGCCTGAGCCCCCTGTGGCACCCATGCTTAATGCTGACCCTGCATTGTATACTCTGCCTGAGCCCCCTGTGGCATACTCTGCCTGAGCCCCCTGTGCCACCCATGCTCAATGCTGACCCTGAATTGTATATTCTGCCTGAGCCCCCTGTGGCACCCATGCTTAATGCTGACCCTGCATTGTATACTCTGCCTGAGCCCCCTGTGGCACCCATGCTTAATGCTGACCCTGCATTGTATACTCTGCCTGCGACCCCTGTGGCACCCATGCTCAATGCTGACCCTGCATTGTATACTCTGCTTGAGCCCCCCTGCAGCACCCATGCTTAATGCTGACCCTGCATTGTATACTCTGCCTGAGCCCACTGTGGCACCCATGCTCATGCTGACCCTGCATTGTATACTCTGCCTGAGCCCCCTGCGGCACCAATGCTTAATGCTGACCATCCATTGTACTCTCTGCCTGAGGCACCTGTGGCACCCATGCTTAATGCTGACCCTGCATTGTATACTCTGCCTGAGCCCCCTGCGGCACCCATGCTTAATGCTGACCCTGCATTGTACTCTCTGCCTGAGCCCCCTGCGGCACCCATGCTTAATGCTGACCCTGCATTGTATACTCTGCCTGAGGCCCGTGTGGCACCCATGCTTAATGCTGACCCTGAATTGTATACTCTGCCTGAGCCCCCTGTGGCACCCATGCTTAATGCTGACCCTGCATTGTATACTCTGCCTGAGACCCCTGTGGCACCCATGCTTAATGCTGACCCTGCATTGTATACTCTGCCTGAGCCCCCTTATGGCACCCATGCTTAATGCTGACCCTGCATTGTATACTCTGCCTGGGCCCCCTGTGGCACCCATGCTTAATGCTGACCCTGCACTGTATTATCTGCCTGAGCCCCATGTGGCACCCATGATTAATTCTGACCCTGCATTGTGTATTCTGCCTGAGCCCCCTGTGCTTAATGTTGACCCTGCATTGTATGTTCTGCCCGAGGCCACTGTGGCACCCATGCTTAATGCTGACCCTGCATTGTATACTCTGCCTGAGCCCCCTGTGGCACCCATGCTTAATGCTGACACTGCATTGTGTATTCTGCCTGAGCCCCCTGTGGCACCCATGCTTAATGCTGACCCTGCATTGTTTACTCTGCCTGAGCTCCCCGTGGCACCCATGCTTAATGCTGACCCTGCATTGTATACTCTGCCTGAGCCCCCTGTGGCACCCATGCTTAAAGCTGACCCTGCATTGTTTACTCTGCCTGAGCCCCCTGGGCACCCTTGCTCAATGCTGACCCTGCATTGTATACTCTGCCTGAGACCCCTGTGGCACCCATGCTTAATGCTGACCCTGTATTGTATACTCTGCCTGAGCCCCCTGGGCACCCATGCTTAATGCTGACCCTGCATTGTTTACTCTGCCTGAGCCCCCTGGGCACCCATGCTTAATGCTGACCCTGCATTGTATACTCTGCCTGAGCCCCATGTGGCACCCATGCTTAATTCTGACCCTGCATTGTGTTTTCTGCCTGAGCCCCCTGTGGCACCCATGCTTAATGCTGACCCTGCATTGTATATTCTGCCTGAGCCCCCTGTGGCATCCATGCTTAATGCTGACCCTGCATTGTATACTCTGCCTGAGGCCCCTGTGGCACCCGTGCTTAATTCTGACCCTACATTGTGTATTCTGCCTGAGCCCCCTGTGGCACCCATGCTTAATGTTGACCCTGCATTGTATATTCTGCCCGAGGCCACTGTGGCACCCATGCTTAATGCTGACCCTGCATTGTATACTCTGCCTGAGCCCCCTGGGCACCCATGCTTAATGCTGACCCTGCATTGTTTACTCTGCCTGAGCCCCCTGGGCACCCATGCTTAATGCTGACCCTGCATTGTTTACTCTGCCTGAGCCCCCTGGGCACCCATGCTTAATGCTGACCCTGCATTGTATACTCTGCCTGAGACCCCTGTGGCACCCATGCTTAATGCTGACCATGCATTGTATATTCTGCCTGAGCCACCTGTGGCACCCATGCTTAATGCTAACCCTGCATTGTTTCATCTGCCTGAGCCCCCTGGGCACCCATGCTTAATTCTGACCCTGCATTGTGTATTCTGCCTGAGCCCCCTGTGGCACCCATGCTTAATGCTGACCATGCACTGTATACTCTGCCTGAGCCCCCTGTGGCACCCATGCTTAATTCTGACCCTGCATTGTATACTCTGCCTGAGCCCCCTGTGGCACCCATGCTTAATGCTGACCATGCACTGTATACTCTGCCTGAGCCCCCTGTGGCACCCATGCTTAATGCTGACCCTGCATTGTATATTCTGTCTGAGCCCCCTGTGGCACCCATGCTTAATGCAGACCCTGCATTGTATACTCTGCCTGAGCCACCTGTGGCACCCATGCTTAATGCTGACCCTGAATTGTATACGCTGCCTGAGCCCCCTGTGGCACCCATGCTTAATGCTGACCCTGCATTGTATACTCTGCCTGAGCCCCTGCGGCACCCATGCTCAATGCTGACCCTGCATTGTATACTCTGCCTGAGCCCACTGTGGCACCCATGCTCATGCTGACCCTGAATTGTATACTCTGCTTGGGCCCACTGTGGCACCCCCCTGTGGCACCCATGTTTTATGCTGACCCTGCATTGTATACTCTGTCTGAGCCCCTTGTGGCACCCATGCTTAATGCTGACCCTGCATTGTATACTCTGCCTGAGCCCCTGTGGCACCCATGCTCAATGCTGACCCTGCATTGTATACTCTGCCTGAGCCCCCTGTGGCACCCATGCTTAATGCTGACCCTGCATTGTATACTCTGCCTGAGCCCCCTGTGGCACCCATGCTTACTGCTGACCCTGCATTGTATACTCTGCCTGAGCCCCATGTGGCACCCATGCTTAATTATGACCCTGCATTGTGTATTCTGCCTGAGCCCCCTGTGGCACCCATGCTTAATGCTGACCCTGCATTGTATACTCTGCCTGAGCCCCTGTGGCACCCATGCTCAATGCTGACCTTGCATTGTATACTCTGCCTGAGCCCCCTGTGGCACCCATGCTTAATGCTGACCCTGCATTGTATAATCTGCCTGAGCCCCCTGTGGCACCCATGCTCAATGCTGACCCTGCATTGTATACTCTGCCTGAGCCCCCTGTGGCACCCATGCTTAATGCAGACCCTGCATTGTATATTCTGCCTGAGCCACCTGTGGCACCCATGCTTAATGCTGACCCTGCATTGTATACTCTGCCTGAGCCCCCTGTGGCACCCATGCTTAATGCTGACCATGCATTGTATAATCTGCCTGAGCCCCCTGTGGCACCCATGCTTAATGCTGACCCTGCATTGTATACTCTGCCTGAGCCCCCTGTGGCACCCATGCTTACTGCTGACACTGCATTGTATACTCTGCCTGAGCCCCATGTGGCACCCATGCTTAATTCTGACCCTGCATTGTGTGTTCTGCCTGAGCCCCCTGTGGCACCCATGCTTAATGCTGACCCTGCATTGTATACTCTGCCTGAGCCCCCTGTGGCACCCATGCTTAATGTTGACCCTGCATTGTATATTCTGCCCGAGGCCACTGTGGCACCCATGCTCAATGCTGACCCTGCATTGTATACTCTGCCTGAGCCCCCTGCGGCACCCATGCTTAATGCTGACCCTGCATTGTTCTCTCTGCCTGAGCCCCCTGTGGCACCCATGCTTAATGCTGACCCTGCATTGTACTCGCTGCCTGAGGACCCTGTGGCACCCATGCTTAATGCTGACCCTGCATTGTATACTCTGCCTGAGCCCCCTGTGGCATACTCTGCCTGAGCCCCCTGTGGCATACTCTGACTGAGCCCCCTGTGGCACCCATGCTTAATGTTGACCCTGCATTGTATACTCTGCCTGAGCCCCCTGTGGCACCCATGCTTAATGCTGACCCTGCATTGTACACTCTGCCTGAGCCCCCTGTGGCACCCATGCTTAATGCTGACCCTGAATTGTACACTCTGCCTGAGCCCCCTGTGGCACCCATGCTTAATGCTGACCCTGCATTGTATACTCTGCCTGAGCCCCCTGTGGCACCCATGCTTAATGCTGACCATGCATTGTATACTCTTCCTGAGCCCCCTGCGGCACCCATGCTTAATGCTGACCCTGCATTGTACTCTCTGCCTGAGTCCCCTGCGGCACCCATGCTTAATGCTGACCCTGCATTGTACACTCTACCTGAGCCCCCTGCGGCACCCATGCTTAATGCTGACC
Organism: Ambystoma mexicanum; assembly: GCF_040938575.1. Taxonomy (NCBI): domain Eukaryota; kingdom Metazoa; phylum Chordata; class Amphibia; order Caudata; family Ambystomatidae; genus Ambystoma; species Ambystoma mexicanum. Next base: position 1,715,075,185 of record NC_090929.1, on the reverse strand, counting down.
CTACATTGTACACTCTGCCTGAGCCCCCTGTGGCACCCATGCTTAATGCTGACCCTGCATTGTATACTCTGCATGAGCCCCTTGTGGCACCCATGCTTAATGCTGACCCTGCATTGTATACTCTGCCTGAGCCCCCTGTGGCACCCATGCTTAATGCTGACCATGCATTGTATACTCTGCCTGAGCCCCCTTGTGGCACCCATGCTTAATGCTGACCCTGCATTGTATACTCTGCCTGAGCCCCCTGTGGCACCCATGCTTAATGCTGACCATGCATTGTATAATCTGCCTGAGCCCCCTGTGGCACCCATGCTTAATGCTGACCCTGCATTGTATACTCTGCCTGAGCCCCCTGTGGCACCCATGCTTACTGCTGACCCTGCATTGTATACTCTGCCTGAGCCCCCTGTGGCACCCATGCTTAATGCTGACCCTGCATTGTATACTCTGCCTGAGCCCCCTGTGGCACCCATGCTTAATGCTGGCCCTGCATTGTATACTCTGCCTGAGCCCCCTTGTGGCACCCATGCTTAATGCTGACCCTGCATTGTATAATCTGCCTGAGCCCCCTGTGGCACCCATGCTTAATGCTGACCCTACATTGTATACTCTGCCTGAGCCCCCTGTGGCACCCATGCTTAATGCTGACCCTGCATTGTATACTCTGCCTGAGCCCCCTGTGGCACCCATGCTTAATGCTGACCCTGCATTGTACTATCTGCCTGAACCCCCTGTGGCACCCATGCTTAATGCTGACCATGCATTGTATAATCTGCCTGAGCCCCCTTGTGGCACCCGTGCTTAATGCTGACCCTGCATTGTACACTCTTCCTGAGCCTCCTGTGGCACCCATGTTTAATTCTGATCCTGCATTGTACTCTCTGCCTGAGCCCCCTGTGGCACCCATGCTTAATGTTGACCCTGCATTGTATACTCTGCCTGAGACCCTGTGGCACCCATGCTCAATGCTGACCTTGCATTGTATACTCTGCCTGAGCCCCCTATGGCACCCATGCTTAATGCTGGCCCTGCATTGTATACTCTGCCTGAGCCCCTGTGGCACCCATGCTCAACGCTGACCCTGCATTGTATACTCTGCCTGAGCCCCCTGTGGCACCCATGCTTAATGCTGACCCTGCATTGTATACTCTGCCTGAGCCCCCTGTGGCACCCATGCTTACTGCTGACCCTGCATTGTATACTCTGCCTGAGCCCCATGTGGCACCCATGCTTAATTCTGACCCTGCATTGTGTATTCTGCCTGAGCCCCCTGTGGCACCCATGCTTAATGCTGACCCTGCATTGTATACTCTGCCTGAGCCCCTGTGGCACCCATGCTCAATGCTGACCTTGCATTGTATACTCTGCCTGAGCCCCCTGTGGCACCCATGCTTAATGCTGACCCTGCATTGTATAATCTGCCTGAGCCCCCTGTGGCACCCATGCTCAATGCTGACCCTGCATTGTATACTCTGCCTGAGCCCCCTGTGACACCCATGCTTAATGCTGACCCTGCATTGTATACTCTGTCTGAGCCCCCTGTGGCACCCATGCTCAATGCTGACCCTGCATTGTATACGCTGCCTGAGCCCCCTGTGGCACCCATGCCTAATTCTGACCCTGCATTGTGTATTCTGCCTGAACCACCTGTGGCACCCATGCTTAATGCAGACCCTGCATTGTATACTCTGCCTGAGCCACCTGTGGCACCCATGCTTAATGTTGACCCTGCATTGTATACTCTGCCTGAGCCCCCTTGTGGCACCCATGCTTAATGCTGACCCTGCATTGTATACTCTGCCTGAGCCCCCTGTGGCACCCATGCTTAATGCTGACCATGCATTGTATAATCTGCCTGAGCCCCCTGTGGCACCCATGCTTAATGCTGACCCTACATTGTATACTCTGCCTGAGCCCCCTGTGGCACCCATGCTTAATGCTGACCATGCATTGTATACTCTGCCTGAGCCCCCTTGTGTCACCCATGCTTAATGCTGACCCTGCATTGTATACTCTGCCTGAGCCCCCTTGTGGCACCCATGCTTAATGCTGACCCTGCATTGTATAATCTGCCTGAGCCCCCTGTGGCACCCATGCTTAATGCTGACCCTACATTGTATACTCTGCCTGAGCCCCCTGTGGCACCCATGCTTAATGCTGACCCTGCATTGTATACTCTGCCTGAGCCCCCTGTGGCACCCATGCTTAATGCTGACCCTGCATTGTACTATCTGCCTGAACCCCCTGTGGCACCCATGCTTAATGCTGACCATGCATTGTATAATCTGCCTGAGCCCCCTTGTGGCACCCGTGCTTAATGCTGACCCTGCATTGTACACTCTTCCTGAGCCTCCTGTGGCACCCATGTTTAATTCTGACCCTGCATTGTACTCTCTGCCTGAGCCCCCTGTGGCACCCATGCTTAATGTTGACCCTGCATTGTATACTCTGCCTGAGCCCCTGTGGCACCCATGCTCAATGCTGACCTTGCATTGTATACTCTGCCTGAGCCCCCTATGGCACCCATGCTTAATGCTGGCCCTGCATTGTATACTCTGCCTGAGCCCCTGTGGCACCCATGCTCAACGCTGACCCTGCATTGTATACTCTGCCTGAGCCCCCTGTGGCACCCATGCTTAATGCTGACCCTGCATTGTATACTCTGCCTGAGCCCCCTGTGGCACCCATGCTTAATTCTGACCCTGCATTGTATACTCTGCCTGAGCCCCCTGTGGCACCCATGCTTAATGCTGACCATGCACTGTATACTCTGCCTGAGCCCCCTGTGGCACCCATGCTTAATGCTGACCCTGCATTGTATATTCTGTCTGAGCCCCCTGTGGCACCCATGCTTAATGCAGACCCTGCATTGTATACTCTGCCTGAGCCACCTGTGGCACCCATGCTTAATGCTGACCCTGAATTGTATACGCTGCCTGAGCCCCCTGTGGCACCCATGCTTAATGCTGACCCTGCATTGTATACTCTGCCTGAGCCCCTGCGGCACCCATGCTCAATGCTGACCCTGCATTGTATACTCTGCCTGAGCCCACTGTGGCACCCATGCTCATGCTGACCCTGAATTGTATACTCTGCTTGGGCCCACTGTGGCACCCCCCTGTGGCACCCATGTTTTATGCTGACCCTGCATTGTATACTCTGTCTGAGCCCCTTGTGGCACCCATGCTTAATGCTGACCCTGCATTGTATACTCTGCCTGAGCCCCTGTGGCACCCATGCTCAATGCTGACCCTGCATTGTATACTCTGCCTGAGCCCCCTGTGGCACCCATGCTTAATGCTGACCCTGCATTGTATACTCTGCCTGAGCCCCCTGTGGCACCCATGCTTACTGCTGACCCTGCATTGTATACTCTGCCTGAGCCCCATGTGGCACCCATGCTTAATTATGACCCTGCATTGTGTATTCTGCCTGAGCCCCCTGTGGCACCCATGCTTAATGCTGACCCTGCATTGTATACTCTGCCTGAGCCCCTGTGGCACCCATGCTCAATGCTGACCTTGCATTGTATACTCTGCCTGAGCCCCCTGTGGCACCCATGCTTAATGCTGACCCTGCATTGTATAATCTGCCTGAGCCCCCTGTGGCACCCATGCTCAATGCTGACCCTGCATTGTATACTCTGCCTGAGCCCCCTGTGGCACCCATGCTTAATGCAGACCCTGCATTGTATATTCTGCCTGAGCCACCTGTGGCACCCATGCTTAATGCTGACCCTGCATTGTATACTCTGCCTGAGCCCCCTGTGGCACCCATGCTTAATGCTGACCATGCATTGTATAATCTGCCTGAGCCCCCTGTGGCACCCATGCTTAATGCTGACCCTGCATTGTATACTCTGCCTGAGCCCCCTGTGGCACCCATGCTTACTGCTGACACTGCATTGTATACTCTGCCTGAGCCCCATGTGGCACCCATGCTTAATTCTGACCCTGCATTGTGTGTTCTGCCTGAGCCCCCTGTGGCACCCATGCTTAATGCTGACCCTGCATTGTATACTCTGCCTGAGCCCCCTGTGGCACCCATGCTTAATGTTGACCCTGCATTGTATATTCTGCCCGAGGCCACTGTGGCACCCATGCTCAATGCTGACCCTGCATTGTATACTCTGCCTGAGCCCCCTGCGGCACCCATGCTTAATGCTGACCCTGCATTGTTCTCTCTGCCTGAGCCCCCTGTGGCACCCATGCTTAATGCTGACCCTGCATTGTACTCGCTGCCTGAGGACCCTGTGGCACCCATGCTTAATGCTGACCCTGCATTGTATACTCTGCCTGAGCCCCCTGTGGCATACTCTGCCTGAGCCCCCTGTGGCATACTCTGACTGAGCCCCCTGTGGCACCCATGCTTAATGTTGACCCTGCATTGTATACTCTGCCTGAGCCCCCTGTGGCACCCATGCTTAATGCTGACCCTGCATTGTACACTCTGCCTGAGCCCCCTGTGGCACCCATGCTTAATGCTGACCCTGAATTGTACACTCTGCCTGAGCCCCCTGTGGCACCCATGCTTAATGCTGACCCTGCATTGTATACTCTGCCTGAGCCCCCTGTGGCACCCATGCTTAATGCTGACCATGCATTGTATACTCTTCCTGAGCCCCCTGCGGCACCCATGCTTAATGCTGACCCTGCATTGTACTCTCTGCCTGAGTCCCCTGCGGCACCCATGCTTAATGCTGACCCTGCATTGTACACTCTACCTGAGCCCCCTGCGGCACCCATGCTTAATGCTGACCCTACATTGTACACTCTGCCTGAGCCCCCTGTGGCACCCATGCTTAATGCTGACCCTGCATTGTATACTCTGCATGAGCCCCTTGTGGCACCCATGCTTAATGCTGACCCTGCATTGTATACTCTGCCTGAGCCCCCTGTGGCACCCATGCTTAATGCTGACCATGCATTGTATACTCTGCCTGAGCCCCCTTGTGGCACCCATGCTTAATGCTGACCCTGCATTGTATACTCTGCCTGAGCCCCCTGTGGCACCCATGCTTAATGCTGACCATGCATTGTATAATCTGCCTGAGCCCCCTGTGGCACCCATGCTTAATGCTGACCCTGCATTGTATACTCTGCCTGAGCCCCCTGTGGCACCCATGCTTACTGCTGACCCTGCATTGTATACTCTGCCTGAGCCCCCTGTGGCACCCATGCTTAATGCTGACCCTACATTGTATACTCTGCCTGAGCCCCCTGTGGCACCCATGCTTAATGCTGGCCCTGCATTGTATACTCTGCCTGAGCCCCCTTGTGGCACCCATGCTTAATGCTGACCCTGCATTGTATAATCTGCCTGAGCCCCCTGTGGCACCCATGCTTAATGCTGACCCTACATTGTATACTCTGCCTGAGCCCCCTGTGGCACCCATGCTTAATGCTGACCCTGCATTGTATACTCTGCCTGAGCCCCCTGTGGCACCCATGCTTAATGCTGACCCTGCATTGTACTATCTGCCTGAACCCCCTGTGGCACCCATGCTTAATGCTGACCATGCATTGTATAATCTGCCTGAGCCCCCTTGTGGCACCCGTGCTTAATGCTGACCCTGCATTGTACACTCTTCCTGAGCCTCCTGTGGCACCCATGTTTAATTCTGATCCTGCATTGTACTCTCTGCCTGAGCCCCCTGTGGCACCCATGCTTAATGTTGACCCTGCATTGTATACTCTGCCTGAGACCCTGTGGCACCCATGCTCAATGCTGACCTTGCATTGTATACTCTGCCTGAGCCCCCTATGGCACCCATGCTTAATGCTGGCCCTGCATTGTATACTCTGCCTGAGCCCCTGTGGCACCCATGCTCAACGCTGACCCTGCATTGTATACTCTGCCTGAGCCCCCTGTGGCACCCATGCTTAATGCTGACCCTGCATTGTATACTCTGCCTGAGCCCCCTGTGGCACCCATGCTTACTGCTGACCCTGCATTGTATACTCTGCCTGAGCCCCATGTGGCACCCATGCTTAATTCTGACCCTGCATTGTGTATTCTGCCTGAGCCCCCTGTGGCACCCATGCTTAATGCTGACCCTGCATTGTATACTCTGCCTGAGCCCCTGTGGCACCCATGCTCAATGCTGACCTTGCATTGTATACTCTGCCTGAGCCCCCTGTGGCACCCATGCTTAATGCTGACCCTGCATTGTATAATCTGCCTGAGCCCCCTGTGGCACCCATGCTCAATGCTGACCCTGCATTGTATACTCTGCCTGAGCCCCCTGTGACACCCATGCTTAATGCTGACCCTGCATTGTATACTCTGTCTGAGCCCCCTGTGGCACCCATGCTCAATGCTGACCCTGCATTGTATACGCTGCCTGAGCCCCCTGTGGCACCCATGCCTAATTCTGACCCTGCATTGTGTATTCTGCCTGAACCACCTGTGGCACCCATGCTTAATGCAGACCCTGCATTGTATACTCTGCCTGAGCCACCTGTGGCACCCATGCTTAATGTTGACCCTGCATTGTATACTCTGCCTGAGCCCCCTTGTGGCACCCATGCTTAATGCTGACCCTGCATTGTATACTCTGCCTGAGCCCCCTGTGGCACCCATGCTTAATGCTGACCATGCATTGTATAATCTGCCTGAGCCCCCTGTGGCACCCATGCTTAATGCTGACCCTACATTGTATACTCTGCCTGAGCCCCCTGTGGCACCCATGCTTAATGCTGACCATGCATTGTATACTCTGCCTGAGCCCCCTTGTGTCACCCATGCTTAATGCTGACCCTGCATTGTATACTCTGCCTGAGCCCCCTTGTGGCACCCATGCTTAATGCTGACCCTGCATTGTATAATCTGCCTGAGCCCCCTGTGGCACCCATGCTTAATGCTGACCCTACATTGTATACTCTGCCTGAGCCCCCTGTGGCACCCATGCTTAATGCTGACCCTGCATTGTATACTCTGCCTGAGCCCCCTGTGGCACCCATGCTTAATGCTGACCCTGCATTGTACTATCTGCCTGAACCCCCTGTGGCACCCATGCTTAATGCTGACCATGCATTGTATAATCTGCCTGAGCCCCCTTGTGGCACCCGTGCTTAATGCTGACCCTGCATTGTACACTCTTCCTGAGCCTCCTGTGGCACCCATGTTTAATTCTGACCCTGCATTGTACTCTCTGCCTGAGCCCCCTGTGGCACCCATGCTTAATGTTGACCCTGCATTGTATACTCTGCCTGAGCCCCTGTGGCACCCATGCTCAATGCTGACCTTGCATTGTATACTCTGCCTGAGCCCCCTATGGCACCCATGCTTAATGCTGGCCCTGCATTGTATACTCTGCCTGAGCCCCTGTGGCACCCATGCTCAACGCTGACCCTGCATTGTATACTCTGCCTGAGCCCCCTGTGGCACCCATGCTTAATGCTGACCCTGCATTGTATACTCTGCCTGAGCCCCCTGTGGCACCCATGCTTACTGCTGACCCTGCATTGTATACTCTGCCTGAGCCCCATGTGGCACCCATGCTTAATTCTGACCCTGCATTGTGTATTCTGCCTGAGCCCCCTGTGGCACCCATGCTTAATGCTGACCCTGCATTGTATACTCTGCCTGAGCCCCTGTGGCACCCATGCTCAATGCTGACCTTGCATTGTATACTCTGCCTGAGCCCCCTGTGGCACCCATGCTTAATGCTGACCCTGCATTGTATAATCTTCCTGAGCCCCCTGTGGCACCCATGCTCAATGCTGACCCTGCATTGTATACTCTGCCTGAGCCCCCTGTGACACCCATGCTTAATGCTGACCCTGCATTGTATACTCTGTCTGAGCCCCCTGTGGCACCCATGCTCAATGCTGACCCTGCATTGTATACGCTGCCTGAGCCCCCTGTGGCACCCATGCCTAATTCTGACCCTGCATTGTGTATTCTGCCTGAACCACCTGTGGCACCCATGCTTAATGCAGACCCTGCATTGTATACTCTGCCTGAGCCACCTGTGGCACCCATGCTTAATGTTGACCCTGCATTGTATACTCTGCCTGAGCCCCCTTGTGGCACCCATGCTTAATGCTGACCCTGCATTGTATACTCTGCCTGAGCCCCCTGTGGCACCCATGCTTAATGCTGACCATGCATTGTATAATCTGCCTGAGCCCCCTGTGGCACCCATGCTTAATGCTGACCCTACATTGTATACTCTGCCTGAGCCCCCTGTGGCACCCATGCTTAATGCTGACCATGCATTGTATACTCTGCCTGAGCCCCCTTGTGGCACCCATGCTTAATGCTGACCCTGCATTGTATACTCTGCCTGAGCCCCCTGTGGCACCCATGCTTAATGCTGACCATGCATTGAATAATCTGCCTGAGCCCCCTGTGGCACCCATGCTTAATGCTGACCCTGCATTGTATACTCTGCCTGAGCCCCCTGTGGCACCCATGCTTACTGCTGACCCTGCATTGTATACTCTGCCTGAGCCCCCTGTGGCACCCATGCTTAATGCTGACCCTACATTGTATACTCTGCCTGAGCCCCCTGTGGCACCCATGCTTAATGCTGACCCTACATTGTATACTCTGCCTGAGCCCCCTGTGGCACCCATGCTTAATGCTGACCCTGCATTGTATACTCTGCCTGAGCCCCTTGTGGCACCCATGCTTAATGCTGACCCTTCATTGTACTCTCTGCCTGAACCCCCTGTGGCACCCATGCTTAATGCTGACCATGCATTGTATAATCTGCCTGAGCCCCCTTGTGGCACCCGTGCTTAATGCTGACCCTGCATTGTACACTCTTCCTGAGCCTCCTGTGGCACCCATGTTTAATGCTGACCCTGCATTGTACTCTCTGCCTGAGCCCCCTGTGGCACCCATGCTTAATGTTGACCCTGCATTGTACACTCTTCCTGGGCCTCCTGTGGCACCCATGTTTAATGCTGACCCTGCATTGTACTCTCTGCCTGAGCCCCCTGTGGCACCCATGCTCAATGCTGACCCTGCATTGTATACTCTGCCTGAGCCCCCTGTGGCACCCATGCTTAATGCTGACCCTGCATTGTATACTCTGCCTGAGCCCCCTGTGGCACCCATGCTTACTGCTGACCCTGCATTGTATACTCTGCCTGAGCCCCATGTGGCACCCATGCTTAATTCTGACCCTGCAATGTGTATTCTGCCTGAGCCCCCTGTGGCAGCCATGCTTAATGCTGACCCTGCATTGTATACTCTGCCTGAGCCCCTGTGGCACCCATGCTCAATGCTGACCTTGCATTGTATACTCTGCCTGAGCCCCCTGTGGCACCCATGCTTAATGCTGACCCTGCATTGTGTATTCTGCCTGAGCCCCCTGCGGCACCCATGCTTAATGCTGACCCTGCATTGTACACTCTTCCTGGGCCTCCTGTGGCACCCATGTTTAATGCTGACCCTGCATTGTACTCTCTGCCTGAGCCCCCTGTGGCACCCATGCTTAATGCTGGCCCTGCATTGTATACTCTGCCTGAGCCCCTGTGGCACCCATGCTCAATGCTGACCCTGCATTGTATACTCTGCCTGAGCCCCCTGTGGCACCCATGCTTAATGCTGACCCTGCATTGTATACTCTGCCTGAGCCCCCTATGGCACCCATGCTTACTGCTGACCCTGCATTGTATACTCTGCCTGAGCCCCATGTGGCACCCATGCTTAATTCTGACCCTGCATTGTATACTCTGCCTGAGCCCACTGTGGCACCCATGCTTAATGCTGACCCTGCATTGTATACTCTGCCTGAGCCCCTGTGGCACCCATGCTCAATGCTGACCTTGCATTGTATACTCTGCCTGAGCCCCCTGTGGCACCCATGCTTAATGCTGACCGTGCATTGTATAATCTGCCTGAGCCCCCTGTGGCACCCATGCTCAATGCTGACCCTGCATTGTATACTCTGCCTGAGCCCCCTGTGGCACCCATGCTTAATGCAGACCCTGCATTGTATATTCTGCCTGAGCCACCTGTGGCACCCATGCTTAATGCTGACCCTGCATTGTATGCTCTGCCTGAGCCCACTGTGGCACCCATGCTTAATGCTGACCATGCATTGTATAATCTGCCTGAGCCCCCTGTGGCACCCATGCTTACTGCTGACCCTGCATTGTATACTCTGCCTGAGCCCCATGTGGCACCCATGCTTAATTCTGACCCTGCATTGTGTATTCTGCCTGAGCCCCCTGTGGCACCCATGCTTAATGCTGACCCTGCATTGCATACTCTGCCTGAGCCCCCTGTGGCACCCATGCTTAATGTTGACCCTGCATTGTATATTCTGCCCGAGGCCACTGTGTCACCCATGCTCAATGCTGACCCTGCATTGTATACTCTGCCTGAGCCCCCTGCGGCACCCATGCTTAATGCTGACCCTGCATTGTACTCTCTGCCTGAGCCCCCTGTGGCACCCATGCTTAACGCTGACCCTGCATTGTACTCTCTGCCTGAGGACGCTGTGGCACCCATGCTTAATGCTGACCCTGCATTGTATACTCTGCCTGAGCCCCCTGGGGCACCCATGCTTAATGCTGACCATGCATTGTATACTCTTCCTGAGCCCCCTGCGGCACCCATGCTTAATGCTGACCCTGCATTGTACTCTCTGCCTGAGTCCCCTGTGGCACCCATGCTTAATGCTGACCCTGCATTGTACACTCTACCTGAGCCCCCTGTGGCACCCATGCTTAATGCTGACCCTGCATTGTATACTCTGCCTGAGCCCCCTGTGGCACCCATGCTTAATGCTGACCCTGCATTGTATACTCTGCCTGAGCCCCTTGTGGCACCCATGCTTAATGCTGACCCTGCATTGTATACTCTGCCTGAGCCCCCTGTGGCACCCATGCTTAATGCTGACCATGCATTGTATACTCTGCCTGAGCCCCCTTGTGGCACCCATGCTTAATGCTGACCCTGCATTGTATACTCTGCCTGAGCCCCCTGTGGCACCCATGCTTAATGCTGACCATGCATTGTATAATCTGCCTGAGCCCCCTGTGGCACCCATGCTTAATGCTGACCCTGCATTGTATACTCTGCCTGAGCCCCCTGTGGCACCCATGCTTACTGCTGACCCTGTATTGTATACTCTGCCTGAGCCCCCTGTGGCACCCATGCTTAATGCTGACCCTGCATTGTATAATCTGCCTGAGCCCCCTGTGGCACCCATGCTTAATGCTGACCCTGCATTGTATACTCTGCCTGAGCCCCCTGTGGCACCCATGCTTACTGCTGACCCTGCATTGTATACTCTGCCTGAGCCCCCTGTGGCACCCATGCTTAATGCTGACCCTACATTGTATACTCTGCCTGAGCCCCCTGTGGCACCCATGCTTAATGCAGGCCCTGCATTGTATACTCTGCCTGAGCCCCCTTGTGGCACCCATGCTTAATGCTGACCCTGCATTGTATAATCTGTCTGAGCCCCCTGTGGCACCCATGCTTAATGCTGACCCTGCATTGTATACTCTGCCTGAGCCCCCTGTGGCACCCATGCTTAATGCTGACCCTGCATTGTATACTCTGCCTGAGCCCCCTGTGGCACCCATGCTTAATGCTGACCCTGCATTGTACTCTCTGCCTGAACCCCCTGTGGCACCCATGCTTAATGCTGACCATGCATTGTATAATCTGCCTGAGCCCCCTTGTGGCACCCGTGCTTAATGCTGACCCTGCATTGTACACTCTTCCTGAGCCTCCTGTGGCACCCATGTTTAATGCTGACCCAGCATTGTACTCGCTGCCTGAGCCCCCTGTGGCACCCATGCTTAATGTTGACCCTGCATTGTATACTCTGCCTGAGCCCCTGTGGCACCCATGCTCAATGCTGACCTTGCATTGTATACTCTGCTTGAGCCCCATGTGGCACCCATGCTTAATGCTGACCCTGCATTGTATACTCTGCCTGAGCCCCTGTGGCACCCATGCTCAATGCTGACCTTGCATTGTATACTCTGCCTGAGCCCCCTGTGGCACCCATGCTTAATGCTGACCCTGCATTGTATAATCTGCCTGAGCCACCTGTGGCACCCATGCTTAATGATGACCCTGAATTGTATAATCTGCCTGAGCCCCCTGTGGCACCCATGCTCAATGCTGACCCTGCATTGTATACTCTGCCTGAGCCCCCTGTGACACCCATGCTCAATGCTGACCCTGCATTGTATACTCTGTCTGAGCCCCCTGTGGCACCCATGCTCAATGCTGACCCTGCATTGTATACGCTGCCTGAGCCCCCTGTGGCACCCATGCCTAATGCAGACCCTGCATTGTATACTCTGCCTGAGCCACCTGTGGCACCCATGCTTAATGTTGACCCTGCATTGTATACTCTGCCTGAGCCCCCTTGTGGCACCCATGCTTAATGCTGACCCTGCATTGTATACTCTGCCTGAGACCCCTGTGGCACCCATGCTTAATGCTGACCATGCATTGTATACTCTGCCTGAGCCCCCTGTGGCACCCATGCTTAATGCTGACCCTGCATTGTATACTCTGCCTGAGCCCCCTGTGGCACCCATGCTTAATGCTGACCCTGCATTGTATACTCTGCCTGAGCCCCCTGTGGCACCCATGCTTAATGCTGACCCTGCATTGTATACTCTGCCTGAGCCCCCTGTGGCACCCATGCTTAATGCTGACCATGCATTGAATAATCTGCCTGAGCCCCCTGTGGCACCCATGCTTAATGCTGACCCTGCATTGTATACTCTGCCTGAGCCCCCTGTGGCACCCATGCTTACTGCTGACCCTGCATTGTATACTCTGCCTGAGCCCCCTGTGGCACCCATGCTTAATGCTGACCCTACATTGTATACTCTGCCTGAGCCCCCTGTGGCACCCATGCTTAATGCTGGCCCTGCATTGTATACTCTGCCTGAGCCCCCTTGTGGCACCCATGCTTAATACTGACCCTGCATTGTATAATCTGCCTGAGCCCCCTGTGGCACCCATGCTTATTGCTGACCCTGCATTGTATACTCTGCCTGAGCCCCCTGTGGCACCCATGCTTAATGCTGACCCTGCATTGTATACTCTGCCTGAGCCCCTTGTGGCACCCATGCTTAATGCTGACCCTGCATTGTACTCTCTGCCTGAACCCCCTGTGGCACCCATGCTTAATGCTGACCATGCATTGTATAATCTGCCTGAGCCCCCTTGTGGCACCCGTGCTTAATGCTGACCCTGCATTGTACACTCTTCCTGAGCCTCCTGTGGCACCCATGTTTAATGCTGACCCTGCATTGTACTCTCTGCCTGAGCCCCCTGTGGCACCCATGCTTAATGTTGACCCTGCATTGTACACTCTTCCTGGGCCTCCTGTGGCACCCATGTTTAATGCTGACCCTGCATTGTACTCTCTTCCTGAGCCCCCTGTGGCACCCATGCTCAATGCTGACCCTGCATTGTATACTCTGCCTGAGCCCCCTGTGGCACCCATGCTTAATGCTGACCCTGCATTGTATACTCTGCCTGAGCCCCCTGTGGCACCCATGCTTACTGCTGACCCTGCATTGTATACTCTGCCTGAGCCCCATGTGCACCCATGCTTAATTCTGACCCTGCATTGTGTATTCTGCCTGAGCCCCCTGTGGCACCCATGCTTAATGCTGACCCTGCATTGTATACTCTGCCTGAGCCCCTGTGGCACCCATGCTCAATGCTGACCTTGCATTGTATACTCTGCCTGAGCCCCCTGTGGCACCCATGCTTAATGCTGACCCTGCATTGTGTATTCTGCCTGAGCCCCCTGCGGCACCCATGCTTAATGCTGACCCTGCATTGTACACTCTTCCTGGGCCTCCTGTGGCACCCATGTTTAATGCTGACCCTGCATTGTACTCTCTGCCTGAGCCCCCTGTGGCACCCATGCTTAATGCTGGCTCTGCATTGTATACTCTGCCTGAGCCCCTGTGGCACCCATGCTCATTGCTGACCCTGCATTGTATACTCTGCCTGAGCCCCCTGTGGCACCCATGCTTAATGCTGACCCTGCATTGTATACTCTGCCTGAGCCCCCTGTGGCACCCATGCTTACTGCTGACCCTGCATTGTATACTCTGCCTGAGCCCCATGTGGCACCCATGCTTAATTCTGACCCTGCATTGTATACTCTGCCTGAGCCCACTGTGGCACCCATGCTTAATGCTGACCCTGCATTGTATACTCTGCCTGAGCCCCTGTGGCACCCATGCTCAATGCTGACCTTGCATTGTATACTCTGCCTGAGCCCCCTGTGGCACCCATGCTTAATGCTGACCGTGCATTGTATAATCTGCCTGAGCCCCCTGTGGCACCCATGCTCAATGCTGACCCTGCATTGTATACTCTGCCTGAGCCCCCTGTGGCACCCATGCTTAATGCAGACCCTGCATTGTATATTCTGCCTGAGCCACCTGTGGCACCCATGCTTAATGCTGACCCTGCATTGTATGCTCTGCCTGAGCCCCCTGTGGCACCCATGCTTAATGCTGACCATGCATTGTATAATCTGCCTGAGCCCCCTGTGGCACCCATGCTTACTGCTGACCCTGCATTGTATACTCTGCCTGAGCACCATGTGGCACCCATGCTTAATTCTGACCCTGCATTGTGTATTCTGCCTGAGCCCCCTGTGGCACCCATGCTTAATGCTGACCCTGCATTGCATACTCTGCCTGAGCTCCCTGTGGCACCCATGCTTAATGTTGACCCTGCATTGTATATTCTGCCCGAGGCCACTGTGGCACCCATGCTCAATGCTGACCCTGCATTGTATACTCTGCCTGAGCCCCCTGCGGCACCCATGCTTAATGCTGACCCTGCATTGTACTCTCTGCCTGAGCCCCCTGTGGCACCCATGCTTAACGCTGACCCTGCATTGTACTCTCTGCCTGAGGACCCTGTGGCACCCATGCTTAATGCTGACCCTGCATTGTATACTCTGCCTGAGCCCCCTGTGGCATACTCTGCCTGAGCCCCCTGTGGCATACTCTGACTGAGCCCCCTGTGGCACCCATGCTTAATGTTGACCCTGCATTGTATACTCTGCCTGAGCCCCCTGTGGCACCCATGCTTAATGCTGACCCTGCATTGTACACTCTGCCTGAGCCCCCTGTGGCACCCATGCTTAATGCTGACCCTGAATTGTATACTCTGCCTGAGCCCCCTGTGGCACCCATGCTTAATGCTGACCCTGCATTGTATACTCTGCCTGAGCCCCCTGTGGCACCCATGCTTAATGCTGACCCTGCATTGTATACTCTGCCTGAGCCCCCTGTGGCACCCATGCTTAATGCTGACCCTGCATTGTATACTCTGCCTGAGCCCCTTGTGGCACCCATGCTTAATGCTGACCCTGCATTGTATACTCTGCCTGAGCCCCCTGTGGCACCCATGCTTAATGCTGACCATGCATTGTATACTCTGCCTGAGCCCCCTTGTGGCACCCATGCTTAATGCTGACCCTGCATTGTATACTCTGCCTGAGCCCCCTGTGGCACCCATGCTTAATGCTGACCATGCATTGTATAATCTGCCTGAGCCCCCTGTGGCACCCATGCTTAATGTTGACCCTGCATTGTACACTCTTCCTGGGCCTCCTGTGGCACCCATGTTTAATGCTGACCCTGCATTGTACTCTCTGCCTGAGCCCCCTGTGGCACCCATGCTCAATGCTGACCCTGCATTGTATACTCTGCCTGAGCCCCCTGTGGCACCCATGCTTAATGCTGACCCTGCATTGTATACTCTGCCTGAGCCCCCTGTGGCACCCATGCTTACTGCTGACCCTGCATTGTATACTCTGCCTGAGCCCCATGTGGCACCCATGCTTAATTCTGACCCTGCATTGTATACTCTGCCTGAGCCCACTGTGGCACCCATGCTTAATGCTGACCCTGCATTGTATACTCTGCCTGAGCCCCTGTGGCACCCATGCTCAATGCTGACCTTGCATTGTATACTCTGCCTGAGCCCCCTGTGGCACCCATGCTTAATGCTGACCGTGCATTGTATAATCTGCCTGAGCCCCCTGTGGCACCCATGCTCAATGCTGACCCTGCATTGTATACTCTGCCTGAGCCCCCTGTGGCACCCATGCTTAATGCAGACCCTGCATTGTATATTCTGCCTGAGCCCCCTGTGGCACCCATGCTTAATGCTGACCATGCATTGTATAATCTGCCTGAGCCCCCTGTGGCACCCATGCTTACTGCTGACCCTGCATTGTATACTCTGCCTGAGCCCCATGTGGCACCCATGCTTAATTCTGACCCTGCATTGTGTATTCTGCCTGAGCCCCCTGTGGCACCCATGCTTAATGCTGACCCTGCATTGCATACTCTGCCTGAGCCCCCTGTGGCACCCATGCTTAATGTTGACCCTGCATTGTATATTCTGCCCGAGGCCACTGTGGCACCCATGCTCAATGCTGACCCTGCATTGTATACTCTGCCTGAGCCCCCTGCGGCACCCATGCTTAATGCTGACCCTGCATTGTACTCTCTGCCTGAGCCCCCTGTGGCACCCATGCTTAACGCTGACCCTGCATTGTACTCTCTGCCTGAGGACCCTGTGGCACCCATGCTTAATGCTGACCCTGCATTGTATACTCTGCCTGAGCCCCCTGTGGCATACTCTGCCTGAGCCCCCTGTGGCATACTCTGACTGAGCCCCCTGTGGCACCCATGCTTAATGTTGACCCTGCATTGTATACTCTGCCTGAGCCCCCTGTGGCACCCATGCTTAATGCTGACCCTGCATTGTACACTCTGCCTGAGCCCCCTGTGGCACCCATGCTTAATGCTGACCCTGAATTGTATACTCTGCCTGAGCCCCCTGTGGCACCCATGCTTAATGCTGACCCTGCATTGTATACTCTGCCTGAGCCCCCTGTGGCACCCATGCTTAATGCTGACCATGCATTGTATACTCTTCCTGAGCCCCCTGCGGCACCCATGCTTAATGCTGACCCTGCATTGTACTCTCTGCCTGAGTCCCCTGCGGCACCCATGCTTAATGCTGACCCTGCATTGTATACTCTACCTGAGCCCCCTGCGGCACCCATGCTTAATGCTGACCCTACATTGTATACTCTGCCTGAGCCCCCTGTGGCACCCATGCTTAATGCTGACCCTGCATTGTATACTCTGCCTGAGCCCCTTGTGGCACCCATGCTTAATGCTGACCCTGCATTGTATACTCTGCCTGAGCCCCCTGTGGCACCCATGCTTAATGCTGACCATGCATTGTATACTCTGCCTGAGCCCCCTTGTGGCACCCATGCTTAATGCTGACCCTGCATTGTATACTCTGCCTGAGCCCCCTGTGGCACCCATGCTTAATGCTGACCATGCATTGTATAATCTGCCTGAGCCCCCTGTGGCACCCATGCTTAATGCTGAACCTGCATTGTATACTCTGCCTGAGCCCCCTGTGGCACCCATGCTTACTGCTGACCCTGCATTGTATACTCTGCCTGAGCCCCCTGTGGCACCCATGCTTAATGCTGACCCTACATTGTATACTCTGCCTGAGCCCCCTGTGGCACCCATGCTTAATGCAGGCCCTGCATTGTATACTCTGCCTGAGCCCCCTTGTGGCACCCATGCTTAATGCTGACCCTGCATTGTATAATCTGTCTGAGCCCCCTGTGGCACCCATGCTTAATGCTGACCCTACATTGTATACTCTGCCTGAGCCCCCTGTGGCACCCATGCTTAATGCTGACCCTGCATTGTATACTCTGCCTGAGCCCCCTGTGGCACCCATGCTTAATGCTGACCCTGCATTGTACTCTCTGCCTGAACCCCCTGTGGCACCCATGCTTAATGCTGACCATGCATTGTATAATCTGCCTGAGCCCCCTTGTGGCACCCGTGCTTAATGCTGACCCTGCATTGTACACTCTTCCTGAGCCTCCTGTGGCACCCATGTTTAATGCTGACCCAGCATTGTACTCGCTGCCTGAGCCCCCTGTGGCACCCATGCTTAATGTTGACCCTGCATTGTATACTCTGCCTGAGCCCCTGTGGCACCCATGCTCAATGCTGACCTTGCATTGTATACTCTGCCTGAGCCCCCTATGGCACCCATGCTTAATGCTGGCCCTGCATTGTATACTCTGCCTGAGCCCCCTGTGGCACCCATGCTTACTGCTGACCCTGCATTGTATACTCTGCCTGAGCCCCATGTGGCACCCATGCTTAATTCTGACCCTGCATTGTGTATTCTGCCTGAGCCCCCTGTGGCACCCATGCTTAATGCTGACCCTGCATTGTATACTCTGCCTGAGCCCCTGTGGCACCCATGCTCAATGCTGACCTTGCATTGTATACTCTGCCTGAGCCCCCTGTGGCACCCATGCTTAATGCTGACCCTGAATTGTATAATCTGCCTGAGCCCCCTGTGGCACCTATGCTCAATGCTGACCCTGCATTGTATACTCTGCCTGAGCCCCCTGTGACACCCATGCTTAATCCTGACCCTGCATTGTATACTCTGTCTGAGCCCCCTGTGGCACCCATGCTCAATGCTGACCCTGCATTGTATACGCTGCCTGAGCCCCCTGTGGCACCCATGCCTAATTCTGACCCTGCATTGTGTATTCTGCCTGAACCCCCTGTGGCACCCATGCTTAATGCAGACCCTGCATTGTATACTCTGCCTGAGCCACCTGTGGCACCCATGCTTAATGTTGACCCTGCATTGTATACTCTGCCTGAGCCCCCTTGTGGCACCCATGCTTAATGCTGACCCTGCATTGTATACTCTGCCTGAGCCCCCTGTGGCACCCATGCTTAATGCTGACCATGCATAGTATAATCTGCCTGAGCCCCCTGTGGCACCCATGCTTAATGCTGACCCTACATTGTATACTCTGCCTGAGCCCCCTGTGGCACCCATGCTTAATGCTGACCCTGCATTGTATACTCTGCCTGAGCCCCTTGTGGCACCCATGCTTAATGCTGACCCTGCATTGTATACTCTGCCTGAGCCCCCTGTGGCACCCATGCTTAATGCTGACCATGCATTGTATACTCTGCCTGAGCCCCCTTGTGGCACCCATGCTTAATGCTGACCCTGCATTGTATACTCTGCCTGAGCCCCCTGTGGCACCCATGCTTACTGCTGACCATGCATTGAATAATCTGCCTGAGCCCCCTGTGGCACCCATGCTTAATGCTGACCCTACATTGTATACTCTGCCTGAGCCCCCTGTGGCACCCATGCTTAATGCTGGCCCTGCTTTGTATACTCTGCCTGAGCCCCCTTGTGGCACCCATGCTTAATGCTGACCCTGCATTGTATAATCTGCCTGAGCCCCCTGTGGCACCCATGCTTAATGCTGACCCTAAATTGTATACTCTGCCTGAGCCCCCTGTGGCACCCATGCTTAATGCTGACCCTGCATTGTATACTCTGCCTGAGCCCCTTGTGGCACCCATGCTTAATGCTGACCCTGCATTGTACTCTCTGCCTGAACCCCCTGTGGCACCCATGCTTAATGCTGACCATGCATTGTATAATCTGCCTGAGCCCCCTTGTGGCACCCGTGCTTAATGCTGACCCTGCATTGTACACTCTTCCTGAGCCTCCTGTGGCACCCATGTTTAATGCTGACCCTGCATTGTACTCTCTGCCTGAGTCCCCTGTGGCACCCATGCTTAATGTTGACCCTGCATTGTACACTCTTCCTGGGCTTCCTGTGGCACCCATGTTTAATGCTGACCCTGCATTGTACTCTCTGCCTGAGCCCCCTGTGGCACCCATGCTCAATGCTGACCCTGCATTGTATACTCTGCCTGAGCCCCCTGTGGCACCCATGCTTAATGCTGACCCTGCATTGTATACTCTGCCTGAGCCCCCTGTGGCACCCATGCTTACTGCTGACCCTGCATTGTATACTCTGCCTGAGCCCCATGTGGCACCCATGCTTAATTCTGACCCTGCATTGTGTATTCTGCCTGAGCCCCCTGTGGCACCCATGCTTAATGCTGACCCTGCATTGTATACTCTGCCTGAGCCCCTGTGGCACCCATGCTCAATGCTGACCTTGCATTGTATACTCTGCCTGAGCCCCCTATGGCACCCATGCTTAATGCTGACCCTGCATTGTGTATTCTGCCTGAGCCCCCTGCGGCACCCATGCTTAATGCTGACCCTGCATTGTACACTCTTCCTGGGCCTCCTGCGGCACCCATGTTTAATGCTGACCCTGCATTGTACTCTCTGCCTGAGCCCCCTGTGGCACCCATGCTTAATGCTGGCCCTGCATTGTATACTCTGCCTGAGCCCCTGTGGCACCCATGCTCAATGCTGACCCTGCATTGTATACTCTGCCTGAGCCCCCTGTGGCACCCATGCTCAATGCTGACCCTGCATTGTATACTCTGCCTGAGCCCCCTGTGGCACCCATGCTTACTGCTAACCCTGCAATGTATACTCTGCCTGAGCCCCATGTGGCACCCATGCTTAATTCTGACCCTGCATTGTGTATTCTGCCTGAGCCCCCTGTGGCACCCATGCTTAATGCTGACCCTGCATTGTATACTCTGCCTGAGCCCCTGTGGCACCCATCCTCAATGCTGACCTTGCATTGTATACTCTGCCTGAGCCCCCTGTGGCACCCATGCTTAATGCTGACCCTGCATTGTATAATCTGCCTGAGCCCCCTGTGGCACCCATGCTCAATGCTGACCCTGCATTGTATACTCTGCCTGAGCCCCCTGTGGCACCCATGCTCAATGCAGACCCTGCATTGTATATTCTGCCTGAGCCACCTGTGGCACCCATGCTCAATGCTGACCCTGCATTGTATACTCTGCCTGAGCCCCCTGTGGCACCCATGCTCAATGCTGACCATGCATTGTATAATCTGCCTGAGCCCCCTGTGGCACCCATGTTTAATGCTGACCCTGCATTGTATACTCTGCCTGAGCCCCCTGTGGCACCCATGCTTACTGCTGACCCTGCATTGTATACTCTGCCTGAGCCCCATGTGGCACCCATGCTTAATGCTGACCCTGCATTGTGTATTCTGCCTGAGCCCCCTGTGGCACCCATGCTTAATGCTGACCCTGCATTGTATACTCTGCCTGAGCCCCCTGTGGCACCCATGCTTAATGTTGACCCTGCATTGTATATTCTGCCCGAGGCCACTGTGGCACCCATGCTCAATGCTGACCCTGCATTGTATACTCTGCCTGAGCCCCCTGCGGCACCCATGCTTAATGCTGACCCTGCATTGTACTCTCTGCCTGAGCCCCCTGTGGCACCCATGCTTAATGCTGACCCTGCATTGTACTCTCTGCCTGAGGACCCTGTGGCACCCATGCTTAATGCTGACCCTGCATTGTATACTCTGCCTGAGCCCCCTGTGGCATACTCTGCCTGAGCCCCCTGTGGCATACTCTGACTGAGCCCCCTGTGGCACCCATGCTTAATGTTGACCCTGCATTGTATACTCTGCCTGAGCCCCCTGTGGCACCCATGCTTAATGCTGACCCTGCATTGTACACTCTGCCTGAGCCCCCTGTGGCACCCATGCTTAATGCTGACCCTGAATTGTATACTCTGCCTGAGCCCCCTGTGGCACCCATGCTTAATGCTGACCCTGCATTGTATACTCTGCCTGAGCCCCCTGTGGCACCCATGCTTAATGCTGACCATGCACTGTATACTCTTCCTGAGCCCCCTGCGGCACCCATGCTTAATGCTGACCCTGCATTGTACTCTCTGCCTGAGCCCCCTGCGGCACCCATGCTTAATGCTGACCCTACATTGTATACTCTACCTGAGCCCCCTGTGGCACCCATGCTTAATGCTGACCCTGCATTGTATACTCTGCCTGAGCCCCTTGTGGCACCCATGCTTAATGCTGACCCTGCATTGTATACTCTGCCTGAGCCCCTTGTGGCACCCATGCTTAATGCTGACCCTGCAATGTATACTCTGCCTGAGCCCCCTGTGGCACCCATGCTTAATGCTGACCATGCATTGTATACTCTGCCTGAGCCCCCTTGTGGCACCCATGCTTAATGCTGACCCTGCATTGTATACTCTGCCTGAGCCCCCTGTGGCACCCATGCTTAATGCTGACCATGCATTGTATAATCTGCCTGAGCCCCCTGTGGCACCCATGCTTAATGCTGACCCTGCATTGTTAACTCTGCCTGAGCCCCCTATGGCACCCATGCTTAATGCTGACCCTGCATTGTATACTCTGCCTGAGCCCCCTGTGGCACCCATGCTTAATGCTGGCCCTGCATTGTATACTCTGCCTGAGCCCCCTTGTGGCACCCATGCTTAATGCTGACCCTGCATTGTATAATCTGCCTGAGCCCCCTGTGGCACCCATGCTTAATGCTGACCCTACATTGTATACTCTGCCTGAGCCCCCTGTGGCACCCATGCTTAATGCTGACCCTGCATTGTATACTCTGCCTGAGCCCCCTGTGGCACCCATGCTTAATGCTGACCCTGCATTGTACTCTCTGCCTGAACCCCCTGTGGCACCCATGCTTAATGCTGACCATGCATTGTATAATCTGCCTGAGCCCCCTGTGACACCCATGCTTAATGCTGACCCTGCATTGTATACTCTGCCTGAGCCCCCTGTGGCTCCCATGTTTAATGCTGACCCTGCATTGTATACTCTGCCTGAGCCCCCTGTGGCACCCATGCTTAATGCTGACCCTGCATTGTATACTCTGCCTGCGCCCCCTGTGGCACCCATGCTTAATGCTGACCCTGCATTGTATACTCTGCCTGAGCCCCCTGTGGCACCCATGCTTAATGCTGACCATGCATTGTATACTCTGCCTGAGCCCCCTTGTGGCACCCATGCTTAATGCTGACCCTGCATTGTATACTCTGCCTGAGCCCCCTGTGGCACCCATGCTTAATGCTGACCATGCATTGTATAATCTGCCTGAGCCCCCTGTGGCACCCATGCTTAATGCTGACCCTGCATTGTATACTCTGCCTGAGCCCCCTGTGGCACCCATGCTTACTGCTGACCCTGCATTGTATACTCTGCCTGAGCCCCCTGTGGCACCCATGCTTAATGCTGACCCTGCATTGTATACTCTGCCTGAGCCCCCTGTGGCACCCATGCTTAATGCTGGCCCTGCATTGTATACTCTGCCTGAGCCCCCTTGTGGCACCCATGCTTAATGCTGACCCTGCATTGTATAATCTGCCTGAGCCCCCTGTGGCACCCATGCTTAATGCTGACCCTGCATTGTATACTCTGCCTGAGCCCCCTGTGGCACCCATGCTTAATGCTGACCCTGCATTGTATACTCTGCCTGAGCCCCCTGTGGCACCCATGCTTAATGCTGACCCTGCATTGTACTCTCTGCCTGAACCCCCTGTGGCACCCGTGCTTAATGCTGACCATGCATTGTATAATCTGCCTGAGCCCCCTTGTGGCACCCGTGCTTAATGCTGACCCTGCATTGTACACTCTTCCTGAGCCTCCTGTGGCACCCATGTTTAATGCTGACCCTGCATTGTACTCTCTGCCTGAGCCCCCTGTGGCACCCATGCTTAATGTTGACCCTGCATTGTATACTCTGCCTGAGCCCCTTGTGGCACCCATGCTTAATGCTGACCCTGCATTGTATACTCTGCCTGAGCCCCCTGTGGCACCCATGCTTAATGCTGACCATGCATTGTATACTCTGCCTGAGCCCCCTTGTGGCACCCATGCTTAATGCTGACCCTGCATTGTATACTCTGCCTGAGCCCCTGTGGCACCCATGCTTAATGCTGACCATGCATTGTATAATCTGCCTGAGGCCCCTGTGGTACCCATGCTTAATGCTGACCCTGCATTGTATACTCTGCCTGAGCCCCCTGTGGCACCCATGCTTACTGCTGACACTGCATTGTATACTCTGCCTGAGCCCCCTGTGGCACCCATGCTTAATGCTGACCCTGCATTGTATACTCTGCCTGAGCCCCCTGTGGCACCCATGCTTAATGCTGGCCCTGCATTGTATACTCTGCCTGAGCCCCCTTGTGGCACCCATGCTTAATGCTGACCCTGCATTGTATAATCTGCCTGAGCCCCCCGTGGCACCCATGCTTAATGCTGACCCTACATTGTATACTCTGCCTGAGCCCCCTGTGGCACCCATGCTTAATGCTGACCCTGCATTGTATACTCTGCCTGAGCCCCCTGTGGCACCCATGCTTAATGCTGACCCTGCATTGTACTCTCTTCCTGAACCCCCTGTGGCACCCATGCTTAATGCTGACCATGCATTGTATAATCTGCCTGAGCCCCCTTGTGGCACCCGTGCTTAATGCTGACCCTGCATTGTACACTCTTCCTGAGCCTCCTGTGGCACCCATGTTTAATGCTGACCCTGCATTGTACTCTCTGCCTGAGCCCCCTGTGGCACCCATGCTTAATGTTGACCCTGCATTGTATACTCTGCCTGAGCCCCTGTGTCACCCATGCTCAATGCTGACCTTGCATTGTATACTCTGCCTGAGCCCCCTATGGCACCCATGCTTAATGCTGGCCCTGCATTGTATACTCTGCCTGAGCCCCTGTGGCACCCATGCTCAATGCTGACCCTGCATTGTATACTCTGCCTGAGCCCCCTGTGGCACCCATGCTTAATGCTGACCCTGCATTGTATACTCTGCCTGAGCCCCCTGTGGCACCCATGCTTACTGCTGACCCTGCATTGTATACTCTGCCTGAGCCCCATGTGGCACCCATGCTTAATTCTGACCCTGCATTGTGTATTCTGCCTGAGCCCCCTGTGGCACCCATGCTTAATGCTGACCCTGCATTGTATACTCTGCCTGAGCCCCTGTGGCACCCATGCTCAATGCTGACCTTGCATTGTATACTCTGCCTGAGCCCCCTGTGACACCCATGCTTAATGCTGACCCTGCATTGTATACTCTGTCTGAGCCCCCTGTGGCACCCATGCTCAATGCTGACCCTGCATTGTATACGCTGCCTGAGCCCCCTGTGGCACCCATGCCTAATTCTGACCCTGCATTGTGTATTCTGCCTGAACCCCCTGTGGCACCCATGCTTAATGCAGACCCTGCATTGTATACTCTGCCTGAGCCCCCTGTGGCACCCATGCTTAATGCTGACCATGCATTGTATAATCTGCCTGAGCCCCCTGTGGCACCCATGCTTAATGCTGACCCTGCATTGTATACTCTGCCTGAGCCCCCTGTGGCACCCATGCTTAATGCTGACCCTGCATTGTATACTCTGCCTGAGCCCCTTGTGGCACCCATGCTTAATGCTGACCCTGCATTGTATACTCTGCCTGAGCCCCCCTGTGGCACCCATGCTTAATGCTGACCCTGCATTGTATACTCTGCCTGAGCCCCCTTGTGGCACCCATGCTTAATGCTGACCCTGCATTGCATACTCTGCCTGAGCCCCCTGTGGCACCCATGCTTAATGCTGACCATGCATTGAATAATCTGCCTGAGCCCCCTGTGGCACCCATGCTTAATGCTGACCCTGCATTGTATACTCTGCCTGAGCCCCCTGTGGCACCCATGCTTACTGCTGACCCTGCATTGTATACTCTGCCTGAGCCCCCTGTGGCACCCATGCTTAATGCTGACCCTACATTGTATACTCTGCCTGAGCCACCTGTGGCACCCATGCTTAATGCTGGCCCTGCATTGTATAATCTGCCTGAGCCCCCTGTGGCACCCATGCTTAATGCTGACCCTACATTGTATACTCTGCCTGAGCCCCCTGTGGCACCCATGCTTAATGCTGACCCTGCATTGTATACTCTGCCTGAGCCCCTTGTGGCACCCATGCTTAATGCTGACCCTGCATTGTACTCTCTGCCTGAACCCCCTGTGGCACCCATGCTTAATGCTGACCATGCATTGTATAATCTGCCTGAGCCCCCTTGTGGCACCCGTGCTTAATGCTGACCCTGCATTGCACACTCTTCCTGAGCCTCCTGTGGCACCCATGTTTAATGCTGACCCTGCATTGTACTCTCTGCCTGAGCCCCCTGTGGCACCCATGCTTAATGTTGACCCTGCATTGTACACTCTTCCTGGGCCTCCTGTGGCACCCATGTTTAATGCTGACCCTGCATTGTACTCTCTGCCTGAGCCCCCTGTGGCACCCATGCTCAATGCTGACCCTGCATTGTATACTCTGCCTGAGCCCCCTGTGGCACCCATGCTTAATGCTGACCCTGCATTGTATACTCTGCCTGAGCCCCCTGTGGCACCCATGCTTACTGCTGACCCTGCATTGTATACTCTGCCTGAGCCCCATGTGGCACCCATGCTTAATTCGGACCCTGCATTGTGTATTCTGCCTGAGCCCCCTGTGGCACCCATGCTTAATGCTGACCCTGCATTGTATACTCTGCGTGAGCCCCTGTGGCACCCATGCTCAATGCTGACCTTGCATTGTATACTCTGCCTGAGCCCCCTGTGGCACCCATGCTTAATGCTGACCCTGCATTGTGTATTCTGCCTGAGCCCCCTGCGGCACCAATGCTTAATGCTGACCCTGCATTGTACACTCTTCCTGGGCCTCCTGTGGCACCCATGTTTAATGCTGACCCTGCATTGTACTCTCTGCCTGAGCCCCCTGTGGCACCCATGCTTAATGCTGGCCCTGCATTGTATACTCTGCCTGAGCCCCTGTGGCACCCATGCTCAATGCTGACCCTGCATTGTATACTCTGCCTGAGCCCCCTGTGGCACCCATGCTTAATGCTGACCCTGCATTGTATACTCTGCCTGAGCCCCCTGTGGCACCCATGCTTACTGCTGACCCTGCATTGTATACTCTGCCTGAGCCCCATGTGGCACCCATGCTTAATTCTGACCCTGCATTGTGTATTCTGCCTGAGCCCCCTGTGGCACCCATGCTTAATGCTGACCCTGCATTGTATACTCTGCCTGAGCCCCTGTGGCACCCATGCTCAATGCTGACCTTGCATTGTATACTCTGCCTGAGCCCCCTGTGGCACCCATGCTTAATGCTGACCCTGCATTGTATAATCTGCCTGAGCCCCCTGTGGCACCCATGCTCAATGCTGACCCTGCATTGTATACTCTGCCTGAGCCCCCTGTGGCACCCATGCTTAATGCAGACCCTGCATTGTATACTCTGCCTGAGCCCCCTGTGGCACCCATGCTTACTGCTGACCCTGCATTGTATACTCTGCCTGAGCCCCATGTGGCACCCATGCTTAATTCTGACCCTGCATTGTGTATTCTGCCTGAGCCCCCTGTGGCACCCATGCTTAATGCTGACCCTGCATTGTATACTCTGCCTGAGCCCCTGTGGCACCCATGCTCAATGCTGACCTTGCATTGTATACTCTGCCTGATCCCCCTGTGGCACCCATGCTTAATGCTGACCCTGCATTGTATAATCTGCCTGAGCCCCCTGTGGCACCCATGCTCAATGCTGACCCTGCATTGTATACTCTGCCTGAGCCCCCTGTGGCACCCATGCTTAATGCAGACCCTGCATTGTATATTCTGCCTGAGCCACCTGTGGCACCCATGCTTAATGCTGCCCCTGCATTGTATACTCTGCCTGAGCCCCCTGTGGCACCCATGCTTAATGCTGACCATGCATTGTATAATCTTCCTGAGCCCCCTGTGGCACCCATGCTTAATGCTGACCCTGCATTGTATACTCTGCCTGAGCCCCCTGTGGCACCCATGCTTACTGCTGACCCTGCATTGTATACTCTGCCTGAGCCCCATGTGGCACCCATGCTTAATTCTGACCCTGCATTGTGTATTCTGCCTGAGCCCCCTGTGGCACCCATGCTTAATGCTGACCCTGCATTGTATACTCTGCCTGAGCCCCCTGTGGCACCCATGCTTAATGTTGACCCTGCATTGTATATTCTGCCCGAGGCCACTGTGGCACCCATGCTCAATGCTGACCCTGCATTGTATACTCTGCCTGAGCCCCCTGCGGCACCCATGCTTAATGCTGACCCTGCATTGTACTCTCTGCCTGAGCCCCCTGTGGCACCCATGCTTAATGCTGACCCTGCATTGTACTCTCTGCCTGAGGACCCTGTGGCACCCATGCTTAATGCTGACCCTGCATTGTATTATACTCTGCCTGAGCCCCCTGTGGCATACTCTGCCTGAGCCCCCTGTGGCATACTCTGACTGAGCCCCCTGTGGCACCCATGCTTAATGTTGAATGCTGACCCTGCATTGTGTATTCTGCCTGAGCCCCCTGTGGCACCCATGCTTAATGCTGACCCTGCATTGTATACTCTGCCTGAGCCCCTGTGGCACCCATGCTCAATGCTGACCTTGCATTGTATACTCTGCCTGAGCCCCCTGTGGCACCCATGCTTAATGCTGACCCTGCATTGTATAATCTGCCTGAGCCCCCTGTGGCACCCATGCTCAATGCTGACCCTGCATTGTATACTCTGCCTGATCCCCCTGTGGCACCCATGCTTAATGCAGACCCTGCATTGTATATTCTGCCTGAGCCACCTGTGGCACCCATGCTTAATGCTGACCCTGCATTGTATACTCTGCCTGAGCCCCCTGTGGCACCCATGCTTAATGCTGACCATGCATTGTATAATCTTCCTGAGCCCCCTGTGGCACCCATGCTTAATGCTGACCCTGCATTGTATACTCTGCCTGAGCCCCCTGTGGCACCCATGCTTACTGCTGACCCTGCATTGTATACTCTGCCTGAGCCCCATGTGGCACCCATGCTTAATTCTGACCCTGCATTGTGTATTCTGCCTGAGCCCCCTGTGGCACCAATGCTTAATGCTGACCCTGCATTGTATACTCTGCCTGAGCCCCCTGTGGCACCCATGCTTAATGTTGACCCTGCATTGTATATTCTGCCCGAGGCCACTGTGGCACCCATGCTCAATGCTGACCCTGCATTGTATACTCTGCCTGAGCCCCCTGTGGCACCCATGCTTACTGCTGACCCTGCATTGTATACTCTGCCTGAGCCCCATGTGGCACCCATGCTTAATTCTGACCCTGCATTGTGTATTCTGCCTGAGCCCCCTGTGGCACCCATGCTTAATGCTGACCCTGCATTGTATACTCTGCCTGAGCCCCTGTGGCACCCATGCTCAATGCTGACCTTGCATTGTATACTCTGCCTGAGCCCCCTGTGGCACCCATGCTTAATGCTGACCCTGCATTGTATAATCTGCCTGAGCCCCCTGTGGCACCCATGCTCAATGCTGACCCTGCATTGTATACTCTGCCTGAGCCCCCTGTGACACCCATGCTTAATGCTGACCCTGCATTGTATACTCTGTCTGAGCCCCCTGTGGCACCCATGCTCCATGCTGACCCTGCATTGTATACGCTGCCTGAGCCCCCTGTGGCACCCATGCCTAATTCTGACCCTGCATTGTGTATTCTGCCTGAACCCCCTGTGGCACCCATGCTTAATGCAGACCCTGCATTGTATACTCTGCCTGAGCCACCTGTGGCACCCATGCTTAATGCTGACCCTGCATTGTATACTCTGCCTGAGCCCCCTGTGGCACCCATGCTTAATGCTGACCCTGCATTGTATACTCTGCCTGAGCCCCCTGTGGCACCCATGCTTACTGCTGACCCTGCATTGTATACTCTGCCTGAGCCCCATGTGGCACCCATGCTTAATTCTGACCCTGCTTTGTGTATTCTGCCTGAGCCCCCTGTGGCACCCATGCTTAATGCTGACCCTGCATTGTATAATCTGCCTGAGTCCCCTGTGGCACCCATGCTTAATGTTGACCCTGCATTGTATATTCTGCCCGAGGCCACTGTGGCACCCATGCTCAATGCTGACCCTGCATTGTATATTCTGCCTGAGCCCCCTGCGGCACCCATGCTTAATGCTGACCCTGCATTGTACTCTCTGCCTGAGCCCCTTGTGGCACCCATGCTTAATGCTGACCCTGCATTGTATGCTCTGCCTGAGCCCCCTGTGGCATACTCTGCCTGAGCCCCCTGTGGCATACTCTGACTGAGCCCCCTGTGGCACCCATGCTTAATGTTGACCCTGCATTGTATACTCTGCCTGAGCCCCCTGTGGCACCCATGCTTAATGCTGACCCTGCATTGTATACTCTGCCCTAGCCCCCTGTGGCACCCATGCTTAATGCTGACCCTGAATTGTATACTCTGCCTGAGCCCCCTGTGGCACCCATGCTTAATGCTGACCCTGCATTGTATACTCTGCCTGAGCCCCCTGTGGCACCCATGCTTAATGCTGACCATGCATTGTATACTCTTCCTGAGCCCCCTGCGGCACCCATGCTTAATGCTGACCCTGCATTGTATATTCTGCCTGAGCCCCCTGCGGCACCAATGCTTAATGCTGACCATGCATTGTATACTCTGCCTGAGCCCCCTGTGGCACCCATGCTTAATGCTGACCCTGCATTGTGTATTCTGCCTGAGCCCCCTGCGGCACCCATGCTTAATGCTGACCCTCCATTGTATACTCTGCCTGAGCCCACTGTGGCACCCATGCTCATGCTGACCCTGCATTGTATACTCTGCCTGGGCGCCCTGTGGCACCATGCTTAATGCTGACCCTGCATTCTTTACTCTGCTTGAGCCCCCTGTGGCACCCATGCTTAATGCTGACCCTGCATTGCATACTTTGACTCAGCCCCAGTGGCACCCATGCTTAATGCTGACCCTGAATTGTATACTCTGCCTGAGCCCCCTGTGGCACCCATGCTTAATGCTGACCCTGCATTGTATACTCTGCCTGAGCCCCCTGCGGCACCCATGCTTAATGCTGACCCTGCATTGTATACTCTGCCTGAGCACCCTGTGGCACCCGTGCTTAATGCTGACCCTGCATTGTATACTCTGCCTGAGCCCCCTGTGGCACCCATGCTTAATGCTGACCCTGCATTGTATACTCTGCCTGGGCCCCCTGTGGCACCCATGCTTAATGCTGACCCTGAGCCCCCTGTGGCACCCATGCTTAATGTTGACCCTGCATTGTATATTCTGCCCGAGGCCACTGTGGCACCCATGCTTAATGCTGACCCTGTATTGTATACTCTGCCTGAGCCCCCTGGGCACCCATGCTTAATGCTGACCCTGCATTGTTTACTCTGCCTTAGCCCCCTGGGCACCCATGCTTAATGCTGACCCTGCATTGTATACTCTGCCTGAGCCCCATGTGGCACCCATGCTTAATTCTGACCCTGCATTGTGTATTCTGCCTGAGCCCCCTGTGGCACCCATGCTTAATGCTGACCCTGCATTTTATATTCTGCCTGAGCCCCCTGTGGCACCCATGCTTAATGCTGACCCTGCATTGTATACTCTGCCTGAGCCCCCTGTGGCACCCGTGCTTAATTCTGACCCTGCATTGTGTATTCTGCCTGAGCCCCCTGTGGCACCCATGCTTAATGTTGACCCTGCATTGTATATTCTGCCCGAGGCCACTGTGGCACCCATGCTTAATGCTGACCCTGCATTGTATACTCTGCCTGAGCCCCCTGGGCACCCATGCTTAATTCTGACCCTGCATTGTTTACTCTGCCTGAGCCCCCTGGGTACCCATGCTTAATGCTGACCCTGCATTGTTTACTCTGCCTGAGCCCCCTGGGCACCCATGCTTAATGCTGACCCTGCATTGTATACTCTGCCTGAGACCCCTGTGGCACCCATGCTTAATGCTAACCATGCATTGTATATTCTGCCTGAGCCACCTGTGGCACCCATGCTTAATGCTGACCCTGCATTGTTTCATCTGCCTGAGCCACCTGGGCACCCATGCTTAATGCTGACCCTGCATTGTATACTCTGCCTGAGCCCCATGTGGCACCCATGCTTAATTCTGACCCTGCATTGTGTATTTTGCCTGAGCCCCCTGTGGCACCCATGCTTAATGCTGACCCTGCCTTGTTTACTCTGCCTGAGCCCCCTGGGCACCCATGCTTAATGCTGACCCTGCATTGTATATTCTGCCCGAGGCCACTGTGGCACCCATGCTTAATGCTGACCCTGCATTGTATACTCTGCCTGAGCCCCATGTGGCACCCATGCTTAATTCTGACCCTGCATTGTGTATTCTGCCTGAGCCCCCTGTGGCACCCATGCTTAATGCTGACCCTGCATTGTTTACTCTGCCTGATCCCCCTGGGCACCCATGCTTAATGCTGACCCTGCATTGTATACTCTGCCTGAGCCCCATGTGGCACCCATGCTTAATTCTGACCCTGCATTGTATACTCTGCCTGAACCCCCTGTGGCACCCATGCTTAATGCTGACCCTGCATTGTTTACTCTGCCTGAGCCCCCTGTGGCACCCATGCTTACTGCTGACCCTGCATTGTATACTCTGCCTGAGCCCCATGTGGCACCCATGCTTAATTCTGACCCTGCATTGTGTATTCTGCCTGAGCCCCCTGTGGCACCCATGCTTAATGTTGACCCTGCATTGTATATTCTGCCTGAGCCCCCTGTGGCACCCATGCTTAATGCTGACCCTGCATTGTATACTCTGCCCTAGCCCCCTGTGGCACCCATGCTTAATGCTGACCCTGAATTGTATACTCTGCCTGAGCCCCCTGTGGCACCCATGCTTAATGCTGACCCTGCATTGTATACTCTGCCTGAGCCCCCTGTGGCACCCATGCTTAATGCTGACCATGCATTGTATACTCTTCCTGAGCCCCCTGTGGCACCCATGCTTAATGCTGACCCTGCATTGTGTATTCTGCCTGAGCCCCCTGCGGCACCCATGCTTAATGCTGACCCTCCATTGTATACTCTGCCTGAGCCCACTGTGGCACCCATGCTCATGCTGACCCTGCATTGTATACTCTGCCTGAGCGCCCTGTGGCACCATGCTTAATGCTGACCCTGCATTCTTTACTCTGCTTGAGCCCCCTGTGGCACCCATGCTTAATGCTGACCCTGCATTGCATACTTTGACTCAGCCCCAGTGGCACCCATGCTTAATGCTGACCCTGAATTGTATACTCTGCCTGAGCCCCCTGTGGCACCCATGCTTAATGCTGACCCTGCATTGTATACTCTGCCTGAGCCCCCTGCGGCACCCATGCTTAATGCTGACCCTGCATTGTATACTCTGCCTGAGCACCCTGTGGCACCCGTGCTTAATGCTGACCCTGCATTGTATACTCTGCCTGAGCCCCCTGTGGCACCCATGCTTAATGCTGACCCTGCATTGTATACTCTGCCTGGGCCCCCTGTGGCACCCATGCTTAATGCTGACCCTGAGGCCCCTGTGGCACCCATGCTTAATGTTGACCCTGCATTGTATATTCTGCCCGAGGCCACTGTGGCACCCATGCTTAATGCTGACCCTGTATTGTATACTCTGCCTGAGCCCCCTGGGCACCCATGCTTAATGCTGACCCTGCATTGTTTACTCTGCCTTAGCCCCCTGGGCACCCATGCTTAATGCTGACCCTGCATTGTATACTCTGCCTGAGCCCCATGTGGCACCCATGCTTAATTCTGACCCTGCATTGTGTATTCTGCCTGAGCCCCCTGTGGCACCCATGCTTAATGCTGACCCTGCATTTTATATTCTGCCTGAGCCCCCTGTGGCACCCATGCTTAATGCTGACCCTGCATTGTATACTCTGCCTGAGCCCCCTGTGGCACCCGTGCTTAATTCTGACCCTGCATTGTGTATTCTGCCTGAGCCCCCTGTGGCACCCATGCTTAATGTTGACCCTGCATTGTATATTCTGCCCGAGGCCACTGTGGCACCCATGCTTAATGCTGACCCTGCATTGTATATTCTGCCTGAGCCCCCTGGGCACCCATGCTTAATTCTGACCCTGCATTGTTTACTCTGCCTGAGCCCCCTGGGCACCCATGCTTAATGCTGACCCTGCATTGTTTACTCTGCCTGAGCCCCCTGGGCACCCATGCTTAATGCTGACCCTGCATTGTATACTCTGCCTGAGACCCCTGTGGCACCCATGCTTAATGCTAACCATGCATTGTATATTCTGCCTGAGCCACCTGTGGCACCCATGCTTAATGCTGACCCTGCATTGTTTCATCTGCCTGAGCCACCTGGGCACCCATGCTTAATGCTGACCCTGCATTGTATACTCTGCCTGAGCCCCATGTGGCACCCATGCTTAATTCTGACCCTGCATTGTGTATTTTGCCTGAGCCCCCTGTGGCACCCATGCTTAATGCTGACCCTGCCTTGTTTACTCTGCCTGAGCCCCCTGGGCACCCATGCTTAATGCTGACCCTGCATTGTATATTCTGCCCGAGGCCACTGTGGCACCCATGCTTAATGCTGACCCTGCATTGTATACTCTGCCTGAGCCCCATGTGGCACCCATGCTTAATTCTGACCCTGCATTGTGTATTCTGCCTGAGCCCCCTGTGGCACCCATGCTTAATGCTGACCCTGCATTGTTTACTCTGCCTGATCCCCCTGGGCACCCATGCTTAATGCTGACCCTGCATTGTATACTCTGCCTGAGCCCCATGTGGCACCCATGCTTAATTCTGACCCTGCATTGTATACTCTGCCTGAGCCCCCTGTGGCACCCATGCTTAATGCTGACCCTGCATTGTTTACTCTGCCTGAGCCCCCTGTGGCACCCATGCTTACTGCTGACCCTGCATTGTATACTCTGCCTGAGCCCCATGTGGCACCCATGCTTAATTCTGACCCTGCATTGTGTATTCTGCCTGAGCCCCCTGTGGCACCCATGCTTAATGTTGACCCTGCATTGTATATTCTGCCTGAGCCCCCTGTGGCACCCATGCTTAATGCTGACCCTGCATTGTTTACTCTGCCTGAGCCCCCTGGGCACCCATGCTTAATGCTGACCCTGCATTGTATACTCTGCCTGAGCCCCATGTGGAACCCATGCTTAATTCTGACCCTTCATTGTATACTCTGCCTGAGCCCCCTGTGGCACCCATGCTTAATGCTGACCATGCATTGTATACTCTTCCTGAGCCCCCTGTGGCACCCATGCTTAATGCTGACCCTGCATTGTATATTCTGCCTGAGCCCCCTGTGGCACCCATGCTTAATGCTGACCCTGCATTGTTTCATCTGCCTGAGCCCCCTGGGCACCCATGCTTAATGCTGACCCTGCATTGTATACTCTGCTTGAGCCCCATGTGGCACCCATGCTTAATTCTG
The DNA here is from genome assembly GCF_040938575.1 of Ambystoma mexicanum. NCBI lineage: Eukaryota > Metazoa > Chordata > Amphibia > Caudata > Ambystomatidae > Ambystoma > Ambystoma mexicanum. Next base: position 1,715,040,039 of record NC_090929.1, on the reverse strand, counting down.
ACCCTGCATTGTGTATTCTGCCTGAGCCCCCTGTGGCACCCATGCTTAATGTTGACCCTGCATTGTATATTCTGCCCGAGGCCACTGTGGCACCCATGCTTAATGTTGACCCTGCATTGTATATTCTGCCCGAGTCCTGTTGGGTTTTTTGTATAGATGTGGGGCCTAGCAGTATTTTCTTACCGCCAAAATGAAAATAATTCTGTAATAATCACTCTTTGCATTCAGATTGGATTTGGTATATAGTACTACAGTATACATACATTATTTCAGCACACTGATACATTTAGTGGTATACATTATGTTGGTATGCGTTATTGGTGGTATTTATGGGTGAGCATAAATCCTTTGTTTTATATATGTGACCACAATATCCAGAACCCCTTATTTTTGTTTAGTTTGTTCGTGTGATCACTAGAGAGATCTCAGGCTTGCATTTCAGAAACACCACATTTCCAATTGGAGTGCCACCATGGGCTGTTCTCACTGACTTATCTACGACAGCAAGCTATATGTGGTATTTATCACCAACTTATTTACGTTTGGTGAGCTATGTCCAGGGCCTCTCTTCCTGCCGACTCATAGACCTTCGGCAGCAGGCTATTTCATTTTGTTATTATTATGTTCCATTCAGAAAACACACACACACTCATACACTGAATGGATTCATGCACACAGCTACCGCCATGTCTTATCTTTTAGCAACTTTTAAAAATGACAATTGCACTGTGCAAAGATCTTCCCATATTACCAGTGTTATAATGATAGATGCACAAAGGACAAGATAAAAATGAAACACACTTCCCGCCTGCTTTCAGATATTTTTTTTTGTATTATAAAACTTGCATTTCAACACGATCTTACTCTTTTTTTACAGAAATAAATGGAAAACTCACAGTAACAACATTATCTGTAACAAAATGAAAAGAGAGTGGCGAGGAACAAGAATTCAATTTGCAACATTAAACATGTGTTTAAAACACAGGAATCTCCTCTCCTACTCTGACTGAATATTTTCGCACACATACGCACAGCCCCCACACTTCAGCAAGATAATTACCAGGCTTGTTCAGCATGTAACTTCTTTGGCTGGTCGCCTTCTGGAGGGGTTCACCCAGCAAGGACAAGCATTTGCTGTCACTCAAACTGGGACTTGTTGACTGGAAATCCCAGCCTCTGTAGCAGTATTGAATCTGCTTTAGGTATCAGGCATCCCCAGCTATCAACCCAGTCCTTCTCCGAGCTGTGTCAAGATGTCGTCTGCTAGCTTCTTCCCCGAGATTATACATGAAAACTCTGGTTACCTCCTAGCAAAGGATCCTAACCAATAAAATTCTATCTTGTCCTATCCACCCTCTGCACACAATAGAAATCTTTTACAGTAAGCAACTGTAACAAAACTGATTTCCTGCTATTCAAATCCTGGCTTCCTGCAAATACTGTGGACAAAGCAGCACAGAAAAACAAGAAGAAAAAACAAATCTGCACACAGTCTGAAATGAGTTTCAGCCTGCCTCATTTTGCAGTGGAGAACACATTATATTATTAAGAAGTTTGAATCATGTTAGTACGGTTAATTATATTAGTTCATTAATCTTCAAATGTGTCTCTTGCAACATAGGCATTTCACATGAAAATGTTTGAATATGAAAAATAAAATGCGCTTTTAAATGAGAAAATGGTTTGTTTTTAACCTGTGTAGCCTGTCTTCATTTACATATCCATATGTTGCACTGGCAACACATAGCTTGAAGCAATTGCATCAAACCCATGCAGTGGCGCTGCATAAAAAAAATGCTCAATAACACATGTCTTGCTGTACCACATTGTAGCAATGCACCAAACCCATGCAGTGGTGCTGCATGAAAAAATGCTATACATTGATCCTGTGTAGTGGTGCTGTACTCCAAAAACACACCAAACAATACTACAGGCCCCTGTGGCACCCATGCTTAATGCTGACCTTCATTGTATACTCTGCCTGAGCCCCCTGTGGCACCCATTCTTAATGCTGACCCTGCATTGTATACTCTGCCTGAGCCCCATATGGCACCCATGCTTAATGCTGACCCTGCATTGTATACTCTGCCTGAGCCCCATGTGGCACCCATGCTTAATGCTGACCTTCATTGTATACTCTGCCTGAGCCCCCTGTGGCACCCATGCTTAATGCTGACCTTCATTGTATACTCTGCCTGAGCCCCCTGTGGCACCCATGCTTAATGCTGACCCTGCATTGTATACTCTGCCTGAGCCCCATATGGCACCCATGCTTAATGCTGACCCTGCATTGTATACTCTGCCTGAGCCCCATGTGGCACCCATGCTTAATTCTGACCCTGCATTGTGTATTATGCCTGAGCCCCCTGTGGCACCCATGCTTAATGTTGACCCTGCATTGTATATTCTGCCCGAGGCCCCTGTGGCACCCATGATTAATGCTGACCCTGCATTGTATACTCTGCCTGAGCCCCTTGTGGCACCAATGCTTAATGCTGACCCTGCATTGTATACTCTGCCTGAGCCCCCTGTGGCACCCATGCTTAATGTTGACCCTGCAGTGTGTGTTCTGCCTGAGCCACCTGTGGCACCAATGCTTAATGCTGACCCTGCATTGTTTACTCTGCCTGAGCCCCCTGTGGCACCCATGCTTAATGTTGACCCTGCATTGTATATTCTGTCTGAGCCCCCTGTGGCACCCATGCTTAATGCTGACCCTGCATTGTGTGTTCTGCCTGAGCCACCTGTGGCACCAATGCTTAATGCTGACCCTGCATTGTTTACTCTGCCTGAGCCCCCTGTGGCACCCATGCTTAATGTTGACCCTGCATTGTGTATTCTGCCTGAGCCCCCTGTGGCACCCATGCTTAATGCTGACCCTGCATTCTTTACTCTGCCTGAGCCCCCTGTGGCACCCATGCTCAATTCTGACCCTGCATTGTGTATTCTGCCTGAGCCCCCTGTGGCACACATGCTCAATTCTGACCCTGCATTGTGTATTCTGCCTGAGCCCCCTGTGGCACCCATGCTCAATGCTGACACTGCATTGTATACTCTGCCTGAGCCCCCTGTGGCACCCATGCTTAATGTTGACCCTGCATTGTGTATTCTGCCTGAGCCCCCTGTGGCACCCATGCTTAATGCTGACCCTGCATTCTTTACTCTGCCTGAGCCCCCTGTGGCACCCATGCTCAATTCTGACCCTGCATTGTGTATTCTGCCTGAGCCCCCTGTGGCACCCATGCTCAATGCTGACACTGCATTGTATACTCTGCCTGAGCCCCCTTCGGCACCATGCTTAATGCTGACCCTGCATTGTTTACTCTGCTTGAGCCCCCTGTGGCACCCATGCTTAATGCTGACCCTGCATTGCATACTTTGAATGAGCCCCAGTGGCACCCATGCTTAATGCTGACCCTGCATTGCATACTTTGACTGAACCCCCTGTGGCACCCATGCTTAATGCTGACCCTGCATTCTATACTCTGCCTGAGCCCCCTGTGGCACCCATGCTTATTGCTGACCCTGCATTGTATACTCTGCCTGAGCCCCCTGTGGCACCCATGCTTAATGCTGACCCTGCATTGTATACTCTGCCCTAGCCCCCTGTGGCACCCATGCTCAATGCTGACCCTGCATTGTTTACTCTGCCTGAGCCCCCTGCGGCACCCATGCTTAATGCTGACCCTGCATTGTATACTCTGCCTGAGCCCCATGTGGCACCCATGCTTAATGCTGACCCTACATTGTATACTCTGCCTGAGCTCCCTGTGGCACCCATACTTAATGCTGACCCTGCATTGTGTATTCTGCCTGAGCCCCCTGTGGCACCCATGCTTAATGCTGACCCTGCATTGTATACTCTGCCTGAGCTCCCTGTGGCACCCATGCTTAATGCTGACCCTGCATTGTGTATTCTGCCTGAGCCCCCTGTGGCACCCATGCTTAATGTTGACCCTGCATTGTATATTCTGCCTGAGCCCCCTGTGGCACCATGCTTAATGCTAACCCTGCATTGTTTACTCTGCCTGAGCCCCCTGGGCACCCATGCTTAATGCTGACCCTGCATTGTTTATTCTGCCTGAGCCCACTGTGGCACCCATGTTTAATGCTGACCCTGCATTGTTTACTCTGCTTGAGCCCCCTGTGGCACCCATGCTTAATGCTGACCCTGCATTGTATACTCTGCCCGAGCCCCCTGTGGCACCCATGCTTCATTCTGACCCTGCATTGTGTATTCTGCCTGAGCCCCCTGTGGCACCCATGCTTAATGCTGACCCTGCATTGTATACTCTGCCTGAGCCCCCTGTGGCACCCATGCTTCATTCTGACCCTGCATTGTGTATTCTGCCTGAGCCCCCTGTGGCACCCATGCTTAATGTTGACCCTGCATTGTATATTCTGCCCGAGCCCCCTGTGGCACCCATGCTTCATTCTGACCCTGCATTGTGTACTCTGCCTGAGCCCCCTGTGGCACCCATGCTTAATGCTGACCCTGCATTGTATACTTTGCCTGAGCCCCCTGTGGCACCCATGCTTAATGCTGACCCTGCATTGTATACTCTGCCTGAGACCCCTGTGGCACCCATGCTCAATGCTGACCCTGCATTGTATACTCTGCTTGAGCCCCCTGCGGCACCCATGCTTAATGCTGACCCTGCATTGTATACTCTGCCTGAGCCCCCTGTGACACCCATGCTCAATGCTGACCATGCACTGTATATTTTGCCTGAGCCCCCTGTGGCACCCATGATTAATGCTGACCCTGCATTGTATACTCTGCCTGAGCCCCCTGTGGCACCCATGCTTAATGCTGACCCTGCATTGTATACTTTGCCTGAGCCCCCTGTGGCACCCATGCTTAATGCTGACCCTGCGTTGTATACTCTGCCTGAGCCCCCTGTGGCACCCATGCTTAATGCTGACCCTGCATTGTATACTCTGCCTGAGCCCCCTGTGGCACCCATGCTTAATGCTGGCCCTGCATTGTATACTCTGCCTGAGTCCCCTGTGGCACCCATGCTTAATGCTGACCCTGCATTGTATACTCTGCCTGAGCCCCCTGTGGCACCCATGCTTAATGCTGACCCTGCATTGTATACTCTGCCTGAGCCCCCTGTGGCACCCATGCTTAATGCTGACCCTGCATTGTTTACTCTGCTTGAGGCCCCTGCGGCACCCATGCTTAATGCTGACCCTGCATTGTATACTTTGCCTGAGCCCCCTGTGACACCCATGCTCAATGCTGACCATGCACTGTATATTTTGCCTGAGCCCCCTGTGGCACCCATGATTAATGCTGACCCTGCATTGCATACTCTGCCTGAGCCCCCTGTGGCACCCATGCTTAATGCTGACCCTGCATTGTATACTCTGCCTGAGCTCCCTGTGGCACCCATGCTTAATGTTGACCCGGCATTGCATACTTTGCCTGAGCCCCCTGTGGCACCCATGCTTAATGCTGACCCTGCACTGTATATTCTGCGCCCCCTGTGGCACCCATGCTTAATGCTGTCCATGAACTGTATATTCTGCCTGAGCCCCCTGTGGCACCCATGATTAATGCTGACCCTGCATTGTATACTCTGCCTGAGCTCCCTGTGGCACCCATGCTTAATGTTGACCCGGCATTGCATACTTTGCCTGAGCCCCCTGTGGCACCCATGCTTAATGCTGACCATGAACTGTATATTCTGCCTGAGCCCCCTGTGGCACCCATGCTTAATGCTGACCCTGAATTGTATTCTCTGCCTGAGGCACCTGTGGCACCCATGCTTAATGCTGACCCTGCATTGTATACTTTGCCTGAGCCCCCTGTGCACCCATGCTTAATGCTGACCCTGCATTGTATACTCTGCCTGAGCTCCCTGTGGCACCCATGCTTAATGTTGACCCGGCATTGCATACTTTGCCTGAGCCCCCTGTGGCACCCATGCTTAATGCTGACCCTGCACTGTATATTCTGCGCCCCCTGTGGCACCCATGCTTAATGCTGACCATGAACTGTATATTCTGCCTGAGCCCCCTGTGGCACCCATGATTAATGCTGACCCTGCATTGTATACTCTGCCTGAGCCCCCTATGGCACCCATGCTTAATGCTGACCCTGCATTGTATACTCTGCCTGAGCCCCCTGTGGCACCCATGCTTATTGCTGACCCTGCATTGTATACTCTGCCTGAGCCCCCTGTGGCACCCATGCTTAATGCTGATCCTGCATTATACTCTCTGCCTGAGCCCCCTGTGGCACCCATGCTTAATGCTGACCCTGCATTGTATACTCTGCCTGAGCCCCCTGTGGCGCCCATGCTTAATGCTGACCCTGCATTGTATACTCTGCCTGAGCCCCTTGCGGCACCCATGCTTAATGCTGACCCTGCATTGTATACTCTGCCTGAGCCCCTGTGGCACCCATGCTTAATGCTGACCCTGCATTGTATACTCTGCCTGAGCCCCCTGTGGCACCCATGCTTAATGCTGACCCTGCATTGTATATTCTGCCTGAGCCCCCTGTGGCACCCATGCTTAATGCTGACCCTGCATTGTATATTCTGCCTGAGCCCCCTGTGGCACCCATGCTTAATGCTGACCCTGCATTGTATGCTCTGCCTGAGCCCCCTGTGGCACCCATGCTTAACGCTGACCCTGCATTGTATACTCTGCCTGAGCCCCCTGTGGCACCCATGCTTAATGCAGACCCTGCATTGTATATTCTGCCTGAGCCACCTGTGGCACCCATGCTTAATGCAGACCCTGCATTGTATGCTCTGCCTGAGCCACCTGTGGCACCCATGCTTAATGCTGACCCTGCATTGTATGCTCTGCCTGAGCCCCCTGTGGCACCCATGCTTAATGCTGACCCTGCATTGTATACTCTGCCTGAGCCCCCTGTGGCACCCATGCTTAATGCTGACCCTGCATTGTATGCTCTGCCTGAGCCCCCTGTGGCACCCATGCTTAACGCTGACCCTGCATTGTATGCTCTGCCTGAGCCCCCTGTGGCACCCATGCTTAACGCTGACCCTGCATTGTATATTCTGCCTGGGCCCCTGTGGCACCCATGCTTAACGCTGACCCTGCATTGTATGCTCTGCCTGAGCCCCCTGTGGCACCCATGCTTAACGCTGACCCTGCATTGTATGCTCTGCCTGAGACCCCTGTGGCACCCATGCTTAATGCTGACCCTGCATTGTATACTCTGCCTGAGCCCCCTGTGGCACCCATGCTTAATGCTGATCCTGCATTGTACTCTCTGCCTGAGCACCCTGTGGCACCCATGCTTAATGCTGACCCTGCATTGTATACTCTGCCTGAGCCCCCTGTGGCACCCATGCTTAATGCTGACCCTGCATTGTATACTCTGCCTGAGCCCCCTGTGGCACCCATGCTTAATGCTGACCCTGCATTGTATACTCTGCCTGAGCCCCTTGCGGCACCCATGCTTAATGCTGACCCTTCATTGTATACTCTGCCTGAGCCCCTGTGGCACCCATGCTTAATGCTGACCCTGCATTGTATACTCTGCCTGAGCCCCCTGTGGCACCCATGCTTAATGCTGACCCTGCATTGTATACTCTGCCTGAGCCCCCTGTGGCACCCATGCTTAATGCTGACCCTGCATTGTATATTCTGCCTGAGCCCCCTGTGGCACCCATGCTTAATGCTGACCCTGCATTGTATATTCTGCCTGAGCCCCCTGTGGCACCCATGCTTAACGCTGACCCTGCATTGTATGCTCTGCCTGAGCCCCCTGTGGCACCCATGCTTAATGCTGACCCTGCATTGTATGCTCTGCCTGAGACCCCTGTGGCACCCATGCTTAATGCTGACCCTGCATTGTATACTCTGCCTGAGCCCCCTGTGGCACCCATGCTTAATGCTGACCCTGCATTGTATACTCTGCCTGAGCCCCCTGTGGCACCCATGCTTAATGCTGACCCTGCATTGTATACTCTGCCTGAGCCCCCTGTGGCACCCATGCTTAATGCTGACCCTGCATTGCATACTCTGCCTGAGCCCCCTGTGGCACCCATGCTTAATGCTGACCCTGCATTGTATACTCTGCCTGAGCCCCCTGTGGCTCCCATGCTTAATGCTGACCCTGCATTGTACTCTCTGCCCGAGCCCCCTGTGGCAATGGTAAACAGGGGTCGATCCAGCAGAAAAAGAAAAGGTTCACTCAAAGGAAATCGTCCAACCTTGAAGAGAGGGAAAAAGTCCTGTTAGCTGTTAACCAGATCACCATACATGAAACAAGGAATGATTAAAATACCATATTTATTTACTTCAATTTTAAATCCTTAAAAAGAGTATTAAATAATATAAGGTTCTAGTACAATGTACAAATATATATCATACAACTATAAAAAAAATGTGCATACTGTGTTAAAGTGCTAATGTTAAATATTGGCTGCTGCAGGAGGTCACAAAAGGATAAAGCACATAAATCCTGGAAATTAATCTGGGCATGCCGTATAGGGTGCCTCAAGCGAGTGAAGAGGATCACTCTAATGAGGAAACCCCCGGTCGCTTTGACCAGACAAGTGTATAGCCAACAAATTATGTGTCAGTGACATAACCTGGACAATATTGGTAATACAAAAATACTGTTGGTAATAATGATTCCAATATTCAATTTAGAAGCAGACAAGAAACTAGAAAAGAAAATTATATTAATTCAAAGAAAAACATTAAAGCATACACACTAAAATCTAACTATGGGATGCTTTGCGTCGACTACTAAGGTGTCAGGTACAAGGAAAAAGGAAACAAATGACAACCATGGCACCGTTGGAAAATAGTAGTTTCAATGGAAATAACACATCTAGCAAAAAAATGCAGGTGGTATCCATCTTCGTCAGGACATAGCATTCTCGTGGATTTCATAGGTTCTTGGACATTCATCTGTGTCTTTCTGAACGTACCCAGATTTAAATCCAGTTTAAAAACTTTTGCATGTACATTTAAACATGTTACGAGAAAAGATCACACCTAAAACAAGGTGTCATGGAGAGAAAAAAAGAAAAGAAAAACACATGATGAATGACAAATACAACACTGGTTAAAAATTGATGATCTGAGAGTGCAGCAAATGGGACTTCTCCCATGTCAATCGGTTAAAACATGTCGTGTGACACTATATATAAATGGGGAGAAGAGGTAATTACCTTAGTCTCTACCCTTTTAGGGGGCTGGTCCCGTAATCCTGTCAATGAGTCCAGGAAATAACAGGTCAGCCACAACGAAAGGATATCTCGAACGAATAAGATCTACACCGCAAGGTATCAAGAAATGGTTTTAGTTTCAATTAGCCATAGAACAACATGGTCAACACATTACTATGTTTTGAAGAGGTTCCTCCAAAGTAAGAGTAAAGAATGGTCCAACAAGGTCATACTACCCATTATACCCGACGACAAGAGGGGGAGGGGAGATAAATTAAAACTGAAAATAAAATGGAAAAGAATAATAATGATGATAAAATTGTGTTAGAATGGCTAGACCAGAATTGAGGTTTAAGATGGTAAATACTGTTTTAAATAACAGATAAATAAATATTAAAGGGTATAAACTACATGCCAAAAGCTGAAATTTGGCTAGTCTACTCACCTTTAAACCAATTAGAACGTCCAAGTGTAGGTAATCAAGAAGTTGGAAAACACAGTGCCGAGTTTACAAAACGGAATCAGCTCTGGATTGGATGTAATCAAACTGTATGTCCATACTGCCCAGGGATGTCAGGCTTCTATGTCATCAAATGTCAAAATGGAAAACCTAATAAAAACGAGTATATATAAATGAATAGATATATCCCATAGACCCAACCGTTAATCATTTCCACAAATGCGGTTGAAGCTGGAAAAACGGTTTAGAAACTCTAAAGCAGGCTTCTGAGTCGTCAAATGACAAAAAGAAAACCTAATAAAGACGGGTATGTATAAATGAATAGATATATCCCGTCAATCCAACCGTGTGGCATTTCAACAAATGTGGTTGATGCTGGAAGAACGGTTTAATGACTCCAAAATAGGCAAATTCTACACGCTGTATATAGGACACATAAAGTGCCTGGCACTCGATACGACTATCCTAAATATCAAAGAGAAGCTTGATCTAATAGATAAATATACGAAAGAGTTTATCAAGCTCACTACCACAAAAAAGATGGCAAAACTTAAGAAAGACATTGCCTCTTTCTCCAAAGAGATTGCCTATCCATACTTGAGCCCTAATTACCCGGGACCCGGTTTGTGGGTTGATCCCACCAATCCCAACCAAGGCCCTCAATTCTTTAGGAAAAGAGTCACCTTTTCCGACAGTTCTTTGGATGGGATTGGTTCCTTTCCTAACCAGAATACATGCAGGCAAAGAGGACGCCAATGGAACAGAGGTTTACTGAGAGGTAGAAGAGGACGCCAAAATTGGCATTATCAACAGTACATGCAGATGCCTATGTATGCACCTCAGGGACCATACCCGGCTTTTCTTCCTCCCAACCTCCCTTTTCCTCCCACCGAGGCAGGACCCCCATCTTTAGAGAACATGTTTCAGACCAGGAGGCGATCATACCAACGTTAACTAACCAGTCAGCAGTCTATAACATCTCCAAGCGGATATTGACTGCAAATGAAATCACTGTTCTTGAGAAGGGCTTTTCCTTTATTCTGATGCACAATCCCAGTCAAATGGATTTAGAAATGGAGCTCCGGGGCTTTTTCAGAAAAATCCGGTTAAGGGATTATTATGGAGGTAACAAAAATGATCCAGATAACAACAACACACCGTTCAAACCTAAATCCACCTTCACGCCTACATCTCAAATGGTTTCTAGCGAAACCATTACCTTTGAACGTGCGGTTCTCCGAGATTTTCGCTCCATTTTCTCTGGACCAATCGATTCAAGATATAATCGATGTTATAACTTTTCTAAAAAGGAATGGTCTTGTATGCAAGAACTCAAAGAGACACATCTATTATCATCAAACAGGCCGACAAAGGCGGAGGGGTGGTTGTTTGTGATGCTTCTTTTTACGACTCAGAAGTATCAAGACAACTAGACAATACCAATATCTATTTGAAACTTAGAGGGGACCCCACAGAGGCAATACGAAATGAAATCTTCGCCTTAGTTACACGGGCAAAGGATGCTGAAATCTTGAGCACCAAAGAATTCCAATTCCTCACAAACAAAGGAACGCAAGCTCCCCTCTTTTACATTCTCTTGAAAATCTACAAGAATACGTTGAATCCCCCCGAAAGGCTGATAGTGTCCTCTGCGGCTCCATTTTAGAACCATTGGGCAAATACATTGATTTTTTTCTCAAACCCTTGGCTGCTGACACTCAGACGTATTTGGCAGACACCACTGATGCCATCGTCCATTTTGAAGGTTTACCCTTTGATTCCACCAACAACTTGTTTATTACTCTGGATGTGGAGTCTTTATACTCTAATATCCCACAAGCGGAGTCATTGCCCATTATTACATTTTTCCTGGACCTTAGAAGCGATCCTCAGTTAGTTCCTAGTGAATTTATTGTTGATCTATTAGAAATCGCTCTTACCAAGAACTATTTCAGGTTCAAAGAAAGATTTTATTTACAAGTAAAAGGAACCACAAATTATGTGACTCTATTCATGCCCAGGCCCCTCTGCTGTGCCACTGCCCCGTGCCCTGGCCCCCCTGCTCTGCAACTGCCCCATGTACCGCCCCCCCTACTGTGCCACTATCCCATGCCCCGGCCCCCTGCTGTGCCACTGCCCCATGCCCCGGCCCCCTGCTCTGCAACTGCCCCATGCCCCGGCCCCCCTGCTGTGCCACTGCCCCATGCCCCGGCCCCCCTACTGTGCCATTGCCCCATGCCCTGGCCCCCCTGCTGTGCCACTGTCCTGGCCCCCCTGCTCTGCAACTGCCCCATGCCCCGCCCCCTGCTCTGCCACTGCCCCATGGCCCCCTGCTCTGAAACTGCCCCGGCCCCCCTGCTGTGCTACTGCCCCATGCCCCCTGCTGTGCCACTGCCCTGTGCCCTAGCCCCCCTGCTGTGTCACTGCCCCATGCCCCCCTGCTCTGCAACTGCCCCATGCCCCCGCCCCCCTGCTGTGCCACTGCCCCATGCCCCCCTGCTCTGCAACTGCCCCATGCCCCGCCCCCCTGCTGTGCCGCTGCCCCGTGCCCCCCTGCTCTGCAGCTGTCCCGTGCCCCGGCCCCCCTGTTGTGCCACTGCCCCGTGCCCCGGCCTCCCTGCTGTGCCACGGCCCCATTCCCCGCCCCCCTGCTGTGCCACTGCCCCCCTGCTCTGCAGCTGCCCCGTGCCCCGGCACCCCTGCTTTGCCTCTGCCCCGTGCCCCAGCCCCCCTACTGTGCCACTGCCCTGCCCCCCCTGCTCTGCAACTCCCCCATGCCCCGCCCCCCTGCTGTGCTACTGCCCCATGCCCCAGCCCCCTGCTGTGCCACTGCCCCATGCCGCGGCCCCCCTGCTGTGCCACTGCCCCATGCCCCGGCCCCTCTACTGTGCCACTTCCCATGCCCCGGCCCCCCTGCTGTGCCACTGCCCCATGCCCCGGCCCCCCTGCTGTGCCACTGGCCCGGCTCCCCTGCTGTGCCACTGCCCCATGCCTCCTGCTGTGCCACTGCCCCATGCCCCCTGCTGTGCCACTGCCCCATTCCCCAGCCCCCCCGCTGTGCCACTGCTCCATGCCCCGGCCCCCCGCTCTGCAACTGCCCCATGCCCTGCCCCCCTGCTGTACCACTGCCCCGTGCCCCGGCCCCCCTACTGTGCCACTGCCCCATGCCCCAGCCCCCCTGCTCTGCAACTGCCCCATGCCCCGCCGCCCTGTTGTGCCACTGCCCCATGCTCCAGCCCCCCCTGCTGTGCCACTGCCCCGTGCCCCGGCCCCCCTGCTGTGCCATTGACCCGGCCCCCCTGCTCTGCAACTGCCCCATGCCCCGCCCCCCTGCTCTGCCACTGCCCCATGCTCCGGCTCCCCTGCTGTGCCACTGCCCCATGCCCCGGCCCCCTGCTCTGCAACTGCCCCATGCCCCGGCCCCCCTGCTGTGCCACTGCCCCCTGCCCCAGCCCCCTGCTCTGGAACTCCCTCATGCCCGGGCCCCCCTGATGTGCCACTGCCCCATGCCCCGCCCCCCCCTGCTCTGGAGACGTTATGCCCCCCCATTAGTGCGCAGGAGATGATAAAAGACTGCCCAGCCGGACTCCTGACAGGATCCTGTACAATCCAGACAGAATAAACGTGGGTTTTATTTTCACTCATGCACCCAAGAAATGAAACAGTAAATCAATACTGACGTTTTTCATATTCATTTTTTCTGTTTTAGCAATTGTTATCGTCCTTAATTAAGAGATTGTTGATTCTTCTATTTGATTCCATTATCTTCAGGGGAGACAGAACTGCCTAGGTGAAAGTCAGGCCGCAGGGATAACACGCATGCCAAGTATATGCCTAACACTGACACCCCCCTCCCCCCACACACACCCCATCATCTGTGTGTAGAGCAATCCACTCAGTTCGTTGTAGAAGTTGGTTTCCTAAATGCCTTCCATCATCTGGTGAGCCTAGGAGACCTGCGAGGGACAGGCTCCAACTCTGAAAGCACTACTAATCCCAGGAAGAAGTTATCTGTGGTTAACTTGAACTCTAACCTTATTGCTATTTAATATTATCCCACACCGACTCATTACGAGTTATGGGCTCGGATGCACATACAATACATGTGATGCCAACCTCACAGATACAGCAAGATAAAAGGCAGGCCCTGGCAGTTCAGATTTATTGCCCCACTTGCATTTAGGAAATCTGACGGGAATGCTCGTGTAGAGGGAATTGGCAATTTGCCAGAATAGTGAAATCTAATAAATCGGGGAGCAAGCAGTGCAAGTTGGGCGATAAATATTCTTGACTACCTTCTGTCTTGCAGGATGACATTAAGTCAAGTTTCTGAGAAATGAATGCATGATATAAAACTGCTATAAGGGAACTCCAGGGGATTTCACAGTTTATTAAACAATGAACAGACTCGTAACTATATCTCTATCTTCCCTATTACAACATTATAAAAGGCACAGCTTATTTCTCAAATGAACATTGACAGACTTAACTGCTATACAAAACCAGCCCACACAAGAGTTTAAGGGGACGAGCCTATTGAGAACTGTGTCCTCAAGTTCTAAAGTATGTTGACTTTGCTTATTGAAGGAATTTAGACAAATGATAATTATTTGTTGTATATAAAGTTGACACGGAGTTCCACTTTACATAAAGAGCAGTGGATGCGACAATGCTGCGTCGGAGACGGCCGTAGTAGGCGGTGCGGCTTGACACTGAACCTCCTGATTCCTGGTAGGATCCTTTCCTCAGATTTTCATCTCGGCGGAGCGGAGAGGAGCAGCTGAGAAGCGAGCTAGCGTGGAGTACAGAGGCCATTTCCTATGCTTTCCTACGCTATTGGCAGTGTCCCGGCAGCTGCCCTAACTTCCTGCTCGCTTCACACTCCCGCTGCACTCCCGCTGCACTCCCGCACGCTGCCGTGATCCATAGTTGAAGGAAACGAATGTAAGAACTGACTCGCCGGCTTCCTGCTGGGTTCTAATAAGAGGCTGCCACATTGCCGCAACATTTGTTTGGGTCCTAAAATCGAGCTTGCACAGCGTAGTCAGGTAAATATGCTTTCGGCTGGTTTCCAGGATATAAATATTGCGGCTTGGCTTTTTTTTGCCAGTTATTCACTAAATTTCCAGGTGAGGCAAGCCCCCGACTTGCACTTCTACCGTGACTCCCTGTGGAAGGACTAATGCAGAAAATCAGAAGTGCTCATGGCCCCATGGGCTGTTGTGCGCTTTACAAATCTGAATAAATAAAGCACAAAAAGGAGGTTGAAACTCCAACTAGAGCACCTTGCCATCTCTGAAATATTGGACACCAACAAAAATACTATTGGTGACATTGGAAAGGATGCACATGATGTCAGTGCTTCCCCCTGCATGCCTATACCTAAAGCACTTAAATTTACTGAGTCGGATGCTACCAATGTTGAGGGCTATAATATCGAGGGTGCTTCAGCCTTTCAGAAACACACAGGGTTTGCCTATCCGGGGAGCTTGTTGTCCTGGTGCCGATTTAAGGAACAGATGTTGTTAGACATCACAGTCTGTATGAACTTTGAAGATTTACACAGATGGATGTTATGCACTTGCTCCACGGAGCACACTCTACCAGGGCTTTTGCAACAAAAGCCTATTCAAGTGGCATCTGACCGTCCCGATAAAAAATTCTCAAAC
Organism: Ambystoma mexicanum; assembly: GCF_040938575.1. Lineage (NCBI taxonomy): Eukaryota > Metazoa > Chordata > Amphibia > Caudata > Ambystomatidae > Ambystoma > Ambystoma mexicanum. The sequence goes on along the minus strand of NC_090929.1, from coordinate 1,715,024,746 downwards.
CTCCCACTCTACACATGGGGTACAGAAATGCTGTCAAACAGACAGTGGTTTGCTTTCTACAACTGGCTCTTCCCGACAGGAAGAGTTAGCTATGTCTGTTCCGATTTCGGTTGTAGTACCTCCACGGGCTGCTACTGAATCACCACTTCCCACCCCAGGTACAACTTCCCTCAAAAAACCAGTCGAGCTGACTGTTAAACAAATACTTTTTCGCTCCTCACACACAAGGAAGCAAATTATGCTCAACACCGAGAATAATGACACTAAAGCTTTTCTACTGGACCAGAGGAACATTGTCATAACCAATGTGGGGAAACAGAAGGTATAGAGACTAGAGACTCGTTACGTAAAAAGGTTCTTGGTTGGCTTCGCCAGCGAACTGAACATGGAGTGGTTAGAACTTTGGGCTTGAAGTTTACACAAAGGATGGACCTGAGTAACTGGTGTTCCGCGCCATCTGGTGACTGTGTTTTAGTTGGATGCGGGCTTACCAATCTCCCTGCGTATCTTAGGCGTTGTAAATACATCCCCAGGGGTGGGTCAAATTGCAAATTAATGCTCTAAACCCCCTCCTCTGGGCATTGTTAGTCCCCAAAAGAGTCTGGAAATAAGCTCCTAATGGAAGTAGTTGAATTGAAATAGTGATTAACTGTTTCAGTTTTGCTTTGCTCTCCTAGTTGTACCATAATCCCTCAGAGGTATTGTTTTCATACTGCGCTGCTCAGTTAGACTAGCGCCATTAGGCTACTGTTAAGTGTGCTTTTGTATTTATCAGTTGTTCGTGATCACTATGTCTGTTCTTGTTCTTTTTATGTTTTATGTAATGCGCTTTGATGCCTATGTGCTTTGGCGCTAAATAAATGAAATGCTTGTGAAAATATATAGTCAACCCAGTCATTATACATACAAGTATTATCTATTTTTATAGTATTGTGAACACAGTGGGTGTTGTCAGGTGTATCGACGCACGTTCAAGTTATTATGCTGCAACATTTGGTGCTGTGGGCTTAGAAAATCCAAGATGGCCGAAAAGCCCACATTTGCACCAGAACCCAGGAAAACCACGCAGTTTTTGCGCACACCAAAATGGTCGCCTGACCTGCCACCCACCAGTGCGAGCGCCATGGGCGAAATCAGTGCAAAGGGATATGGTGCTGTTCAAAATCTGTTTTAATTAATGTCAAAAATTGCTAAAATCATGGGCACAAAACCACCAGACCAAAAATCCAACTTCTGGTTGAGTGTTCTACATTACTCTACTGCAGAATCCACATTAAAACAATGTTATCAAGGATCATATGCTATCAAGTAAAATCCCCTTTTTGAAATGTATTAATTCAAGACAGCTCCCAAAAATGGGTGCAGTACCGGCGCTTGCCACTAACCGGCGCTAGCGATCTAAACTCTGACAGGAGACCGGTGTTTCAGGAGCTGAGAAGGAACCTGAGTTAGCTGGAAACTTCAAAGCCTTGCTGGTTAATGAGAATTCTTAACACCTACTGTTCCCGGGACCTATACTAGAAGGCAGTCTGATTTAATTAAAAGTTCAAGAGGCCTCTGTCCATGGGAAACATTCACACCTGCCCTCACGAGCAACAACACAGGAGATCACATGGTCGTGTTAATCAGATGCAGAGTGGCACCCTGGTCTGCTGACCTCAGTCAACACAATAGACTCTTTCTACTGAATAGGATATTCTGATTTGAGGTGTAATTGTCAACAGTTGCTCTGGGGGAAGGAAAAACATTTGATCTCTGAGTCAAGCCAAGTTCCCGGGGCGGGGACAAGCAAATGGGTGTACTGAAGGAGAGGCAAATGTATGTTTTATTTAATTGCTTATAAAATATTGTATGAAGCTGACAAAAATGTACAATTTGGAGATTCTTAAAACGAAAAATGTCCTACAATTTGAGACTAAACTCAACTCGATGTTCTGAGACCGAACCCCGGGATTTATGAATATTGTGGGTACGTGTTTATGCTAGAAATATGATAACTTATAGTAATATGCTCAGGGAGGGGGTGTGCCTCCGTGGAAGATTTGATGAAAAACCAATATGGCGAAACCCACTAAAAAGCGCAAAATGTTGTCGTTTCTGAACCCAAACTCGCAGGATCATGGAGCTTGAACAGAGAACTGTATTAAATTAATCTGGGATGTGTACATGTATTCTTAACAACTTGTGTACCTTGGAAAAATGTTTGATTATGAAAAATTGGGTTCTAAGTAAAAGCAAAGTGGCGTTTCTTCAATAGATTGTAAAATGGTAGCATCACTCTGACTCACAACTCAGTTCCCCAGTCACGAGACAGAGAATCTTCTAGCCTATCAGGATCCTCAGAGGGTTGGGCATAGAAATTAGCCTTCCCACCCACTTTCAAAAGACATAAAAAGAGCCACTGAGACCCAGGTAGACATTCACTTTCCACTTTCTTGCGAAGCACTTTGATGGACGACATCCAAATTCAGGCACTATCCAGAGACCAGAACTTAGAAAACCAGACTCCAGACTCCAGAATTACTTTGAAACAGAAGGCCTACTGCAAGCTAAAAGTATTCTCAGCTGGCCTTACAATTTTGCAAACTGATTTACCCCAGACTTCCAAGGGGCACCTCAGAATAACACAGCCAGGCTGTGCTGTTTGATTCTAGCCAAGAACTTTTGCCAGAACCAGACCCAGAGAGCAGTGCTATATCCAGAACCGCAGACCAGACCACTGTGGAGTGCCAAGAACTTTTGCCAGAACCAGAGATCCAGACCCGCAGAGCAGAGAGAACCGCAGCTAAACTTGTTGACCAGATCTGTGACTATGCCCATTCCTTCCAAAATTAGGAGTGGGTATCCAACCAGAGCTGTGCAAAACCAATCTCTTAGTTTAAAATAATCTAATTCAAACCATTTCCACCTATTTAGAACTGCATAGAAATCGTGGTTCCATTCTGTGATTTCAAACCTGTGAAAGTGTCATTTGTCATTTGAATCTTACTTTATTTCTGAGAATCTACCTCCATTAAATCGTCCGTATCTTTTGAACCGCACATCTAACAAGCCCAAAACCGACTTTCTAATCCTTATAGTTTTTCCGTAATCGCGATCGACGCACTCAGAAAAAGTGCTGCGAATTGTAATTTGACTCAATTTCTCCACCTGTCAGAAATCGCTGTCTTTTGCTTGCAACTGCTGAAATTCGTTTTCAACTTGATAATCATTCCTGATTAATTGCTAGTGTTGAGCTGAACTAATTCAAAGTAGCTGTCATCTACCCTGAATCTCCTATAGGGAATTAAAATCATTTTTAGCATATTTTTCACTTCATTGCAAATCACATTTAAAAGTATTTCTGCCTGTTTTGAAAGCATACCCGGTTGCTCTAAGCTTGCTCGGGGGAAACTGGAATTTGTATTGCATTTGATTGTATTGCTGAAATCTGTGTGCTCCCCTTCCATCTCATTATATTGCATAGGGGGGGGGGGGAGTGAATTGTCACAAGGAAAAGTGATCATATTATCTCTTGTTGAAACCATATCAGTTTATTTCTGTACTGCATTCTTTCCATCATTGCTTTTCCTTGAAACCATAAGAGTATTCTCTGCTACCTTATCGTTTCTTAACTAACTCCTCACTGATTGAAAAGAGTGTGCAATTGTAACATTACCCATTGTTGATCAACATTATATTCATAAGTGTGCTATCAAATATTAATTTATTCATGAAAGGTGTGATATATATATATATATATTATTTAATTTTTTTAATAAATCTTTTAATTTGCAAAACAAACCTACTTCATGGCTCAGTGAGGTCAGGGGGATTCAAAGAGAGGGGCGTTATATAAGGGTTTATCATCCAGATCTATGAACTTGTCATAAAAATATATAAATAAGGGCTTCCCTTGGGCATCCCAGACTAGGCATTGACTTAGTTGGATTGCTGAATTGAAGTCACTTAACAGCGTATAAAGGGCCCTTTCCTAATGTAGTAATAGCCAGTGCTTTCAACCGACAGTGTTTTAATAAGGCGGGTATGGAAATCACATTTATTACTGCAGCTTACATTCGAGGGGGCCTTTCCCCCCAGTGCAGGTTTAATGATAAAGGCACTAGATGGCTTGATGAATTGGCAGCTTGGGACTTGGTTTCCCTTAATGTTTGAATAAAGATTGGCATTCCAGCCAAATATACACGTAAACATGGGAAACTAAAATCCTTTAAGATCTTATGTCCCTATTGTTGCAACAATTTAAATTATTTTATAATATGAATATTCAGGGTAATGCGGTGCCAGACCATGCTTGTTTGTCTTTATGTTTTTAAAAGAGTAGGTGCTGTTTTTTTTCATTTCGGATAATATATATATATATATTCTTGAGACTGTTTTTCTTACAGTCAGAGTGAGAGGCACTCCCCCGTTCTCTGAAGAATCAGCAGGAAATTGATTTTCTTTTGGAAAAAATGTCCTCTTTATTATGCAGACCATGCACAGCACATGGCTATCAATAAAAACCACCCAAAATGTGGTGCTCCATAATTTATGGCTCCAATTGACGCATTTCGCAGTTACCTCACCGCTTGTTCACAACAAGTGATCCACACAACCAATACTGTTTAAAAACACCCCATGTGACAGGAAGTTCACCATAGAAAGAAGACTGAGTGGCCCAGGATTTTAGGATTGGCCATCTTAGAACGGGTCCAACAATTCAGTATTTGTTCATGTCACATTAACATTTAAAACCCACTTTACATTAAAAGATAGTATTCTTGCCATTTAAAATCAATTAGCATAAAAACAGAATAAAGTGCAACATGCAAGCATTTCATTAAAGTGCATAGTGCATTCCCCAACTTTATATAATTGGGTAACTCATTCCCTGTGCAAATCTTGCAAAATTAAAGTGCAAAATAGTATTCTTAAAGTGCATAGTGCTACTGTTTCTACATATAAAGTGCTTAGTGCAACTGTACTTTTTGTTGTTGTACACTGCTCATTTTCTGGCATAGTGGGTTCCGGGAGATATTTTTAATTTATCCCAACCTTCAAATCTAGATATAACAAATTACATAAAATCAGTGATGTTGGCACCCCGTATCACAATCTTTGCCAATAACAATCTTTCAACATTTTGTCATAGTTAGGCATCTTATAGCTTTCAACCAGTAAAACAGAGGCATTGTATAGTGTCTTTTTCACTTTTTTGTGAGTTGAAAAGACATAGGGCCTCATTACGAGTTTGGCGGTAACCGAGGCGGTAAAACGTCTGGTTACCGCCGGACCCGTATTACCATTCCGCCTCTGTGATTCCCGGAATTACCGGGGCATTACAACCCCGGTTTTCCGGGAATCACGGAGGCGGAATGGTGTTAATCCCCATTCCCATTGAGTCCTACGGGACTCAATGGGAATGGGGATCATGGAAACACTGGCAGCATCTCGTAATGCTGCCGTGTTTCCTCCTCCGCCTGCAGGCGGGCGGTGTTAAACCCGCCAGGTCAGACCAGGCGGGAACATCACCTCCCGCGTGCAGGAGTTGTGATCGCCCGGCATGGAAACAACGGTGGCTGCGGGATTACCGCCACCGTTGTTTCCATTCTGGGCGATTTGTGATGAGGCCCACATTGTCTATAATTAACGATCCTTAATTAAAATTCAGCATTTTAAACTCTATTGAAATTACTGTTAATACAAATAAAATTCATTTTTAAACATGTGCCCAAACCTATACGGGTATTGGATAGTCAGTTCATGCTGATATTTAAGATGTTAGTGCCTCATAGACATTTTACCACTGCCAGTGTTAGAATATACCAGTTCCTATTACACAAAAATGCATTGCTTGCGCCACCCTTCCTTGTCTTCGAAAAGTCCTGACACATGACTCACCATTAAAAGATTCAAGAATCACCCTAAGTGCATGTAACCGAGAAAGAAGGTTCCCACGGTGGGCCTTCATATCGCACAGCTGCCTCATCCTTTAAACCATCATTTGAAAAAAGAAAAGAAGAAAAACTGAGCGATATGAGAGAAGAGGAAGAAAAACGGAAAAGAAGGAGAGACATACAGAGGGAGGAGAAAATGGAGTAGAATAGAATAGGGATGATGTCAAATTCTAGGGTATAAACATGTTCCCTTATAATATGAAATGAGGTGAGAGGTTGAAAGATCGAAAGAACACAATACTGAACTAAAAACAGCTACTGGAGATTGACTTAATTATAAAATCATCATGGTCCCAAAAATGTATGCATTTCCTCGTCCATATTGTGGCCGATTGGATGTTTAGTTTCAAAGTCTAATATGCAACATGTCTCTTTTTGACAGAGTCTTTTTTCACAGTCGCCTCCCCTTGGTTCCCTGTCAATTTTATGGATACCAAAGAAGTAGAAACTCTGCATATTATCTGCATGATGGTCCTTAAAATGTTTGGCCATTGGGTAGTTTGGGTCCTGATGTCGGATAGCCCTTACGTGTTGCTGAATCTGTATCTTCAGCTTGCATTTGGTGCTGCCTATGTACCATTTCTGGCAGGCGCATCCCAATGCGTACACCACGTGCTCTGTTTCACACGTAATAGCATCCATTATCTTGATTGTTTTCCCCAGAATTGGATGTTCATAGGTTGCACAATTTTTAGCATATCTGCAAATATTGCATTTAGTGCATTTATAAAAACCCAATCTTTGTGATGCGAGCCACATTCCCTTCGTGGGAGTTGCGTCGTTTCTCATGAAACTTTGGACTAGGGTGTCCTTCAAAGATCAGTGGCGTTTTAGGCTTATTTCTGGGTAAAATTTCAGATTGCTTGCAATGTCTTTATCGGCTAAAAAAATCTTCCAATGTCTTTGGAGTATACGTTTGATTTCTTGTGTTTCATTATCAAACGTCAAAATCAATTTTGTTGTGTCTTTATCTTTCTCTGTTCTGGCTGTTGTTTCGGGTCCTGTGAGAAGGTTCGATCTTTCCTGCTTTCTAGCTTTTATATAAGCTTTTTTGATGACCTTTTTTGGATAACATTGCTCAGAAAACCCTTTTGCTGCAATTTTGCTTTCTAGATCATAGGCCCTCAATGTTGAGCTATTCCGTCTGATCCTTATGAATTCACCATAAGGTATGCTCCAAGTTAAAGTTTTTGAGTGGCCACTTGTTGCATGCAAAGGTGTATTTGTTCTATTCGGTTTTCTGTGCAGTTCTGTTGTTAACATACGATCTACAATTCTAATGTTCACATCTAAAAAATTTAAAAAGGTACAACTATGTGTCTCTGTGAATCTGAGATTGTGTTCATTTTCATTAAGCAGCTTTACAAAGTCGACCCATGCCTTCTCAGATCCCTTCCAGATTATAAAAAGGTCATCATTATATCTTAGCCAGAGTACAACATTTTCAGTTAGCATATGATTTTGATCAGACCAGACATCGGAAGCCTCCCATGCCCCCATTGTGAGATTTACGTACGATGGGGCGAACCTTGTGCCCATCGCAGTGCCTTGCACCTGTCTGAAGAATGAATTGTTAAAAATAAATACATTATAGGTTAAACACAAGTCAATCATCTCTAAAACTATTTGAGTGTGTTCTAAATAGTTAAGTGATCGTGTCTTTAAAAATCTCTCACAGGCTTGCTTGCCATATCCATGCCTGATGGAAGTGTACAGTGACACCACATCCATTGTCGCCATGATGTTGTCCTGTTCCCATGGCACATTGTCAATATGTTTCAGAAAGTCTGTGGTATCTTTGAGGTATGAAGGAAAGGAAGAGACAAAAGGAAAAAGCACCTTGTCGATATACTTGGACATGTTTTCCAAGACTGAACCTATTGATGAAAATATCAGTCTCCCTGCTGGTTTCCTTATGTCTTTATGTACTTTAGGGAGGAAATAAATCATGGGTATAACTGAGTTGGTTTTTGACAAAAACTTACAATTATCTTCACTAAGGATGCTTTTATTCTCCCAAACTTTGAGAAAATCGTTCACCTTGTCTTCCAGCTCTTTGGTAAGGTTATTTCCGATTCTTTCATAACATTTTCTGTCATTGAGCTGTTTATATGCCCCCTTGATATAATCCTTTTTATTCATAAGGACAATATTGCATCCTTTATCTGAGGGCTTGATGACACAATTGGTGAGAGTTTGTAGTTCTTTCAGGCCGTCTTCTCTTTGTTTGTCAAGTTATCTTTAAATCTCAGTTTCTTGACCCTTCGATAGTGTTTCAGATCTTCAATCACAAGAGTTTGAAAAGCCTCAATGTTGTTCCCTAGGTTTGCCATAGGGTTAAATTTCGATTTTAGTTTGAGCTTACTCTTAGTGGTCCAGTCTGTCCTTATATCGAGATCTTCAAGGTCTATCATATTTTCTCCACATTCATTGTCGGGCTCAATTTCTTTTTCTAGATTTTCCAAGGTTGTTAATGCTTCCAAATCATTGATGGTTAGATCTGTTTTGTCTCCTCCTTTGTGTATCTTTTTAGTGGCAATTGGTTGAGTGCAACTAATTTCTTCAGATGTAGTTTGTGCACAAAATGATCAAGGTCAATGCGGGTTTGAACATTGTTGAAGGAAGCAGCCGGGCAGAAATTCAAACCAAGATTTAAAACCCTTTCTTGATGACTAGTTAGGGTATGGTCTGACAGATTGGTAATTTTCGGGCCTCCATTTTTAACTGTGTCGTCTACTTTCCAGAGCGTAGCAATCTGTCCGGGATATTTGTTTGCTCTCGGTACAAACAGTCTTTTATTAAATAACACTGATGCATGATTAACTAAATGCACCCAACAGCAAAATAAACTTATAAGCTGTATATATGATATCTATTTTTGTCTGAACTACTTCATGTACATCTTCATATTTACAGTGTTTTTGTATTTCCTTGGACACAATAGAAATTACTTGGGCCTACCAGAATCAGGAAGTAGTCCCGCCCCTAAAACGTTACACGTCAGAACAGACCCCCCCTTGTTATCCAAAAACGGGATATTGTTTGTGGCATTGGTTGCCCCTCTGCCCCCTCCTCATTTTGCCCGGTCGCCTCTGCTCTTTCTCCGACTCTGGTTTCCGACTCTGGTTTGTTTTTGTTTTTTGCCATCTTGTCGCAAAAGTCTCATCTCGTCTAAAAAATTCAAACGTACAATTGGCTCATCATTTTCACTTGCCATGGCATCCGACTCAGATGCTGAAGATTCTATATTTCCATCTTTTGCACTCTCATCTGTAAGTGTGGGGGTGTTACTGGCAGAAGTCAGTCTTAGTTGCTCAATGAGCAAATGTATAAACATTCTCTCTCTCATAATCCTCCTTGTCAGACAAAAATTTGCATTGTTTGCGTTGTTTTATTTCATCCTCATAACTCACAAGATTTTTCGCCATATTGATCTTTAATTTCTTCCCCTCCTCGCTTTAAGGCATCTCTGTCAGCCTTTTCTCAACCTCTTCCATCCTCTCCAGAATCTTCTTTCTGTCGGCTCCTGCATATTTTACCAAAAGCTGCAAAAATGTATTCGAACATGTCTTTGTGGCTTCGCCCCATTTTTTGAGCATTTCGGGATCTTGTTTCTCGAAAGATGGGATGGTTAGTATCCTGAGGCCTTGTGGGATTCTTCCCACTTCTATATAATTTTTCAGAGAGTGCTCCTCCCACCATTTGCTCACTTATTTTTTATGGAATTTTTCAATTTCTTTTAAAAGCCCAATTTCGCTGTTGCTTTCAGCTGTTTTGCTGGTACTTGGAGCCCTTTTACTCTGTTTGAGAGTTTCATTAAAAAGAGAGGCAGCATGCACCATTCTCGTTGCTTCCTTATTGGCCCTGGAGCTTGCCATGGTTGTGCAAGGTTCAAAGTTAATAGTTCCTGGTTAGTCCGCCTCGTATAGGGGTGTTCACTCTCCAATTCAATTTAGTTAAAGTTCAGATCTTGGTGAGCGGGGACGTTATAGCGCATTAGACAGTGTATTGCGCATGTCGTGGGTGACAAAAGTTTGCACGCTTTATTGTTTAAGCAATACTTCAAAGCTGTGAAAGTTGGGAAACGGCCACGGCCGACACACTTACCGGCTTTAGCTCCTCAGCTGTGATGAAGCAGCTGTTTCCACTTTGCCGTGCCGTGTGTCTCCATGGCTCTGCTTCCAAACAACTCCCCAGCAATCAACACAGTAGTTTAAGGCAATCCGAGCTGCAGCTGAACTGTTCATTTCATTCACATGAAAAAAACGCACGCTTTGCTGTCTCTACTTCCACCGGTGCACTCTCTACATTGTCATGCCACAGCGTTCAAAAATATATTCTTGAGACTGTTTTTCTTACAGTCAGAGTGAGAGGCACTCCCCCGTTCGCTGAAGATTCACCAAGAAATCGATTTCTTTTGGAGAAAATGTCCTCTCTATTATGCAGACCATGCACAGCACATGGCTATCAATAAAAAACACCCAAAATGTGATGCTCCATAATGCATGGCTCCAATTGACGAGTTTCGCAGTTACCTCACCGCTTGTTCACAACAAGTGATCCACACAACCAATACTGTTTAAAAACACCCCATGTGACAGGAAGTTCACCATAGAAAGAAGACTGAGTGGCCCAGGATTTTAGGATTGGCCATCTTAGAACGGGTCCGACAATTCAGTATTTGTTCATGTCACATTAACATTTAAAACCCACTTTACTTTAAAAGATAGTATTCTTGCCATTTAAAATCAATTAGCATAAAAACAGAAAAAAGTGCAACGTGCGAGCATTTCATTAAAGTGCATAGTGCATTCCCCAACTTTATATAATTGGGTAACTCATTCCCTGTGCAAATCTTGCAAAATTAAAGTGCAAAATAGTATTCTTAAAGTGCATCGTGCTACTGTTTCTATATATAAAGTGCTTAGTGCAACTGCACTTTTTGTTGTTATACACTGCTCATTTTCTGGCATACTGTGTTCCGGGAGATATTTTTAATTCATCCCCATCTTCAAATCTAGATATGACAAATGACTGATGTTGGGACCCCGTATCACAATCTTTGCCAATTGCAATCTTTCTACATTTTGCCATAGTTAGGCATCTTATAGCTTTCAACCGGTAAAACAGAGGCATTGTATAGTGTCATTTTCACTTTTTTGTGAGTTGAAAAGACATACTGCCTCATTACACGGATGGCGGTAGGTATTTAACGTTACCGGTTATGGAATACTGGTAACGTTAAATGCCCATGCGGATTACGACCCGGCTCACCGCCATTAGCGGCACCGCTAAGTACGGTGCCACTAATAGCGGTCAGTCCGCGTGCGCGCGACCCGCCAACCCGTAAATAACGACATGCCGCTAATAGCACACCATCACAAGGCCAGTGCACACGGCAATAGCGCCATGGTAAATACCCCAAAACCCCTTACCGGCATGGCGGCAATACCGCCATCGCGAACCACCCATTAAAAGAACTAAGCAGTGTCAACACCTGCCACAGGTGGCCAAAATCAGCACAGGTGGAGGCAATGGAGACTGTGGCTGCTCAAAAGAAGCACACCACACCCCTTCCCACACCCCTTCCCACACCAAGATGGTTCCAATACTGGCAGCATTACATGGCCTGGAGGACCTGATTGCAGTGCTGCTGCTACAACAACAGGCTGCACAGAGGAGAGGCAGGAGGAGGAGGAGGGCCAGACAGGCACAGCAAGCACCACAACGCCACCTAATCATACCACAGAGGCACCCACCAATTCCCCGGATCAGAGCCAGTCCATTTAACCTAACACCTGAGCAGATACACACCCTGTACCGTCTGGACCGGTACACCATCACCAGCATCGTGGACATGATACACAACGACATTGTGAGCCTCATAGATATCCGAACTGCCATCCCCCCTCTCCTCAAGGTGGTGACAGTGCTCCACTTCCTGGCCACAGGAGCCTACCAGCATACAGTGGGGCAGATGCATGGCATCTCCCAACCAGTATTCTCACGCATACTGAACCAGGTACTCGATGCCCTCCTGAAGCATGCACCCGAACACATATCCATGCCACGGACTGCCCAGGAGATTGCAAACACCAAAGTTGGCTTCTATTCACTGACAGGCATCCCAAGTTGCATTGGGGCCATCGACTGTACACATGTGGAATTGGTCGTCCCACATCACAATGAAGTAGTCTACCGAAACAGGAAGCAATTCCACTCCATCAATGTCCAAATGGTATGTGACGCACATAATGCGACAAGATAATCACACATTGCTGCGCCCGATTTCCAGGATCTACCCATGATTCCATGGTCCTGCGGAACTCAACTATCCCCCGCTACATGGAGCGACCAACGGCACAACGTTCGTGGCTACTTGGTGTGTTCCATGCTAAGCACATGGCAGTGTGATTGTGGGGGGTAGATAGATACTCCAACTGGGTGTGCATTGGGGGGGGTAGATAGATACTCCAACTGGGTGTGCATTGTGGGGGGGTAGATAGATACTCCAACTGGGTGTGCATTGTGGGGGGGTAGATAGATACTCCAACTGGGTGTGCATTGTGGGGGGGTAGATAGATACTCCAACTGGGTGTGCATTGCGGGGGGGTAGATAGATACTCCAACTGGGTGTAGCCTGTAGTCCGTCGCCCAAATGCACGTACAGATGTAGGCTAATGGGCATCTGTGAGGGCAGCAACGTACTTGGGATGAACGGACATGCAAGTATATGCCACACGACACAGCTGACAACCCAAATCTGGTGACATCAAACATCAATCCTCATCCACATTGCACGACACTCTACGCCACGAAATACACAAATGTCATCCATGCCGCCAACATAGTCATGCAGCATTCCTACAGCACAACATCAACAATGCATTGTGCCCTTGGATGCATGCAAAGGTATACCCCCTAGCTATGGCAATGCACCACAAACCCATGGCACCACTGAAGCGTTGCCTCTCAGCATGGCAACAGCAATGTTGGAAGGACAGTACACCACCAGTGTGGTACCAAATGTGCCTGCCCACAGGGACACCAATGACCTGGCCTCACCCAGGACAATGCAGTCACTGTTGGAGGCATCCATGGGGCATGTCTACTTGCATGCTTGTGCTCACCTTTGCACAAAGCAGTCACACAGACCATATTCATTGATGCAGTTGAATGTGTACATGAATCAAAATGATAGGCCAAAGTATGTGACATGAACAGGCCACACATGTGTCAAAAAGTAACAGGAACCCATTCCTCCCCCCATGTAGGTGATGCCGGCTATCTCCTGAAGAGGTGGCTCCTCACACCTGTACGGAACCCACAGAACAGGCACGAAGAAGAATACAATCGTGCACATTCCCGTACCCGCATCGTCATCGAGCAGACTTTTGGACTTCTGAAGTCACGGTTTAGGTGCATTAGCAGGTCTGGTGGCGCCCTCCTGTATGGCCATGAGAAGGTGGCAAAGATCACCACGGCATTTGTCATGCTGCACAATATGTGTATCAGACGGAATGTGCCACCGCCCCCTGACGTTGAAATGGAGGCACCTGATGAGGATGATGATGGAGATGAGGATGGAGGTGAAGGGGATGCAGGTCATGCAAGAGGGGATGGCCAGGAGGGACGCGCTGTGAGACAGCATTTGATCAACCAAATATTCTGAGTGACATGTAGTCATACTGTCACCTGTATATGGCTGGTGATGCACTGGTGTCTGTTTGCTCACAATGGACCTTGGCGTCAATAAATTGCACATACACAATGAAGGAGTCAAGGCCTGTGTTTTGCTCAAACAACAGTGTATTAATGAACAGAAACAGGAAAATGTGCAAGGCCCCAACCACCCCGCCACCCTTCCCCCCACCCCCCACAATTGTCCCATCACACCCTTCCCCCCACCCCCCACAACTGTCCCATCACACCCTTACCCCCCACAACTGTCCCATCACACCCTTCCCCCCACCCCCCACAACTGTCCCATCACACCCTTCCTCCCACCCCCCACAACTGTCCCTTCACACCCTTCCCCCCACCCCCCACAACTGTCCCTCATGAGTCTCCAACAATGTATGTGTCCAGGCATGCACAGAGGTCAATGGACATTCACGCCTTATTGTTCATTGCCAGGGCCAGCATTTGGGGGCTGGCTGGAGGTGCGCCTGGTGGTGCGTGTAGAGCGTCTGATTGGGCTTGCCTGCCGTGAACTGGTGGTTGAAGAGGTGGCAGACTGTCCTGGTGAAAATTGGCGCTCCATAGCATCTGCGATGCGTGTTAGCACCTCCCGGACGCGTATCAGCTCCCCACACAGCCTGTCTGTGCACGACTCCATTCCCTCCCTGGAGTGCCTGGATGTCTCCCCGAGGTCAGCCCTGAGACGGGCAACCTCCTCCACATGTTGACCTACGAGGTCTGTGAGGGCCTGCTGGCGCTGGATGACGCTGGCCAGGTCAAGGGCAGTGGCGGCCGGTGGTGGTGTGTCTGCTGCGCATCCTGATGCTGGCTGGTGTGCAGATGCCGCCTCTGGGGGGCTACTGAAGGCCTCCATGGACTCGTGAACGGTGACCTGCGAGCAAGGTGTGTGTAGGGGTGATTGCTCGGGGGTTACAGCAGGGCTTCGGGTGTGCATAGGCAGATCGAGTTCCGTGGGCTCATCCATGTCGGACAATGGGGCAATGTCTGCTGCCTCCCCTGCCGAACTGGCAGCAGCTGAGGGTGGACCCTCGGTGGTGGTGATTTGGGGGGGGGGGAGTGGACCTCCAGAGGCGGGGCAGTAGGGTTTTGCGTGGCACTGGCAGTGCCGCGCAGGAGTTGTTTTGGACGCTGCAATAGGGGCCTTGGCCTTTTTCCACCTGATGTTGTTGGTGCATCCTCGCTGGGCTGTGGCCTTTTCTTCTTTTGCACAGGGGGTGCCTGGGATGCTCCCTCGCTGTCTGTATGCGACCCTGTCGGGGACAAGAAGGGGGATGTCATTGGTTATGGTCGCATGTACTCATTGCAGGCTACATCATGAATTCATTTGGGGCCGTTTGAACTTCATTGTGGAGGAAGCAGGTGAGGTGTCATTTCAGTGCCTCATCCATGCAGTGTTGTGTGTGGCACTTGGCTCTGTTGATGTATGCATGTGTGTGTGTTGGGGTCTGGTGCTGACATGCGCAGGGTGGGATGCATGTGTGGATGCCGGGCCATCCATGCAGTGATCCAGGGCTGCCATTTGTGGGGACTTGTACATTCACATTGCATGCTTGCATCAGTGCACTTACCTCCATCAGAAGTGTCTGGCACGCCGTGATCCATCCTCCCGACTCCCTCATAACATTCTACCCCGATGAGGTTTGCACATGTTTCCTCCCACTCCTTCAGCTTGATCGGTGACCCTGATCCTCTAGCAGTGGCAGTCTTGTGGTTCTCGGCCAGGATGATCCTGACCCAGAGTCTCAGGTCGTCCCATCGTTTTCTGCACTCGCGTACAGTGCGCGTGCTAGTGCCTACAGCACTCACTTTTGTTGCCACTTCAGCCCAGATTGCTTTCTTCTTTAGGAGGGTCTCCCGCCGCATGTCATTTGCGAAGACCACTTCTGCATTGTCCGGTTTGAGTCAGCATCACTAACTCCTCAGTGAGAACTTCTCCTTTCGCTGGCGTTTTTTTTTTTTTAATGCCTTGGGCATGGTAACAGTGTAGCAATGGGTCTCAGGCAGCAAGGTAACACGAACAGGTCCAGGGGGCAGAGGATGGCAATGGATTGTGTTTTTAAAGATGGCCGCCGTGCTCTTTCCCGTTCCTGTGCGATGATGCTATTTCCGGTTCTGGTATTTAACGGTCACCGCTATTAGCGGTGGCCGCTATTTGCATGATGCGTCAAGGCGGAGTTGCTATCTGCACTGTCGTGGAAGGTGGTAAGTGACTTTTGGGAGAGATTAGCGGCAAGGCTGGAGGGGCATTACCGGCATGGCGCAAAGCTTGTGTCCGCGTACTCGTAATGGAACACTATTAGTGCACTCCTACGAGGGCGGACACGTTAAGGGCGCCATGCCGGTAATTTGCGGATTTTACCACACAACGTGTAATGAGGCCCACAGTGTCTATAATTAACAATCCTTAATTCAAATTTAGCATTTTAAACTCTATTGCAATTATTGTTAATACAAATAAAATTAATTTTTAAACATGTGCCCAAACCTATACGGGTATTGGATAGTCAGTTCATGCTGATATTTAAGAGTCATAGACATTTTACCACTGCCAGTGTTAGAATATACCAGTTCTTATTACACAAAAATGCATTGCTGGCGCCACCCTTCCTTATCTTCGAAAAGTCCTGACACCTGACTCACCATTAAAAGATTCAAGAATCACCCTAAGTGCATGTAACCGAGAAAGAAGTTTCCCACGGTGGGCCTTCATATCACACAGCTGCCTCATCCTTTAAACCATCATTTGAAAAAAGAAAAGAACAAAAACAGAGAGATATGAAAGAAGAGGAAGAAAAACAGAAAAGAAGGAGAGACATACAGAGGGAGGAGAAAATGGAGTAGAATAGAATAGGGATGATGTCAAATACTAGGACATAAACATTCTCCCTTATAATATGAGATGAGGTGAGAGGTTGAAAGATCGAAAGAACACAATACTGAACTAAAAACAGCTACTGGAGATTGACTTAATTATAAAATCATCATTGTCCCAAAAATATATGCATTTCCTCGTCCATATTGTGGCCGATTGGATGTTTAGTTTCGAAGTCTAATATGCAACATATCTCTTTTTGACGGAGGCTTTTTTCACGGTCGCCTCCCCTTGGTTCCCTGTCAATTTTATGGATACCAAAGAAGTAGAAACTCTGCATATTATCTGCATGATGGTCCTTAAAATGTTTGGCCATTGGGTAGTTTGGGTCCTGATGTCGGATAGCCCTTACGTGTTGCTGAATCCGTATCTTCAGCTTGCATTTGGTGCTGCCTATGTACCATTTCTGGCAGGCGCATCCCAATGCGTACATGTTACTCACCACACCAAGGATTGGAAGATTGGAACCGGACCTCGAAGACAGAAGTGGTGGAATTCTCGGAGCAACCAGTCTCGACCTCAGCTACCCTGATTTCAGTGAATCAGGCTTCCTCAAGAAGAGGGGCTCTTTTCTATGATGTATCCCTCTGCTGTGTTCATAAAACAGACAGAGGTATCAATCAAATAAAAGAGCGGGTTAGACACACACACCGCTAGACCAACAGCTGAAAAGAAACCACAGAAAGGGTTATACGCGGTACAGATAAGAATAGCAATTGTAGGACAATCAACAATTCATGAATACCTGAATAACAAGTTGGTTGGAGTAGCAGAGTATGTACAGAGCCTAGAAGGACAATGCAAAAGACAATAAGGAACTAGCTTAACTGACTTAAGGACTCCCCTTGAACCCTAGAGAATGCACAACTAACCTGGAAGGAGATGGTTGAGGAGCAAAAGGGAAATCCTGTTGGAAAGGACACAACGACAGGAGAAAATAATAAACAGGGAAGTTAGTGAGGGAGGATACACCCGAACGGCATGAGGGACGCACTAAGTACGGGTTGGTGCAAGTAACTGGAAAGCGTCCTGAACTGCACTTGTAAGATAAGAGTACAAATCCAGCACAATGTCCAAGGTGAAGTGTAGTTTTCTTCACAGCGAGGGTAGGCAGTGTTTATCCAAGAACAACAATCACAGGAAGCAATGAAAACAGTTTGAAATGAAGGCACACTTACTGAAGGTAATTATTGCCAGGGGATGATCGCTCCGATACAGCCCTTGTGGAAGGAACCAAAAAGCTACAAAGCGTAGGAAAACGACTTCTGACAGCCGCCGACAATCCAGGAAACGTTCTGAGTCGTAACAGCGTGTAGAACCAAAGTCAACAGGGCAATCCGAGTGGAAGGCAAAGTCGAAAACCAGGGAAAATATGTTGGAAAGTTTGAAGAAGGAAATTAGCTCGGGGGCTAAACATGTAAGGGTACGTGTAGACTACAATTAGCAGCACCGAGCCCCGAGAGGAACCGGGTTAAGAAGGCAAGGGGCAGAGCATCGGTGTACGTGTTGTGCGTAATGATCGTGTCAGCTGACACGGCCGAGCATCGGTGTACGCGTTGTGCGTAATGCGCGGGTCAGCTGACACAGCCGATACCGATGCCGGCGTCCATACAGTCTCCATGGAAACCGACAATGCTGCCACACCGATGTCTTTCCCCGGACTGTGTGAGCCAGTGTAAATGCCGAGGGAGACTGGCGAGAGCAGCGCTGCCGGAGCGTAACAGTACACCACGTACTCTGTTTCACACGTAATAGCATCCATTATCTTGATTGTATTCCCCAGAATTGGATGTTCATAGGTTGCACAATTTTTAGCATACCTGCAAATATTGCATTTAGTGCATTTATAAAAACCCAATCTTTGTGATGCGAGCCACATTCCCTTTGTGGGAGTTGCGTCGTTTCTCATGAAACTTTGGACTAGGGTGTCCTTCAAAGAGCAGTGGCGTTTTAGGCTTATTTCTGGGTAAAATTTCAGATTGCTTGCAATGTCTTTATCGGCTAAAAAAATCTTCCAATGTCTTTAGAGTATACGTTTGATTTCTTGTGTTTCATTATCAAACGTCAAAATCAATCTTGTTGTGTCTTTATCTTTCTCTGTTCTGGCTGTTGTTTTGGGTCTTGTGAGAAGGTTCGATCTTTCCTGCTTTCTAGCTTTTATATAAGCTTTTTCGATGACCTTTTTTGGATAGCATTGCTCAGAAAACCCTTTTGCTGCAATTTTGCTTTCTAGATCATAGACCCTCAATGTTGAGCTATTCCGTCTGATCCTTATGAATTCACCATAAGGTATGCTCCAAATTAAAGTTTTTGAGTGTCCACCTGTTGCATGCAAAGGTGTATTTGTTCCAGTCGGTTTTCTGTGTAGTTCTGTTCTTAACATATGATCCACAATTCTAATGTTCACATCTAAAAAAGTTAAAAAGGTACAACAATGTGTCTCTGTCAATCTGAGAGTGTGTTCATTTTCATTAAGCAGCTTTACAAAGTCGACCCATGCCTTCTCAGATCCCTTCCAGATTATAAAAAGGTCATCAATATATCTTAGCCACAGTACAACATTTTCAGTTAGCATATGATTTTGATCAGACCAGACATCAGAAGCCTCCCATGCCCCCATTGTGAGATTTGCGCACGATGGGGCAAACGTTGTGCCCATCGCAGTGCCTTGCACCTGTCTGAAGAATTCATTGTTAAAAATAAATACATTATTATATATATATAAATATATATATATATATATATACAGCTCCTCATGGTTAATAATTCCGGTGATCAAATATGACAGACATGTAATAATGTGGCAAGATTAACCAACCGACTACTTCAATTATGTTGGAGCTGTAGTAAAATACAGTTACTCAAGTTCAAAACCGTGGATACATTTAACTAAGAGAATCATTTGTAAAGTGGAATTTAAGCCTCAATAACTAGCCCAAGCATGCTCTGACAGGAACTTGGATAAAGCAACTGCCACCAGGAAACATTGAGAGCAGACACTTGGGTTTCATACAAACTGGATAAACGATTGGTTTTACAGAAATATAAAAACGAGTTAATTACAGATAAGAAGGCAAGAAAACATCTGAATGGCACAGAATGCTGTACTTCATGTCTTCAGGTGACGCACGTGGCTTTTGGGCCTTAACAATGACTAATAGTGTCCCACCATCTGCTCTCCGAGTTAATTCTCTTACTAATAGTAGTTGGTTTCAACACTTTCGATCATTATAAAATTACCAAAGCAAAGGATCACCAACTGCAACTTTAGAATATGCGTCAGAAATAGCCGGTGATCCACTGCCTACATTGGCGGGAGTATTCAGCTATGAGAAAATAGGGTTGTTCATAAAAAGAATGGAAGGTTTCGCAGGCACCATGGCTGGGCGATCTGTCAAATATTGTTCTTAAGGCAGAAGTTAAATCGTGGTTCTGGATGTTTGCCAGACTGGCAAAAGGAGGCATTTTAAGATCATCTTGATTTCTTGCAGCCTAGAAATGAGCGTATATTATTCCAGTTCATAAAAAGGGTAATCGGGATTCTCCAGTAAATTATAGGCCAATTACACTATTGGATGTTACCAGTAAGGTTTTCTGTGAATTGTTGTTCACAGAATTGCAAGAATGGTTGTGTGCAGATTAGATTATTTCTAGACAACAATTCAGGTTCATTAAAAGGTAATGTACGTGGTTAATGGATTTCTTGTAAATCTATTCAAACATCAGGTAGAGAAAGGATCAAGTAAACACTTTTGATCGATTTTAGATTGGCTTTTGATAAATAAAGCATTCCAAATTATGTATAAAGTGCTCCTTCTGCTCGTCGTGGTACAAAACTTTATATCACTTTGGACCTTGGACTCTCACCTTAACTGCACTGTTAATATTTGGATCAACTACAGGGTACTTGGATGACCCTTTCATAATACTCTTTTCTTCCCCACTGATCACCCGTCGCAAGTCACGGGCGGCATGCCCCAGCAAGACTCTGCACACACAAGCACGCAGCCTAGACTCTCAGCGCATCTCGCAGCAAGTCCACACAGGCAACTCTAATAGCAGGGATTTCTGCACAGGCTCTAAGGACGGTGGCAGGGATTTCTGCACAGGCTCTAAGGACGGTGGCAGGGATTTCTGCACAGGCTCTCAGGACGGTGGCAGGGATTTCTGCACAGGCTCTCAGGACGGTGGCAGGGATTTCTGCACAGGCTCTAAGGACGGTGGCAGGGATTTCTGCACAGGCTCTAAGGACGGTGGCAGGGATTTCTGCACAGGCTCTAAGGACGGTGGCAGGGATTTCTGCACAGGCTCTAAGGACGGTGGCAGGGATTTCTGCACAGGCTCTAAGGACGGTGGCAGGGATTTCTGCACAGGCTCTAAGGACGGTGGCAGGGATTTCTGCACAGGCTCTAAGGACGGTGGCAGGGATTTCTGCACAGGCTCTAAGGACGGTGGCAGGGATTTCTGCACAGGCTCTAAGGACGGTGGCAGGGATTTCTGCACAGGCTCTAAGGACGGTGGCAGGCAGCATGAACACAGCTTTGCTCAGACTGTACGATTGGCATCTTGCAGCAATCCTTCCTCTACGCTATCTGAGTGCACAATGCAAGTGTGCACAGCTCCTGTTACGCTAGAATCAGGCCTGGAGTTTTATCAAACATTTAGCACCAATCCCGAATTTGCAGCGAACCTCCAAGCCTGTGCTACCATTCATTTCTCTGTCTCCTCGCAAATCCCAGCTCTCGACTCTCAAGTGCTAACAAGAGATACCATGAACGAAAAGATTACCACACATCATGACGCGCCCAGTCCCCCGCGTATCCCAGCCCCCACCTCAATGAGCCACTCCACGCTAATCCCTTACTCCCGTACACACATCATTGATGACATCACTCTTCAACATAAGCCTATGGGCCATGTCAGCAGACTGTCGACCTCACCAAACCTCTACACGAACGAAGAGGCCGCTGTGAACATATCCCCATTATTTTCTGAATCTTCGCTTGAAGCCTCATTTTCCAAACCCACCCCCAGACCCTCCTTTGGTTTTCCTCCTGTTTCCACGCTCACTTACAGCCATAAACACGAGCATTCTCACATTAACAAAACTATATGACTCTCTCCATCACAAGGCTGCGCAACATACCTCTCTGGTGCCGGCCTTGATAGCGAAAATAGATTGTCTGGCCTGGAAAGGAACGCTTGAATCCATCAGCCCTCTCCCAATTTGAAAGCCAGACGGTCCAAATCTAAACTTGTCTCCCCAATCTACCTTGAACTTCCTGACGAGCGGGACAGAGAGCAATCCAATGGCCAGCACAGCATCGTTCCAATCTATCAATCTTGCTGAACTCTCCCCCAAACGAACCGTCAGTGCAACCGGGTTCACATGTCTCCACTCCAGAGATTTTTGAAAAAAGACTTAAATTGCGCAACCATAAAAGAGAGTGAAAATAAACCCAAGAATCAACCCGCCCGAGCCAAAAAAAAATGTAAAACAAAAAACAAAAAGAAATGTATTGATACTCTATCAAGCACTAGAAATAAGCATCCGTCAACTGCTTCTGATCTGGGTGAAGAAGACAATGAGATCGTTTTTATGCTCCAGGAGACCTGGCTTACATCTCAACCCATATGGCCAGATCACCACGTCGCTTGGGTGCCAGCAATCCAAGCAGCCTGAGGGCGCCCATCTGCGGGCCTACTAATAGCAGTCGAAATACACTTGCAAATCCATCTTGAGCCTTGGACCCTTCCGCACCCAGGCATCCAATGAGCAAAAATAACTCTGTTAAATCTCCATCATGCTCTCTATCCCAAAACAGCAGTGCTAAATATATCCTGGAATACCTTAGCCACCGACGAAGACCGATATCTCAGTCTTGTAGAAAGTATGCTAGACTTGATCCCCTTAGAACCTGAAAGTCACACCATCATCATAGCTGGTGATTTTAACGCCAACTATTCTTAGCAAATACCAAACAATCTATATCTCGAGCGACTAAGTGGATATGGCTTATGCAAATAAGAGACTTTACCATGCCGAATGGAATGACTAATCAAGACTCTCCGCCAGCTGGAACATGGTCGAGAGGGGAAGCTTTGTCAATGCTCAACTATATCTTTATTTCCTCCAATGCCAACCAAAAAATGGCAACATTTAAGATACTTCTCAATTTGACAAGCGATCACCATATCTTAGAAGCCCAAAGGATTCCTCATTTAACATTTGCCCCAGAGTACCATAAACAGTCCGTAGGTCTTAAGGCAGGAATCGCCTGTTCTAGCGACCCCACCAAATAGCACTATTAACACAGAAGCTCAATGCAGCTCTCACCAAGAATGAGGTCAAAACAATTAACTACACCGACTGTTTAAAAGTAGTCACACAATCGTCTCATAGATCGAGTCGACCCACATTCAAACCCAAATACAGTTATGAACTAGTTATCCATGTTCTCAAGAAAACACAGCACCAGACTTTGAAAACTCTACCGCCCCTCACGCATGCCCAACAGAGAACTAAATTAAAAAACAAATTCAGAAACACTGTCAAAGAGATTTTAGTGAACAAGAAGCAAGTACATGCGGAAAGAATGCTGATTTCCACTATGACTATACTATATGGAATCTTATAAATGATTCTGACACAGACGCCACCCCATCACTAGCATTGAAGACTATAGATGAGCAAGGGTGGATCACAGACTTTAGCTCTCTTCTTAAGGAGCTTACTGTGAATCACCATGTCCACCCACCCACCTGATCTCTCAAAAATAATATTTGATCAATAAGACATCATCTAATTGAGCAAGAAACTGAGCTTGTCACGAGCCCCAGGGCCTGTCAATTTGGCTAATGTGACATTAAAAACTCATCCATGGGGATGGGCAGCTATCTTAGAAGTGATCCTCAGCAGCCTCATTCGAGCGGGCCAGATTCCTATGTCTTGGCAAGAATCTATTATAATCCCTATTTTCAAAAAAGAAGACAGGAGTAACCCTAATAATTACAGGCCCATAGCCCTCCTTGATCTGCCAGGCAAGGTTTTCTCTAGACTCATCCTATGAGAATTTACGTCATGGCTCGATGATGACAATTTCCTAGATAAACATCAATCAGGGTTCATCAAGGGAGTAGGAACCGTTTTAAATTTGACTATCCTCTCGGCAATTAAAAAGAAAGCCATTGCATCTAAAGAACCTGTGCCTCATTACGAGTCCGGCGGTAACTGAGGCGGTAAAACCTCCTGGTTACCGCCAGACTCGTATTACCATTCCGCCTCCGTGATTCCCGGAATTACCGGGGCATTACAACCCCGGTTTCCCGGGAATCACGGAGGCGGAATGGTGTTAATCCCCATTCCCATTGAGTCCTATAGGACTGAGTCCTATAGGACTCAATGGGAATGGGGATCATGGAAACACCGGCAGCATCTCGTAATGCTGCCGGTGTTTCCTTGTCCGCCTGCAGGCGGGCAGTGTTAAACCCGCCAGGTCAGACCTGGTGGGAACATCACCTCCCGGCTGCAGGAGTCGGGGTCAGGCGGTCCGGAAACAACGGTGGCGGCGGGTTTACCGCCACCGTTATTTCCGCACCGCCTGATTTGTAATGAGCCCTCCTGTCTTTTTAGCCCTGATCGATTTTAAACAAGCATTTGATTCCATATTGCGTGAGCTTTTATGGAAGAAATGTTTTAATGCGAATTGCCTTCTGCACATTATTTATTTAATTCGTAAATTTTATTTGCACACTTCAATCAGAGTGAAGCTTACCACTGATGGTCTCTTATCAAAACCCATTCCGACCAAGGCAGGGTTGAAGCAAGGAGGCATCCTCGCCTCCATCCTATTCAATTTCTACATTAACGATATAGATAAACCTTTCAAATCAGTATGCTCTTTTTCTCCAAAAACTAGGAGGCACAGAGATAGCATGGCTGCAATATGCCAACGGTTTAGTCATCTTAGACAGAACATCAATAGGCCTCCAAAGAAAGCTTGCGTTTCTAGAAAAGTGTGCGCAGGCCAATCAATTAACTATCAACCTTTAAATCATATACCCTAATCTTTCACCATTGCTTACCCAAATCTGGCTGCAAATTCTATTGTACACTCTCCAAAGCCTCATTGACACAAACCTCTCACTACAAATACCTTTGGATGAACCTCAACACTCACCCCTCTGACCAACCTTACAAAACAGAACTCAAAACTACAATGAAAATCCTCACAATTCAAGGTAAAGCCTTGCAACTCAAATATGACAAATTCTCGTACAGTCCTGCGATAATTTTCTACAAGCACAAAGTGATGCCAATCATCACACACTGAGCCCTGTCCAAACTCCCACCTAATCCTCCTAGATGGGATGGGTCATAAGGGGTGTACTGGAAAAAGATCTTGTCCCTCCCCCTGAGCACCTCAATAGTCGTCATTAGATATGAACTATGGCTCACATCGCTATCAGCAATCGTGTCATGGCAAATCTTAGTGTCAGGAAACGTAAAGGGATCGGGTATCCGGGTCACTCCAGAGGTCTGTGCCAAGTAGCGAGCCCTGTTACATCCGCTGTTTCCACACATATCCGGCTCGAACGTCATGGAAAAACCTACGTATGCCTGGATGTAGGTGTCTCCTGCCACGTTTTGTTGGTCCTTTCATGGTCCAGGCCCTGGTCAATCCGGTGGCTGTTCTTTTGGAATTCCCATTATCTTGGAGGACGCATCCTGTGTTCCATGTCTCATTGTTGAAACCTTGTAGTCAAAGTACCAGATTACCTGCCCATCCTCTGCCTCTCATGATCCATGGTTCTGAAGAATATGAAGTAAATGCTATTCTTGATACTAAGATTGTTAGAGGTAAGAGGTATTTTCTAGTGGACTGGAAAGGTTACGGTCCAGTGGATCTGACTTGGGAGCCGGCAACCAATATTCACGCTCCTCTTCTCTTGTCAAGTTTTTTTGGCTTCCAGGAGGGGGGTCTTTCATTGGGGGAGGATACTGTCAGGAAACGTAAAGGGATCGGGTATCCGGGTCACTCCAGAGGCTGGTGCTAAGTAGCGAGACCTGTTACATCCGATGTTTCCACACATGTCTGCCTCGAACGTCATGGAGTTAAAGCATTTCCCTACACCGGCCGTACCCGTAATCATCTGGTACGCTATCAATCTTTCCGAAAACGCTGGGGGTTGCCATGGCAACACGGATGCTCTGCGTTGCTGGGATAACGTGTCTTTAAACGGTGAGCCAGTTGTGGTGGATCACGTGACCAGTGTTCTGTCACGTTCAAATTTGGCACTTCGCTTCTGAATCTGTAATCTATTGCCCTTTGCTTTTGTGCTTCTTGACTCTTGAATTCTTGTGACCTCGGCTTGCTTATTGGATTCCCTTTGGATTGCCCTTTTGTCTTCTGGCTTTCGGACATTTTGAGCTCGGACCGCTTATCGACCTTCCTCTGCTTCGTGATTCTGATTCCCGTTCATTACCAGGTTCTGACCCTCGGATTACTATTCGACCGGCTGCTGCCTAATCCCTGTCTCTGCCTTACCTGCTTGTTGCTGACCCGGACCGCTTCCTTGAACTTGCGTGGATTGGTGACCCTTCATGTGGACTTCTGAACCCTGCTTGCCGCGTACTGCTTCTACGCTCTCTTCCTCCTGAAGTATTGAACTAGAGACGCTTCGTGCTGCTGATTAGGCGTCCTCGTGCCGGCGGTGGGTAGGTGGATCACTGGACTCTTTTCTTTCCTACACAGACACTGGGATTGAGATTATTAGGCGTCCTCATGCCGGCGGGTGTGAGGGTCTTCCAGACTCACCTTGGATTACCGGATTCCTCTTCTTCACGACCCTGCAAGAAACATACAGATGGTAAGAGCGTTCCATGTTGACTCTTCATTCAGTAACCTGGTGTCACGCCGCGCGCTCGCTCGCGGGCGCCACTTACCTGTCCTGGGGTCCCTGGTCCACGGCCGCAGCGGTCTCCTCCTTCATGGAGACTGTACCCGCGGTGGCGTCTCTCCTCACGCCGACCCGCGGTTCGGATGGGCGGCGTGGACGCCGCCATCTTGCGAGGATCTGTGCATGCGCGGATCGTCAGTGTTTCGACGTCCCGCGCATGCGCAGTGTCGGAACATGCGTTCCAAGCCTCGCTTTGACCCCGGGCCATAAAAGAGCACCGCATACACAGGGACAACGCGTCTCAACGCGGTTGTTACTGTGTATGCGCTGCTGGAGTCCTGGCGCTTGTTGTCCAGCCCTCCAGTTTCCTGTTCTAACCTTTTCTGCCTAGTTCTGCCTCATTTCCTTATTCCAGTCTTGCTTCCTGGTCCTCCTACTCTTTCTGCTCCTTATTTCTGATACCTTGCCCCTTCCTGGTTTAGGGTAGAGTAGGTTCTGTCTGAGTTCCTAGTTGTAGTAGGGACTCTCCTGTCAGTACTGCCCTTCTTGCAGTTTGCCTTCCTTTGTCTGTCTTGTGCCCTGCCGGTACCTGTGCCTTACTGCCTTTTGGAAGTTCCTGAGTTCAGTCCTGTTATCATCTGTGATTTCATCAAGCCTTCTCAGCCAGTGGAAACACTGTCCCGGCGTCACGCAAATTCTGAGAAGTGCCACCCGTGACGTTGGGAGTTGGTTCAGTGCCGTCCTGTGTTATATCGCCAGGAGGGGATTGGGCTAATTTCTCGCGTTACCCATTCATCGGCCATCATACATCGACATACTGGCAACCTCAACTCCACGGTCTACAGGAAGCAGAGGTAACTCACGATCTCGTGAAGATTCGTTTAACAGATTGAGACGCCTATCCCTCAGTCCTGACATGGACGACATGCAGGAACTACGTGAAGAAATGCGTTCCATGCGTCTTGAAATGACCACTCTCCGCCAGGAAAACAACACTCTCAGACAAGCATTGGATCAGTGTTTGGCTAATCCCGCACAACCTGTCACACCGCCTGAGAACTCCATGGCTTACACCACTCCGATGAAGTATGATGGTGATCCGCGTCGAGTGGCAGAGTTCTGTACTCACTGTCGGATCCATTTCCAATTCAGGTCTACACATTTTTCTCAAGACAAGGCTAAGATCGGGTATATCCTTGGAAATCTAACTGGCAATGCACTCGCCTGGGCCGCACCTTTGGTCTCTACCAACAGTCCTCTGTTGGGTGATTTCGCTGCCTTCGAGAAAGCCTTTTTGGACGTCTTCAAACTGCCCAATTTGGCAGCCATGGCCCAGAATCAATTAATGGAGATCAGGCAAGGGTCAGGTGACATAATCCACTACATCAGTCGGTTTCGACAATTAGCAACTGATTCACAATGGCCCGAAATCACTCAAAAAACCTTGTTTCGTCGGGGACTACGAGAGGAGTACAAAGACGAATTGCTGCACATTCCGGAGCCAGAAACGTTGCCTGCATTGGTGGAACAAGTCTTACGCATTGACCACAGGTTAACCGAACGACGGAGTGAACGCCGCAGATCTGACAGGTATCAACCAATTCTTCCAGCACAGAACCCTGGACCGGCTGTTTCTATCGATGTAGGACCAGAACCCATGCAGTTGGGTGCCGTCAGAGGTCCGTTATCTGAGACTGAAAAGAAAAGAAGACGACAGAAGAACTTATGCATGTATTGCGGTGGTTCTGGCCATTTTCTAGGCACCTGTCCGTTACGTCCTCTGAAGAAACAGGAAAACTAACAGGCCCGTTGTTTGAGGCGAAGGCAGCAGCGGGCCGCCCTTCTGAATCCGTCCTTCCCCCCATGAACTCAGTACCCTTGTTGATCCTGAAAGTCGGTGTTGCTTGGCTTGGAAAGTGTGTGAAGACCTGGGCCCTTTTGGACTGCGGAGCATCTGGCAACTACATCGATGCCTCGTTCGCGATTGCCAATGGGATCCATTTACATAACAAGGAACGACCAACGGTGGTTGAGGTGATCGATGGTTCTACTTTGTCTTCTGGTCCGGTTTGCCAACACTCCGATCCCTCGTGGTTCTCTGTGGAAGGGCATCTCGTACGTATCTCATTGGACGTCATCAAGTCTCCTTCATTTCCGGTGGTGTTGGGTTTACCATGGCTGTTGTATCACAATCCCCAGGTCGACTGGACCGCTCGCTCCCTGGTGTTCTCTTCGACGCGTTGTCCTCGTGACTGTGTAATTCACGAAACCTTTCCTGCAATTTTGGAGTCCCTCAATCCTGCTGATTTATCTGCTCGTTTATGTGCCACTCAATCGGTTCCTCATGAATATGCCGGATACCACAAGGCGTTCTCCAAGCCTGAGGACATACCACTACCACCCCATCGGCACTTTGATTGTTCCATTGACGTCCTGCCTGGTGCGATCATTCCCCACGGCAAGATCTATTCGTTGACTCACCTCGAGAAGGGCATACTACAGGAGTACATTACGGATTGCCTCAACAAGGGCTACATAGTGCCGTCCAAATCCCCTGCAGGATTCTCGTTGTTCTTCGTCAAGAAGAAAGAGGGCACTTTGCGTCCTTGTATCGACTACCGTCAACTAAACGAGATCACGAGGAAGGACAGGTACCCGTTACCACTCATCCGGGACATCATCGAATCCCTGAAATCAGCACAGATCAAGCTGGATCTAAGAGGGGCCTATCATTTGGTGCGGATTAAGAAGGGAGATGAGTGGAAGACGGCATTCAAAACACCTATTGGTCACTTCGAATACAGGGTGATGCCGTTTGGCCTCTGCAACGCCCCAGCAGTCTTCCAACGGTTCATGGACGATGTCTTTTCTGACCTTATTGGAATATCTGTCTGGGTTTACCTTGACGACATTCTGTTTTTTTCTGACACTCATACTGCACACGTGGCGCATGTACAGGAAGTCCTCCGTAGATTGATACACAACGGCCTGTATGCCAAAATTGAAAAATGCCAATTTCATAGGGAGAGCATGGAGTTTCTGGGTTACGTGATCAGCAACACAGGAGTACAGATGGATCCCGCAAAACTGCAAGCTATTCAAGAATGGAAATCACCACATGGCGTGAAGTCACTTCAAAGGTTCTTGGGCTTTGCCAACTTTTATCGGCGTTTCATTCCACGCTTCTCTCAACTGGCCAACAGTCTAACCCACCTGACCAGTACCAAGGTGCCGTTTCTCTGGGACACGCAGGCCGAGGAGGCATTCCAGGAATTAAAAAGATCATTCATGTCGGCTCCTGTTCTTAGACATCCAGATGATGTAAAACCATTTGTGGTTGAAACAGACGCCTCGGACTACGCAATTGGGGCGGTCCTACTACAGCAAGATGCAGTCACGGGAATAGAGCACCCGGTGGCGTATTACTCGAGGAAATTGTCAGTGAGTGAGAGAAACTATGCAGTGATAGAAAAAGAATTACTGGCGATAAAGGCTGCCTTCGAGGAATGGCAACATCACTTGCTGGGTGGGAGGTACCCGGTGGTGGTTCGCACGGATCACCGTAATCTACAGTTCCTGCGCTCTTTACAATGCAGAACCTCCCGTCATGCTCGTTGCGCCTTTTTCTTTTCACAGTTCGATTTCACCGTCACGTACATTCCTTGTTCCCAGAACACTAAGGCTGATGCCTTGTCTCGGTCTTTGGAAAACAACATTGAAGGTATCAAGGAACCGGAACCTCTGATAGCGTCCAAACATTTCTTATCGATGGTGACTCCCCAGCTCCAACAGTTGACTGAGGCCACACGAACGGATCCCTCAAGAACACAGTTACTACAACGTGCTGACATCAGGGAACGTGATGGCTTGTTGTTCTTTAAGGATCGTCTGTACGTTCCTACATTGGAACTCCAGAAAATCGTTTTACAGAATTGTCATGATTCCGTCGTTTGCGGTCACCGTGGAGTCCGTACAACACAAGAACTGGTTGCACGACAGTACTGGTGGCCTGGATGGGCTACATTGGTAAAGCACTACGTGGACTCTTGCCCAGTATGTGCCCAGACCAAGATTCCTCGCAAAAGGCCCATTGGTCTTCTAAAACCCACGCCAACGCCTCCGTACCCTTGGCATACCATCGCCACGGATTTCATAGTTGACCTGCCCCTGTCTGGTGGTTTCACGTGTATAATGGTGGTGGTGGATTGTTTCACCAAGACAGCTCATTTCTTGCCCTTTCCTAAGCTGCCCACTGCATCCCAGATGGCACGATGTTTTCTACACGAGGTGTATCGTCTTCATGGTCTTCCGGAGAAGATTTTGTCAGACCGGGGGTCTCAATACATCTCTTCCTTTTGGGGCCAACTGTGTCGGAATTTGGACATTCAGCGAGCCCTGAGTTCCGGCTATCATCTGCAGACTAATGGACAGACGGAACGTACCAATCAGACCCTTGAGCAATACCTACGTTGTTATGCCAATGCTACCCAAGACAATTGGTCGTAATGGTTGGACACCGCGGAAGCAGCTTACAACAACGCTGTTCATTCCGCTACCGGACTCAGCCCTTTTTATTGCTCTAGACTCATCCTAGACTGCTGCCTGTTCATCCAACATCTTCCAGTGCCGTTCCATCTGCAGATGCCCTGGTGTCCCTGATCCGCGATCAACATCGTCTGGCGGCCGGTACCTTGGCAGCGGCACAAGCACATATGAAGGAGCAGGCTGATAAGAGACGGAGCCCTGAGCCTGTCCTTCATGTTGGGGACATGGTTTGGCTGTCCTCCAAGAATCTACCGGTACGCAACTTGCCTGTGAAACTAGCCCCCCGCTTTTTTGGTCCCTTTCGCATCACAGGGCGTATTTCGCCTGTTGCCTTTCGTTTATCTTTGCCCCGCTCTTGGAGGATCCATCCTGTCTTTCATGTTTCCCTTTTGAAGCCCTACGTGCCCGATGTTATGGGTCGTACCTGTTCCCGTCCTGCCCCGGTCTTGGTTCGGGGGGTCCCTGAATTTGAGGTGCAGGAGATATGTGATTCACGGATTTGGCGAGGTGCTCTGCAGCTTCTGGTCAGCTGGAAGGGTTATCCTGCTTGTGACCGTACTTGGGAACCGCGCTCCTTCGTGCATGCACCGCGCCTGGTTCGGGACTTCTATCTCCGCTACCCTTGGAAACCCGGTGCTCCGGGGTTGTCCGGGAGGGGGTATGGTGTCATGCCGCGTGCTCGCTCGCGGGCGCCACTTACCTGTCCTGGGGTCCCTGGTCCACGGCCGCAGCGGTCTCCTCCTTCATGGAGACTGTACCCGCGGTGGCGTCTCTCCTCACGCGACCCGCGGTTCGGATGGGCGCCGTGGACGCCGCCATCTTGCGAGGATCTGCGCATGCGCGGATTGTCAGTGTTTCGACGTCCCGCGCATGCGCAGTGTCGGAACATGCGTTCCAAGCCTCGCTTTGACCCCGGGCCATAAAAGAGCACCGCATACACAGGGACAACGCGTCTCAACGCGGTTGTTACTGTGTATGCGCTGCTGGAGTCCTGCCGCTTGTTGTCCAGCCCTCCAGTTTCCTGTTCTAACCTTTTCTGCCTAGTTCCGCCTCATTTCCTTATTCCAGTCTTGCTTCCTGGTCCTCCTACTCTTTCTGCTCCTTATTTCTGATACCTTGCCCCTTCCTGGTTTAGGGTAGAGTAGGTTCTGTCTGGGTTCCTAGTTGTAGTAGGGACTCTCCTGTCAGTACTGCCCTTCTTGCAGTTTGCCTTCCTTTGTCTGTCTTGTGCCCTGCCGGTACCTGTGCCTTACTGCCTTTTGGAAGTTCCTGAGTTCAGTCCTGTTATCATCGGTGATTTCATCAAGCCTTCTCAGCCAGTGGAAACACTGTCCCGACGTCACGCAAATTCTGAGAAGTGCCACCCGTGACGTTGGGAGTTGGTTCAGTGCCGTCCTGTGTTATATCGCCAGGAGGGGATTGGGCTAATTTCTCGCGTTACCCATTCATCGGCCATCATACATCGACATACTGGCAACCTCAACTCCACGGTCTACAGGAAGCAGAGGTAACTCACGATCTCGTGAAGATTCGTTTAACACCTGGTTATAGCCTTGATTAGTGTCTAATAGTCTTGGTGTTCTTCTAGGTTAGCCGTCTCATGGTTCCACTTATTACTACTTCCTTCTAGTCTTGCAGGTATTACCTTGTTGTGAATTCCTATATTGGGTGTGTACTGTCATTGGCTGCTATTAATTTTGACTTCCTTTGCAGGCTGGCACTTCCTGTGGCGTCCATCCATCTTTTGGTTAATAAATCCTTCAGGGGGTATTTCTGAGTCCCTCTGAAGGGTATATTGGCAGAAAGATATCGTTGGCTACACGACGGGTTCAACTGCCAAGATTGACCTCTGCTTATTTGGCAAGAATATCAAGCCTGTGCTAACACTTAGCTGCGTACAGGAAATGTCTAACCAGCACACCCACCAGCCACAACCTTCTTCCAGTATTAAAATAATCTCTCACCTCCACATCTATCGGACCCCTCCAAACATCGAAAGCATGCTGCCAATCATTAATTAAGGATGCTGATATTACCCTTGATCTATCAATCGAGTTTCTTGATAAGGCAAAATTACAGCTCTGGCTGTGGGACTGGCAACATACATGGGCAACCTGCAACACGTACACCATCTTCCAGCGTGGAGCCTTCCTCCTCAAACCCTTACATCAAATGTCAAAATATCTTATTAAGTTTCCATATTCGACACATGCCAACGCCATATTACGCATGCGTTTGAGCCTGTGGCCGACCAAAACTAGACTAGCGACCTTTAGGAAGAATCTAAATTTGGACGGAACATGTAGGTTTTGTAAAATGACTGAACATCAGGAATCACTACAGCACCTTATAACAGAATGTTCCTCCCTTACAGATCCAAGAAAACAATCCTTCTATAAACATCTTAATGAGTTTAATGTATTAACAAAAGACCAAATGTGGATCCATATATTCAATGCAACTAATGTTGCATTGAATATTACTACAGTCAAATTCCTTCTAGCCTTGAACTTATCAGAAGAGTACGATTTCTACTGAATCTTTTAAAAATCCAAGTCATCATTCAAGCAATCATTAGCACAAACCCTTCTCTTTATGGACAATTGTCCAAGCACTGATAAAATACTTTTTAAGAGTTTAAACAATCAATCTTTTGGTTTCAATAAGCTTTAATCTAGTGACAACTACATCTAGAACTGAATACAGGGATGAAAAATAGCTGATCCTTTTTTGAATGTTTGATACATTTTGTTGTCCTCTCAAACCAACATTAACCTATCATGTTTCTAATTCAATCTTACTAAAAGATCTAAGACACTATTCTTACCATCTAGACACAATTGTTAATGACATAGATCTTACATGAACAACTGATTTTATCTTATTTTAATCATTGAAACAATATTTAATAATGCTGTCTAATGTTTTGTAAGCACGTTATTACCCTTGTTCTGATTACTAGAGGTGTTTTATCAAACCAATGTTATCTTGCTGCTATCATCCTTGACGGGTAGTAACGTATTGAAAAAGTTGTATTTTCAACTAAAACAATTTTCTAATAAATAAAAGAATGTATAAAGTTATTTAATTGGGGTATACCTAATGGCTTATTAACTAACATTTCTTGTGTTACATACAGAGCCTATTGTTCAAGTGAGACTTGATGCAAATGGCCTTTAAATGAGAACATTAAATCCATGGTTGGCCTTAAACAATGCTGTATGTTAGCCCCTTCTTTAATCAATATTTGGTCAATATCGTCTATGCCTATCAGAATACTTCTACCTAAGTTGGGACAGTTGGGCAGCCGTTGGTTGGCTTATACCAAGGACCTTATCATTCTGGACAAGATCTAAATTGTACTTCAGCTCAGTTTAAAAGTAATGAGGGGTTCTGCAGTCATGAATGCTCTGAAGATTATTCTGAGAAATCATTCATAATGCAGTTCCCAAAAGTACACGCAAGTTGCAATCTATTAGAGTGACATTTTTTAGGATTTGTTTTATTGAGGACCTGCAGTATTGTAGAATAATGTATTGAGTTAAATTGTTATCTCTCTATACTTTTTGAATGTACATTTTGTAAACCAGACACACAAATAAATAAAGATGTCATAGGATATGGGGAAGGGGACAATTTTTTTTTTCTCGTATCTGTCTCATTCAAAAGAAGTTTGGAAGGCCCTTCAATGCAAGAGAGAATTTTACCAACAAAGTGTGGGTTATTCGTTTTTAATAAATCAAAACTGTCACTAGCTAAAGGTGAAAACTAAAAGACTAGGAAAAAGAAACAACTATATGGTAAAAATATGTTGATTATAGTTCTTGAACAGGAAAATGAAGCAGTGTTCTGTGCACTATTGGAAGTGTAGAGAGCCCTGAGAATAGAACAAGGGAGCCTGCTTTTAGAACAATTATCTATATAAATAAAAATGTAAATGTTTGTTTGTTCAAAATCTTAAATCTCCAAAAATTCTTCACCGATTGCTTTGAAATGTTCACACAACGTTGCATTCAAATAGGCGCGTGTTTTTATATATCTACTGTACATAGATGTCACACCTGTGACAGGTTAAACCATGCTTTTTCTGAAAAACAGCCCCATCTGTTGGACGTAAAAGCAACATCCTCTAGAATGGCTCAAATACGTAGTGAGGAAGCAGCAGAGCGACGTGCAGCCAGACTTCTGGGTGCACGGTTACGAGCATGGCGATCGCGTTCTGCAGCTTCAGATCTGCTTCATTCTCAACTGAATGAACGCGACAGGCTGAGAGTGGCTGAAAGACGTCAACGAGAAACAGCAGATCAGCATCAAACACGACTCCTTGCTCAGCAATCATGCGATTACAATCGCATTGCATTCCGGTACAACCCAGCTGATGATTAAAGTTTGAGCCAGCATGTTCTCATCGGCACCATGACTGAAGTGTGTCCTTATTGAAAGGCTCGGAAATTTAATGGAGAAACAAAAGAAATGTGTTGCGCCAGTCGGGAAAATTAAACTGCCTCAACTTGGAGAACCGCCAGTGCCATTAAAAACTACCCACAAGCATTCTGAAAATAAACATATTAGAAACGTGTGGTTTCTCTTTTCTTTCTTTTCCATTTGACCAGACTGAGCCACAGGAACGCTTGGCCGGGACAGCTTGTTCACAATAAAGACTGTCACAAAATAAAATTACACACAACTTTTCTGAAGTGTTTATTAATAATAATGTTCACAGAAACATCTTTGAACATGTATTATGTGCTGTGTCTCAACACAATTTCCGCAGAGCTGAAGATTGTGGTTGACTTGGGAGCAGAGGCCATCGCTTACCAGGGAACCATTTCACCAATTAACTAGAACAGAAAGTGTGAGACACAGTTAGATCACTTGTGTTTTTATCCTGAAAAGAAAACACAGTTGTGCAACACTTGATCATTGCTATTTCTGTGGGTTTTCAATTAAACATTATGCATTGCCTCCTTCAGATCCTCACTGTGCTTCTCCCCTTCCCCTAGTATTATCACTCCCATTATTCCCAAAAATACTGAGACATAGAAGTGTGGTATACGGAGCAGAAAATGTGATATTGCGTACATGAGGGAAAACATTGAAGCTGCACACTGCTATTAAACTCTAAACATACACACAGCACACCATTAATTACTGGCCAAACGTCATTGACTAGTGGCGAGTGCACATGTTGCACCCTTCAGTGTACGATAGAGCCTCCTTCAAATAAGAGCGAGTGATGTGTGGTGTGTGGTCGCATAATCTTCCAAAATCCGCTCCCAGGTCATACTGGAAGTTACCGATACTCAATTAAAGAGGTATGAGACCCCTTTACTATATGAGCTGAACTGAGTTTTGGGAAGTGGTCCGGAGTTGTTGTTTGGATGCCACATTGCCAAAAGGAACTCCGTGCTGTAAAAAGATGCCCACTTTCCAGCTACTGGACTAATGCCCCCCTCAAGGGAGGAATTCACAGAAGCTGGTGTCACCTTAAAGGATGGTCTGCAACTGATGGCAATGCGGTTCAGTGGCTGTAGGGGCAAAGCCTATCTGTGTTGTGTGGCTCTAGTCCTCCCCAGTGCTCTTCGTTTAACATGCAAAAAGCAAGGTCAGTAACTTGGCACAAACTAAAACAAGCACATATCCGATACTGGACCCAGCAAATGTCTTTCCTGTGCGAGGAAATAACCATTATCGTCCAATTATCTCATCAAAATCAGTTCAGGATGAGAGGAAACTGTCTGGTAAAAGCCACTTGGAAGACCAAGGTTAAAAAAAAAACGCAACACAAACTGCTACAGAAGCACAGCAGCAGCAGGACCCATTGGTAACCAGCAGGAACATAGTATGTGTAGTTGTGTGAGGCCAGACCTTCCCCCTGATAGACTGCCTTCGGAGTATCGGCCCACTTGCTGGATTGCAGCTGTGGGCATCACAGAGCAATCGGCCTGTAAGTGCCTCCCTGTGACAGTGTCTGAACCCTCTGTGTTCCCCAATAACCCTCCATTGTACTGAGCACAGTCCACCCTGCAGCAATTCCCACTTACACATGATCTGTTTACTGTCAGCAAACAGTGGCCATGTTCAACTCTGCAACATCTGCAATAGTGTCCATTCTCCTGATTGGTGGATGACTGTACATGCACACAGACAACCATGTGCTTTGTGGGCCTGCCACTCCGTGCCACCAAGTTCAAGCAAGGAAGCCAGTACTCTAACTGTTGCCGCTAGCAAAATAGTACTCTTTTTAGAACTTTAGCATTGGTTCACTATGACAAAAACTAAAAATAGCGTTTTACATGGGACTATTCTCATAAATGGACCAAAACCTAATATTGATATTGTGTGCATTTGTGTGTGTTGGAAATAGACCACAACCCATGTGATACAGGCTCCCAGTGCGACATGCTTCTTGGTGAGGCTGCGTGTCCATTTGAACTCCTCACCTGCCATTTCCTTACAAATGATGTGCCCCAGAACATTAAGGCTGAAGGAAAGAAGTCATGCTATGCCCTTGCTTAGGCCCCGGATGGTGGGCACGAGTGGTGTGTCCCAGAGCACTCTCTGTTAGAGAAAGGCAAAGGTAGGGGCGAAAGACGCAACAAGAGAAGACCCCTCTGTGCGAGTTTATAGGGAGAGAGGTTTGGTGTCAAAAGGCTCTAGAGCCGGGACTCTGTGGTGGGGCTTGGTGGGAGTCCCTCAGAGGATGCTATTAAGATTTAGAGTGGGCTGCTGTCTTCTTACCATTCCCGGCTTTAGTTTAAGGCAATCCAGCTTGACATCCACGACAGAATGAACCATCAAGCCCCAGTATGGACCAGAGACCCGGGAGGAGCACTCCTCGCTGTATTGTAGTTGCACAGGCTCTTTAGCAAAAGGATTACTCGACACTGAGACTTTGTTATGGTGTGAAAGGACAAGATTGTGCAAGACATTATCTGGGAAAGTCTATGTTTTGTTTGGGGAAACTGTGCATATGCACCCACATTTTATTTCTTATATTAAGCTACCAGGCTGGATCTGTTCCCGCCTTAACTAGAATGTATTCATTTATTTTCTTTATTGGATATGTGTTTGGTGTCTATAAAACAAATGGTGTTTTAAGGTGCCACAAGACAAAAAAGGGGGGGGGGGGCAAGGGAGAAAATAACAATTGTAATTGTTTAATTTGTAGAGCGCTTATACACAAGTGAAGTGCTTCAAAGCGCTTCAAGGCCGGAAGGGGACATGGCAATAACGGTCATCATTCTTAGGCCTTGAGATTCCGAATAATTTGCAAGAATAGCTAGCATGCTAGGCCAGAGGCATACATACTAGTGAAGTGCTTGACACAGGCCCTCCGTACGATACTGGCGCTAAACCATGGCGTAAAATTAGCACCATGGTTGATGCCGGTATCGTAACGAGTCCTCCAATGTTCAATGGGGAATTACCACCGCATTCCAAGGTTGGCGGGGCGGTAATTCCCCATTGAACATTGGCCCGTCCCCATTCTCAATGTTGCCCCATAGGGCTCAATGGGACTGGGCAAGGCGCTAAGTACGGTACCGCAAATTGTCTAGACCAGCCTTTCAGATCAGGGCCCGCAAAGGGACCTCGTAGTAGGGCGCTAATGGGTTAACGCCGCCGCAGCCTTTTACGGCGCTGTTAACCCATTAGCGCCAGGGTCGTAATGAGGCCCACAGAGTAAGGGAGGGAGCGGGGAGAGAGCGAGAGCAGCATAGAGGTCAATAGAGCAGTACTGACCTGGCCAATGATTAGGATTGCTAAGTAGTTGGTCATCCATGCGCCTCTGCATGAGTATTTCAAGCACAGCTAAGCTAGGGAGGGGAGACAGAGGGAGGACAGGACAGACAGACTTGCAAGTACTAGAACATTCAAGGTCAAATGCACAAAAACATGAAGTGCAAGGGAGGTGAAGGGGATCAAGTGCACCCCGTCTAGCAGGGGCCCGGGTTAAGTGCAGAGTGGCTGCCCCTCTCTTGGAGAATAATGTAGTAGTGCCTGACTGAGTGCGGAGGCCTGGAGGCAAGTGTAGGACTGGCGGGGGATCCTGGGACCTGTGAGGCTCTGGAGGTGCACCAGGCGACCAGTCGGCTAACTGAGCAGGTTGTGGAAGAGAAGGATGGAGGGAAAGAAGCGAGGAGAAAGATGAGTAGCAGGGAAGGGGGAGAGAGAAGGAGGAGAAAAGATGAGTAGCAGGGGAGGGGGAGAGAGAAGGAGGAGAAAAGATGAGTAGCAGGGGAGGGGGAGAGAGAAGGAGGAGAAAAGATGAGTAGCAGGGGAGGGGGAGAGAGAAGGAGGAGAAAGATGAGTAGCAGGGGAGGGGGAGAGAGAAGGAGGAGAAAGATGAGTAGCAGGGGAGGGGGAGAGAGAAGGAGGAGAAAGATGAGTAGCAGGGGAGGGGGAGAGAGAAGGAGGAGAAAAGATGAGTAGCAGGGGAGGGGGAGAGAAAAGGAGGAGAAAGATGAGTAGCAGGGGAGGGGGCGAGAGAAGGAGGAGAAAGATGAGTAGCAGGGGAGGGGGAGAGAGAAGGAGGAGAAAGATGAGTAGCAGGAGAGGGGGAGAGAGAAGGAGGAGAAAAGATGAGTAGCAGGGGAGGGGGAGAGAAAAGGAGGAGAAAGATGAGTAGCAGGGGAGGGGGCGAGAGAAGGAGGAGAAAGATGAGTAGCAGGGGAGGGGGAGAGAGAAGGAGGAGAAAGATGAGTAGCAGGAGAGGGGGAGAGAGAAGGAGGAGAAAAGATGAGTAGCAGGGGAGGGGGAGAGAGAAGGAGGAGAAAGATGAGTAGCAGGAGAGGGGGAGAGAGAAGGAGGAGAAAAGATGAGTAGCAGGGGAGGGGGAGAGAGAAGGAGGAGAAAGATGAGTAGCAGGGGAGGGGGAGAGAGAAGGAGGAGAAAGATGAGTAGCAGGGGAGGGGGAGAGAGAAGGAGGAGAAAGATGAGTAGCAGGGGAGGGGGAGAGAGAAGGAGGAGAAAGATGAGTAGCAGGGGAGGGGGAGAGAGAAGGAGGAGAAAAGATGAGTAGCAGGGGAGGGGGAGAGAGAAGGAGGAGAAAAGATGAGTAGCAGGGGAGGGGGAGAGAGAAGGAGGAGAAAGATGAGTAGCAGGGAAGGGGGAGAGAGAAGGAGGAGAAAGATGAGTAGCAGGGGAGGGGGAGAGAGAAGGAGGAGAAAGATGAGTAGCAGGGGAGGGGGAGAGAGAAGGAGGAGAAAAGATGAGTAGCAGGGGAGGGGGAGAGAGAAGGAGGAGAAAAGATGAGTAGCAGGGGAGGGAGAGAGAGAAGGAGGAGAAAGATGAGTAGCAGGGAAGGGGGAGAGAGAAGGAGGAGAAAGATGAGTAGCAGGGGAGGGGGAGAGAGAAGGAGGAGAAAGATGAGTAGCCGGGGAGGGGGAGAGAAGGAGGAGAAATATGAGTAGCAGGGGAGGGGGAGAGAAAAGGAGGAGAAAGATGAGTAGCAGGGGAGGGGGCGAGAGAAGGAGGAGAAAGATGAGTAGCAGGGGAGGGGGAGAGAGAAGGAGGAGAAAAGATGAGTAGCAGGGGAGGGGGAGAGAGAAGGAGGAGAAAGATGAGTAGCAGGGGAGGGGGCGAGAGAAGGAGGAGAAAGATGAGTAGCAGGGGAGGGGGAGAGAGAAGGAGGAGAAAGATGAGTAGCAGGGAAGGGGGAGAGAGAAGGAGGAGAAAGATGAGTAGCAGGGGAGGGGGAGAGAAGGAGGAGAAATATGAGTAGCAGGGGAGGGGGAGAGAGAAGGAGGAGAAAGATGAGTAGCAGGGGAGGGGGAGAGAGAAGGAGGAGAAAAGATGAGTAGCAGGGGAGGGGGAGAGAGAAGGAGGAGAAAAGATGAGTAGCAAGGGAGGGGGAGAGAGAAGGAGGAGAAAGATGAGTAGCAGGGAAGGGGGAGAGAGA
Organism: Ambystoma mexicanum; assembly: GCF_040938575.1. Lineage (NCBI taxonomy): Eukaryota > Metazoa > Chordata > Amphibia > Caudata > Ambystomatidae > Ambystoma > Ambystoma mexicanum. The sequence goes on along the minus strand of NC_090929.1, from coordinate 1,714,983,888 downwards.
AGGAGGAGAAAGATGAGTAGCAGGGGAGGGGGAGAGAGAAGGAGGAGAAAGATGAGTAGCAGGGGAGGGGGAGAGAGAAGGAGGAGAAAAGATGAGTAGCAGGGGAGGGGGAGAGAGAAGGAGGAGAAAAGATGAGTAGCAGGGGAGGGGGAGAGAGAAGGAGGAGAAAGATGAGTAGCAGGGAAGGGGGAGAGAGAAGGAGGAGAAAGATGAGTAGCAGGGGAGGGGGAGAGAGAAGGAGGAGAAAGATGAGTAGCAGGGGAGGGGGAGAGAGAAGGAGGAGAAAGATGAGTAGCCGGGGAGGGGGAGAGAGAAGGAGGAGAAAGATGAGTAGCAGGGGAGGGGGAGAGAGAAGGAGGAGAAAGATGAGTAGCAGGGAAGGGGGAGAGAGAAGGAGGAGAAAGATGAGTAGCAGGGGAGGGGGAGAGAGAAGGAGGAGAAAGATGAGTAGCCGGGGAGGGGGAGAGAGAAGGAGGAGAAAGATGAGTAGCAGGGGAGGGGGAGAGAGAAGGAGGAGAAAGATGAGTAGCAGGGGAGGGGGAGAGAGAAGGAGGAGAAAAGATGAGTAGCAGGGGAGGGGGAGAGAGAAGGAGGAGAAAGATGAGTAGCAGGGGAGGGGGAGAGAAGGAGGAGAAATATGAGTAGCAGGGGAGGGGGAGAGAGAAGGAGGAGAAAGATGAGTAGCAGGGGAGGGGGCGAGAGAAGGAGGAGAAAGATGAGTAGCAGGGGAGGGGGAGAGAGAAGGAGGAGAAAGATGAGTAGCAGGGGAGGGGGAGAGAGAAGGAGGAGAAAGATGAGTAGCAGGGGAGGGGGAGAGAGAAGGAGGAGAAAGATGAGTAGCAGGGGAGGGGGAGAGAGAAGGAGGAGAAAGATGAGTAGCAGGGGAGGGGGAGAGAGAAGGAGGAGAAAAGGTAGGTCTTGAGGAGTTTCCAGAATTTACGGAGGTCCGGCTCAAGACAGAGGTAGGTAGGCTCTTGCAGAGGGAGACCCCTGCAGAGGATAAGGATCTACCCCCAAATCTCTGTTTGGAGAAACAGCTCACCCCCCAGAGACTTGCAGGAGGCCTGCAGAACCCAGAGGGAACCAGGCGGCCAGTCACTGTGGCAGACAGGGGACTTAACAGAAAAGGAGAGTATTGAGGAACCTCCGGCACTTAAGGAAATCAGGCTACAGCCTGAGTGGGACAGGGGACCATTCCAAAGGGAGGCTCCTGTGGAGGTGAGATCTACCCCCACTCTCTGCTTATAGAAGCGTCTGATCTGCAGAGAGTTGGAGCTAGATGGAGGTATTTAGGGAGATAGAGTTGGATGTAGTGGTGTTCCAGGCCCCAGACAGCCTTATGGATGATGCAGAGGGTACTGAAGTTGATTGTAGCAGCAAACGGGAGCCAGTGCAGAGATTTTAGGGCTGGAGAGAGGCAGTCCTTGGGCTTGAGGCCAAGGATAAGTCTTGCAGCCCTGTTCTGGATTAGTTGGAGGGGGCAAAAGGAGGATAAAGGAAGAAGCAGGAATAGGCTGTTGCATAGTTAAGCCTAGAGAGGACCAGAACTCTGGAGACATTGAGTTTCTGGGGGAAGGTGAGGAAAGGGAGGATGCCTCTGAGGAGGTGCAGCTGATAGAGAGCCATCTTGGCAAAGTCTGCAATGTGAGGAGAGAAGGAGAGAGAGGAGTCAAAGATGACATCAAGTTTTTTTGCCTCCCAAGAGAATGAGGGGAGGGGGCCCATAGAGGACGGCCAGATGGAAGGGGGGTGCTGGGGTCCCAATCAGAAGGATCTCACTCTTACTGGCATTAAGGCAGAGCTCGCTGGCAGCACACCATGCCTGAACAGCAGTCAGACAGTCAAGGATGAGAGAGGAGGAAGCAGAGGCAGTAGAGGGAAGCTGCTTGAAGGAGAGCTCTGTGTTGTCTGCATAGCACTGGAAGTGAGAAGAGAAGCATGAGATCAGGTGGGCCATAGGGGTAAGGTAGATGTTGAAGAGCCTGGTGAGAGGATAGAGCCTTGAGGGACGCACCATTAATGGGCCAAGAAGAGAAAGAGGAGAGCACAGAGACCATGTGGGGGGTCCATAAATCAGGAGAGGGACCAAAGCAAAAGATCCTTTGCTTTGGCCACTTGAACATGTGACTGGCCGTCCTGACCACTTTTGAGTCACTTTTATGCACTTTCTTGACACTAAGAAATTGTTTAAAGATGTTTTGAGAAACATATGTCACGGCTGGTGTTAGGTTTATCCTTGTGGTTTTGTTACAGTCACATGCACTTCCACGTCCTCCTATATGTGCAAACTACACACTGGTAAGCATGCACACATGGGACTATGTACGTTTCCTTCTATTGACAATCACGTAGTCACTGAAATTCAGAAAATGGGTTTATTCATGCTTATTTAGCTAGGAAACATATGCAAATTGGGCCTATATCATGGTGACAACAATTTCATTCACACCCATGATATGATATCAGACCTAACTGTAACCATTGGTCTTCCTAACTGTTGTTCTTTTTTTCTATGCATGTGTGTTAGGGAGAATCCTGTGCAGTGCCCTTAGGGACCACTGCACAGAGTTAAGACTACAGTGGTAATACAAGTTCACCTTTGGTACAAGACTGTACTACACAGTTAGAATGGTAGCAGTAGCGGAGCAGCCAGACTTATCTCAAGAGCAAATGAGCAGTAGTAGACATTACACAAAGGACTACAATTACTGTGACTCAAGCAAACAATGACTCAAGGTTTTTGTTTTTGGTTAAAAAGTAAAAGTACATTTATTTTAAACCATCTGTTCACAAAACACTTCACTTCTATTAAATCAAAACCACACTTCAAATACACTACACACAACTAATGCCCCTTGTGCAGAACAACTCAAGGTAAGTACCTTAGGGTTTGACAGACCAGTGTTATGAAACAAAAGACGTTACCAGGAATACACTATGCGATCACCTTTTCACAGCAATGACAGTTCGGTCTTACTAAAGATATGCATACCCGCAGGAAGAAATGTTACTGGAGTTAAAACAAACTTAGCACCTGAGTTAACACAAGAGAGTTGGGGGAAAAAAATCATAGGTAATACTTTTGTCAAGGCAGACAGAATCAGAGGACACTTTCTAACCAGTAGATAAAAGTCAATAGGCCTACGCCAGTGTCAAGTGGAACAGGGTTCCTATTGTCGAAGATCACACAGTCAGACAGTGCACGATTCAAGGTTGC